>NC_021163.2:38050676-38070529 GCF_000331145.2 Cicer arietinum | reverse complement strand
AAAAACCGTATTTCTTCGTTTTCGAATCAAAGAGGAAGAGTGGAGTTGCAAAAACCTTGATCTAACTCTCCCCCAACCTTGGGTTACTAGTTTTGAAGAAAAGAAAGCGACGAAAACGAAAATGGGAGAAAGGAGAAAAATGGGTCACGGTTAGAGGAAGAAGATGAAGTTTTGAAATTTTCCTTCCTTTCTTTTTCTTTCCTTTGTTTTTCCTTTCTTCCTTTTTCCTTCCTTCCTTTATATACTATTTTCTTTTCCTTTTCCTTCCTTCTAGTTTTCCTTTCTTTTTCCCTCCAAGCAAACATATATATATAAAATAAATATAACTTAACAAATATCTCAAAATCTAGATATTTATTAAATTACCTTTTCACCCGAAACGCCTTAAATTAACCGTAAAGTATTTTCCGCAGTTAAATTCAATTTATTTATCGACGAGAAATTCTAATTGGCATCGAAATATCTTTTTGATTATAAAACTCCAAAATATTATTAACTTTGGCTTAAAAGCCTCCGAGCCAAAATCCAAAATATACCAAAAATACATAAAAGGGTACTTTAAAATTATGGGTCTTACATTACTCCCCCCCTAAAATTAGTTTCGTCCTCGAAACTATGCATCGATAAATAACTCTGGGTGTTGTTCCCTCATCTTGCTCTCCAGTTCCCAAGTCGCATCTCCAGTAATTGGGTTCCAGATCACCTTGACCAACGAAACATCCTTGGTCCTCAACCGCTTAATCTTCCTGTCATCAATTCTCACGGGTGGTACTTCGAACGACAGGTTATCCTTTAGCTGGATTGTGTCTGGTTCGATCACGTGAGATGGATCTGCGAGATATTTCCTCAACTGCGACACATGAAACACGTCATGGATATTGGACAGTATCGGAGGTAATGCAATCCGATAAGCAACCGGCCCAATTCGTGCAGAAATCTGATATGGTCCAATGAATTTCGGAGTCAACTTCTTCGATTTCAAGGCTCTACCTACTCCAGTAGTAGGTGTGACTCTCAGAAATACATGGTCACCCTGTTCGAATTCCAAAAGTCTGCGACGCTTGTCCGCGTAACTCTTCTGGCGATCTTGTGAAGTCTTCATTTTCTCCTTGATCTTCCTTACTTTAGCTGTGGTCTGTTGCACCATCTCTGGTCCGACAATCATATTCTCACCGTCTTTATACCAACACAAGGGCGTTTGACACTTGCGCCCATATAAAGCCTCATATGGTGCCATTCCAATACTTGCGTGGAAACTATTGTTGTAAGTGAACTCAATCAACGGAAGTACATCATCCCAACTTCCTCTATCATCTAAAACACATGCTCTCAACAGATCTTCCAAGGACTGATTTGTCCTTTCAGTCTGTCCGTCCGTTTGTGGATGGTAAGCTGAACTCAATCGTAGCTTCGTTCCCAACGCTTCGTGCAATGCTCCCCAAAAATGCGATGTGAACTTCGGATCACGGTCTGATACAATGCTCGATGGTACCCCGTGTAACCTCACAATTTCAGCAATGTAGATCTCCGTTAGCTGATCTACCTTATAGGTGGTCCTTACCGGTAAAAAGTGAGCAGATTTAGTCAGTCGGTCCACTATCACCCATATAGAATCATTCTTCCTCCTTGTCTTTGGTAATCCGGTTATAAAATCCATGGAAATGCTGTCCCACTTCCATTCAGGTATATCTAAAGGTTGCAACATTCCAGCAGGTCGCTGATGTTCCACCTTCGCTTTCTGACAAGTTAGACAAGTGGATACATATTCCGCCACATGTTTCTTCATTCCTGGCCACCAATAATTCTGCCTCAAATCCTGATACATCTTTGTTGCCCCAGGATGAATACTCAGCTTACTCTTATGCGCCTCTTCTAAAATCGTTTTCCGCATATCTGTAATTTCTGGTACACAAATCCTACCATTACACCGCAAAACATTATCAGCCCCAATCTTGAACTCAGTCGTCTTCCCTTGTACTATTAGATTCCTCTTCTCTTGAATTAAGACGTCATCCTGAGAATTCGCAATGTCTTCAAGTAATCCACTCGAGATCTTAATCATTCCGAATTTCAAAATTCCCGGTGCAAACTCTACGTTCAAGTGCAAGTCTCTAAAAGCTTCCCACAACTCTTGTTGTCTAGCCATAATTAGTGAAGACACCGATACACTTCTTCTGCTCAACGCATCCGCCACTACATTGGCCTTCCCAGGGTGGTACTGCAGTGTGAAATCAAAATCCTTGAGAGTCTCCATCCATCGTCTCTGGCGCATGTTCAACTCCTTCTGATCAAACAAATATTTCAAGCTCTTATGGTCGCTGAACACGGTGAACGTGCACCCATATAAATAATGCCTCCAGATCTTTAATGCAAAAACAACCGCGGCAAGCTCCAAATCATGAGTAGGATAGTTCCTTTCGTGAATCTTCAATTGTCTCGAGGCATAAGCCACAGCTTTCTTGTGTTGCATCAGAACACATCCTAACCCCTGGTGGGATGCATCACAATAAACTTCATAGGGTTCTTCTGATTGCGGTAACACCAATACAGGTGAGGTCGTCAATTTCCTCTTCAGTAACTGGAAGTTTTCTTCACACTTCTCCGTCCATGCGAACGGTTGATCTTTTCTGGTAAGTTGTGTCAGTGGAGCCACAATCTTAGCAAAACCTTCGATAAACCTCCTGTAGTACCCTGCCAGTCCCACAAAACTTCGTATGTCAGTGACAGTCTGAGGCTGTTTCCAAGCAAGAACCGCCTCAATCTTAGCCGGATCTACAGCGATTCCTTCCTTGGTTATCACATGTCCCAAGAAATTCACTTTCTCTAGCCAAAATTCACACTTCGACAGATTGGCATACAATCGCTTCTCGCGTAAAATCTCAAGAACTTGTCGCAAATGTTCTCCATGCTCTTCTTCGGTCCTTGAATAAATCAATATATCATCAATGAATACCACCACGAATTTATCAAGGAACGAATTAAAGATCCTGTTCATGTAGTCCATGAAAATTGCCGGTGCATTGGTAACTCCGAACGGCATAACCAGGTATTCATAATGTCCGTAGCGGGTTCTGAAAGCTGTTTTCTGAATGTCTCCTTCCCTTACTCGGATCTGATGGTAACCCGACTTCAAGTCAATCTTCGAAAATATCGCGGCCCCTCTCAATTGATCCATCAAATCATCGATTCGTGGCAAAGGATAACGATTCTTGATAGTTGCCTTGTTGAGCTGTCTATAATCCACACATAGGCGCGAGCTTCCGTCCTTCTTCTTAACTAGCAAAACTGGAGCACCCCATGGTGATACACTTGGTCTGATGAATTTCTTCTCCAACAAGTCTTCAATTTGGCCTTTGAGCTCATTTAATTCCAATGGCGACATTCGATAAGGTGCCATTGAAATGGGTCCCGTTCCTGGGTGCAAATCAATGAAGAATTCCACTTCTCTTACCGGTGGCAATCCTGGAATTTCCGTTGGAAATACATCCCGATACTCGTTGACAAGTATCACATCTTCTATTTCCACATTTATCTTTGCCTCTACATTTGCTAGAGACAAAAACTCATGAGTCCCTTCACTTAGCGACACTCGGAGTTTGTTAGCAGCTAAATACTTAACAACTCCTGGTTCGGGGAAAAGAACCAATTTCCGAGCACAATCCAAGATCACATAGTGATAAGACATCCAATCCATACCGAGGATGACCTCGAGTGATTGTAGCGGTAAACAAATTAGATTAACCAAGAAATCCCTATTCTGAATAGTCATTCGACAATGTAAACATGCTGAATTTACGGTTAAGGTCTTAGCAGGCGTGGAAACAACCAAATCAAAAGGTAAAGCAGACACAGATAACTTCAAGCGATTCACACAGTCCATAGCAATGAAGGAATGGGTTGCCCCCGAATCAAAGAGTGCAGTTAGAGTGTTACCTGCAATCTCACAATCACGCTGAATCAGATTACCAGATGGATTTCCCTCTTCAGCATTCACACAATAAATGCGTCCTCTAGCAGTAGGACGGGTAGCCCTAGCTACATTCACCACTGGTTCCACCTTTGGAGCCGTGCACTCCCTTGCCATGTGCCCCGACTTCTGACAATTGTGACAGATGGGGATGTTAGTGGTACAAGCACTAGCATAGTGTCCTTCTTTCCCACATCGGAAACATCGAAGCACTTGCCCCATTTGCCTTCCGAAATTCTGGTTCCCTGGGCGACTCGGTCCACCGTTGTTATTCTGGGGGCGATTATAAGGTTTAGCCACTTGTTTTCCCCTATTCTGATAAGTCGCCCGACTAGGGCCTCCCGAATTAAAATTCCCAACTCGGCTAGCCCTCTTGTTCTTCATATCTTCCACTTCTCTACATTTCTCTACCAGCGCTTGGAAACGTTGAATTCCCAAAGGTAAGACGGAATCTTGAATCTCATACTTCAATCCGTCTTGGAAACGATGACACATGAACGGTTCATCAATTTCTTCACGGAAGAACCTGAAATGCCTCGATAGTGATTCAAATTTAGCAGCATACTCGCCCACAGTCAGGCTCCCCTGGTGAAGTTTCAGAAAGTCGTCACCCAACTTAGTCCTGGTACTCATCGGAAAGTATTTGTCTAAAAACTTTCTTTTGAACGATTCCCAGTTCACCTCCTCGTGGGCTGCTCCCATCAACAACCTTGCACTCCTCCACCAGTATTCAGCATCCCCTAGCAACATATACGTGGCATAGCTGACCTTCACTCCAGCCTGGCAGTTAATCATATCAAAGATTTTCTCCACTTCTTGGATCCATTGATCCGCCTTCTCTGAACCCTCATCCCCCTTGAACTTAGGAGGATTGTAACGACGGAAGTCTTCCAACCCTCTTGATTCTGCAGCACGGATCTCTCTTCCCCTCTTTTCAAGATCCCGTTGAGTCTTGGCAGCGGTCTGTGCAGCGACAGAAGCAGCCATGTTGTTCATAGCCTCCGCCATTTGGTCATTCCTAGCGTTGGCTCTCGGAGCGTCATTCCTTCTGGGCGGCATGGTTTCCTATAAGAACCATCATCAAGTAGAGTTTTAACACTACTTCAAATAATTCTAAACTAACGTCCGACTAACAACACACAATTAAATTGGACTTGACAACTCAAGTCACCTAAACCGACACATGATCAGATAACAACTCCTAACTTATAGGTCGACCTACAATCTATAACCAAGGTTCCACAGCTCCCAAAGAAAACTAAACCTATGCTCTGATACCACAATGTAACACCCAGTTTTTTCAAAGCGAGGGTATATTTTTTTTTTTCTAAAAGTAATTAAAACGAACAAAGAATAAATCAGGAAATGCTTTTGGATAAATAATTGAGTCATTATAATTTACAAGCAGCGGAAAAGTTTCTCCAATTACAAATCCAAAACATTTCTACATAAACATCAAATGGTACATGGGACCCATTCAAAGATGATATAAAACTGATAATATTTGTATAAGTACAGTTTTCCAAAACTAAAATACTCCAAACCAAAAAGAAGGACCCCTAGTCCCTATACATCATCCTAATCTGATCATCCTACCAAAAACTATACACCCTGAGTAATCTCCACGCGCCCCGTGAGATCCTCCTAACACAACCGCAGTCAAGCATTCCCATCTCCATCCCTGTCCGTAGGGTACGAACCAGTAGGGCCGTCCTGACTCTCATCTGAGGGCAAAGCCCAGATTTCCACAATAGTGTAAAGGGTCACCAACCAGAAAATAACAGATAACACATAGCAATTAAGTTTTTGAATGCTCAAAACAACTTTTTAACTAAGCATGCACCTTAACAGGATTTTCAATGTGCGAAAAGTTCATACATTACATTGCCAATGAAAATGAAGGTAAAATGCAGTTCTCGATCTCCTAATTAACACATGATAAAACAAGGCATGGATAGATTCATGAGCAATTAATCATACAACTAAAAATGAGGATTTTCACTGAGCCAATCGATTGGGCAATCGATTGGGGTGAAGATTTTTAATGAAAACAGAATCCTGGGCTGAATTCAATCGATTGGTAAATCGATTGATTGGTTCCTGAGCCCCTGGTTTCGAGCCAATCGATTTCCTAATCGATTTGGTGAGGGATTCTTAATGAAAACAGAATCCTGGGCTGAATTCAATCGATTGGTAAATCGATTGATTGGTTCCTGAGCCCCTGACTTAAGGCCTAATCGATTGGGCAATCGATTTCTTAACTGATTCCTTTGAAAATTGTTTTCGAAATCGATTGGCTAATCGATTTTGTGAATTGGCCAAGTCCCTGTTTACCCATCCAATCGATTGGGAAATCGATTTCCCTGATCAGTTTTCCAAAAATTCATGAATTAACCTAAGTCATTCCTAATCAAGTTCACCACTTAACACTTAGCAATTTCTACGCGATTACTACGACACACAAAGGTTCGATAACCATCATACTCACACACAATACACAACACATAGCACTTAACACCTTCATCTCAGTTATCACGATAAATCAAAATTCGAATCACTCAATCATAAACTCAAATCAAACATGACTCGCGTGCCAGGCACCCTAATGCAATGCGTATATGCCAAAATGCATGGACTCGGAATTCCAAACCAAAACCCTCCTCGAAGGGCCGTAAATCATAATTGTACCGCCTATCGCAGGCCAAAGTACCAATTACCGAGGTGCCACCTATCACGGGTCAGCACGATTTACTAAAATGCGTAAATCATAAACGTACCACCTATCACGGGTCAGTACAGTTTACCGAGGTGTCACCTATCACGGGTCAACACGATTTACTAAAAGAAAAAGCGGGAATCGTAAATGTACCACCTATCACGGGTCAGTACAGTTACCATGGTGTCACCTATCACGGGTCAACACGATTTACTAAAAGAAAAAGCGGGAATCGTAAACGTACCGCCTATCACAGACCAGTACTGTTTACCTAGGTGCCACCTATCACGGGTCAGCACAATTCACCAAAAATGTAAATCGTAAATGTACCACCTATCACGGGTCAGTACAGTTACCATGGTGTCACCTATCACGGGTCAACACGAATTACTAAATAGTAAATCGTAAACGTACAACCTATCACGGGTCAGTACAGTTTACCAAGGTGTCACCTATCACGGGTCGACACAATTTACCAAATGAAATGCATGAGCATACACAGACTCCATTCACAACAATCGTTAAGCAAATGCAGATATTAAAAGATTCCCCATTTTTAATACCCATTTAACTTAAACGACTTTCAAACAACATTAATTAAATAAGTCATTAAGAGATTCCCCGTTCTTAATACCGATTTAACTTAATGATTTTCAAAACAAAACGTTAAGCAAACAGTCATATTAAGAGATTCCCCATTCTTAATATACTTTTGACTTAAACGATTTTCTCGCAAAACATTCAGTAAACGAGTCATTAAGAGATTCCCCATTCTTAATACTCATTTACCGAAACGATTTTCAAAAACGATAGTTAAGTAACCGAGACATTAAGAGATTCCCCATTCTCAACGCCCAGTTAACTTAAACATTTTCCTCAAATACACATTAAGTAAACCGAGGTATTAAAAGATTCCCCATTTTTAATACTCGTTTAACTCTAATGGTTTTCAAATTCCACAGAAACAAATTCAAACATACTTTCACATTCAAACCATAATTCACAACAACCACACCAATTAACAAACATCAAGTACGAACACACCAAATACAACGAACACAAATCACGCAACATAACACCCAGATACATCAAATTTCATTTACCCATAATCATACACAATGACATTCAAATTCATTTACCACGAAACATTCATCACTATAAACAAAACCTAACTCTAAGGTTTTTACCCATAACGCACTAGTTTCGTTTTTCCCCAAATCGATACATTTAACCCTAACAAATTCCTTCCCACACAACTACAGATAAGTCCCTAATGCAAGCTAGAAGTTTGGAAGGAGCCCTTACCTCAACGTTAGCTTTATCGTGCGTTTCCGGTACCGCGAGAAATTCCGGTAAAATCTCCGCTCGCAACGCCGCTTCCAAATTAGTTCACTAGCACCGTAGCGTGGTGGTGAGCAACTTTCCCTTCTATCTCTTCGAGAAATGAGGTTTGGATCTAGAAGAAACGGAGGGGTTTGTGTTTGGATCTCAAAACTGTTTTTCTTCGTTTTCGAATCAAAGAGGAAGAGGGGAGTTGCGAAAACCTTGATCTAACTCTCACCCAACCTTGGGTCACTAGCTTTGAAGAAAAGAAAGCAACGAAAACGAAAAATGGAGAAGGATGGAATTTTGGGTTTTGCTCACGTGAGGTTCAGAGGAAGGAGATGGAAATTTGGAAATTTCCTTCCTTTCTTTTTCTTTCCTTTGTTTTTCCTTTCTTCCTTCCTTTATATACTATTTTCTTTTCCTTTTCCTTCCTTCTAGTTTTCCTTTCTTTTTCCCTCCAAACAAACATATATAAATATAATAAATATAACTTAACAAATATCTCAAAATCTAGATATTTATTAAATTACCGTTTCACCCGAAACGCCTTGAACTCTCCGTAAAGGATTTTCCGCAGTTAAATTCAATTTATTTATCGACGAGAAATTCTAATTGGCATCGAAATATCTTTTTGATTATAAAACTCCAAAATATTATTAACTTTGGCTTAAAAAGCCTCCGAGCCAAAATCCAAAATACCCCAAAAATACATAAACGATACTTTAAAATTATGGGTCTTACAGATAACCCCTCTTTGCACATTTACTACCAAGAGGATTATGATCTTCTCATATTATTAATGAAACTCTCATGTTGTATGATTTTCATTGATTGCTAATGTCCCTTAAATTTTTCAAATCAGACTACTTGAACTTTAAAAGCAAAGTTTTTTTTTTCCCGATCCTATTATTCATTTAATTCAACAAGTGACTAAGGTCCTTATGATTCCCCAACAATCCTAAAAATTTATACAAAAAGCCATTATATTTTATTTGTTCATTTAAAGAAAGAAAAATATCATGAGATATGAATGCAACTATGTAGAATTATTGTTGTGAATATATATATGGATATCATGTTTTGTTTTTTTGTTACTTATATGGATATTCTTATGATGAAATGGTCTATTGATTTATGTTGTGAAGCTCTCACAAGGGTGGCTCAATGGTTCTAAACGTAGTTCCTAGAGCCAATTATCCTATTTTGGAATATTGTCAACAACAATAGGTAAACTATTTGGAGTAACAATACCTTCAACAAGATCAAACTCTAGGTGAGATCTTCATGCTAACCAAACATGATGTACATCCAAAAGGCTACCACTATACAAACTCGAAACTAAACTTAAGTTTTGATCAAATCCGTGTATAAGATTTCACTAATAAGTGTGTGCAAAAGTGACAATGTAGTGTGTGAAGATAAGTCTAATCTAAAAAATATTACTAAACAATAAACACATATATACAAAATAATAAATAATCTTTTAACATAAATTTAAGTAAAACCATAATATAAAAATAACCAGGAATATAGCTATTGACTATAAAATCAAAACAAAACAAAAAATCAAAGAAATTTAGGAAAAATAAATGTAGACAAAGTTAACCATTTAGCACAATTAATTATATTAGGTACTTTCAAAAAAACTCCCCAGTGGAGTTGTCGAGGCCTAAAATTTCAAGTGTTTCTTGAATTCAATGGACTTGCCACCAAAATTTATTTAAAATACAGAAAATATTGGGAAACCCCTTAAAAATATGGTCTTTCAAACCAAATTTTGAATTCCAGAGTTGACATCAGTTAAACTACAGTTCCTTATAAATAATTGTGCAAAAATTAATATTAAGTTATATAAATTTATTTCTCCTTTTTTTAAATAGAAACATAATCTTTTCTAAAATAATATAGATATAAGTGAATTTAATTTTTTTTTATTATTATGCTTGACAAGAGTGTGATCTAGCTCTTACATATCTCTCAGTGCGATTGAGAAATCAAAGCTACGTAGTTCTTGGGTAGAATTATCATGATATAACAATTTATGTCGACACATAAATTAAGCAATATTTTATTTTATTTTTTTGGAAATAATTTTTTTTATAAAATTTATTGATTTAATAAAAACTAAATGCTAGTTGTGCCTACTCCTGCTTGAAAAAAAAAAAAAAAGAAACCTGACCCCTGTTGTCTACGTGATAGTGACGTGTCTCTGTAATTCAAGTTTCAATACATCAGTTTTCAATGCATGAGTTTAACAATAATCTCTCAACTTTAAACAAATAAAAAGTTATCATTCTTAAGCATTAGATCATAAAGTTCATTTCAGCAAGTGATCATAGCATTTGAGCTCATGTTTTTAACTTTTTAGTTTGGTATTTTAAAAGCTCTTTATAGCTTAGATTAATATTTGTATTTTGACTCTTTCTCTCTCTGTAGGTCATAACTTGAGCTCTGGATATCATATTGGCGCATATGAGTAAGCGTTGGAAAGATAAACATCTGAGCTACAACTTTTGTGTTGGAAGAAAAGACCAATTCCGATCTTTACTGGGCCTAAATTGCAGATTTTATAATCTGGACTTTTGTAATAATTTTAATTAGCGGGTCACTTGTTTTTAAACCCTAAACCCCAATATCAAGTACTATATATTGGCAGTTTTTTTTCTTTTCTAAAGACGGGAAAATTAGGATTTAAATTGCTACAAGAAATAAACAGTTTTATTTTAATTTCATGGAAGACTAATTTTATAAGATTAATCCACGAGTTCAGAGTTTCATCAACACCTTGAGATTCAGGTTACAGTGTCAATTTCGATTCACAATTCTATTCTTGTTTATATGATTATATTGATATTTTGATTGCTTAAATTGAATTTCAATAGAATTGATTAAATTTATTTGACATAATTTGGTTTTAGTTTCTAATTATATTGAATTATAATTTTGCAACGTTTGATCGTTAATTGTAATATTTTGATGATTGTGATGCTTAATCCAATCAAAGAAACCAAATTCACATAGAATTGATTACGTTTGTTTGATTAATTCTATAGTCAAATAAGAATAGAATCATAAATTAGAAATTAAACTCATTGATAGAATCTGTGATATGTCTGAAACTCGAATAAGTGGATTAATCGTTTTGCTCATTTGTTAAATCAAAAATCTAAAAACCCCTTTTTAATTTCAATTTTCAATTCGGTTATTATTATTATATCAAAAGTCCTTGCGAAACAATTTGAGTTATTACTTCTATTTACATTTTATCAATTGTATTTGACTCGTGTGCGACAACGGGTCAAATTGGCGATGTTGTCGGGGACTCTCTGATAATAATATTAACCCTATTTTCAGGCAACTGTCTCGGATTGCTTAGAAAGTTTGCTAGAAAATCAGAAATTCTTTCGCTTAGACCATTTTTTGAATTTTTCATATGCTCCAAAAATTCCAAAAAAGTTTGAGTTGCCTTTATTTGATTTTTAGAAATTTTTGGTGGTATTTTTATATTTTTTTTGATTTTATTTGATTTTATTTGATAGGGTTTTCGATTTTTCACTTCAATTTTAGCATTCGGGACATTGTTGGAATTTTTAGAATTGTTATTTTGCATTGCACTGTTATGATGATGCATGACTAGGGCTAGTTCCGTGAATCTTCATTCTCTTGAACTTGAAATAGATAAGACATTTCATTTACGTCGTAGACTTAATAGAGCTACTAGTGTTAACGAGTTAAAGTCAGATACTCAAATTGACAAGTTGTTGCAAAATATGGCTGATGCGAATAATAAAACCTTAAGACAACTTGTTGCACCTAATGTCAATTATAATGCATTATGTATCACATATCCTGAAGTTACTGTACCATTTAAACTTAAATCTGGTTTAATACACTTGCTTCCAAAGTTTAATGGTCTTGTAGGTGAGGATCCCCACAAACACTTTTTGGAATTCCATATTGTGTGTTCTACCATGAAGCCTCAAGGAGTCACAAAAGACCACATTAAGTTGAGAGTCTTCCCATTTTCACTCCAATATGCTGACAAGGACTGGTTATACTACCTTCAACCAAGTTCAGTTTCAAGTTGGAATGATCTCAAGATATTGTTTCTAGAAAAATTCTTCCCTACCTCAAGAGATGCTTCAATCAGAAAAGAAATATGTGGCATCAAGTAGATTGACAGGGAATCATTACATGAGTATTGGGAGAGATTCAAGAAATAAGTGTCAATCTGTTCTCATCACCAGATTTCTGAACAATTGCTCATCCAATATTTTTATGAAGGCTTGCTACTTATGGATATAAGCATTTTCGATGCTGCTAGTGGGGGAACACTTGTCGATAAGACCCCAGAAGCGGTAAGGGTTTTGATTGAGAACATGTCTAATAATTCTTAGTAGTTTACAACTCGAAGCAATTCAACAGTGTTGACAAATGGTGTGAATGAAATTCAAGCTTCTTCCCACAAGAATTTAGAAGGAAAACTTGATGTGCTAACATCTTTAGTAAAAAAATGGGCAATAGGTAAAACCCAAGCAGTGGTCTGTGGTATTTGCACTTCTCCAGAGCATCCTTTAGATTCATGTCCTACATTTCAAGAAGATCCAATTACCGATGCTCCTCAAGCATATGCAACAAATATATACAATCCTCAAGCCAACTATTATCTATCATTTAACATGTACAATCCTGGTTGGAGAAACCATCCCAACATGAGATGGGGGAATTCATCTGCACAACAGCAACTTAGGCAGCAACAACAAAATATTCCTCAACAACAAAACAATGCACCTTCATTAGTGGACCTCGTTAAACAAATGGCTGTCCAGAATCTCCAATTTCAATAAAGAACATATTCCACCATTCAAAATTTGGAAACAAAGATTGGTCAGCTAGCCACTTCAATCAATCAATTGCAGACTCAGGGGTCAAACCAATTGCCTGCACAATCAGTAGTAAATCCAAATGCTCCCAATGTGAGTTCAATTACATTGATGTCTGGGAAAGGTGTTGAAATACCAAAGGTACCTGAAACTGTAGTGAAAAATAACAAGGTTGTTGAGGATACTTTGATATCTGAAACTGTTGATGTTGAGCAAAATATACCACTTCATTTTCCTTAAAGGGCAGTGAAGACTAAGAAAATAGACGAGTCAGATAGGGACAACGAAATCCTGGATACATTTAGGAAGGTGGAAGTGAAGATTCCCCTCCTTGAAGCAATTAAACAGATTTCAAGATATGCAAAATTTCTAAAAGATTTGTGCACACACAAGAGAAGGTTAAAAGGTAACCAAAAAGTAAACATGGGGAGAAATGTTTCAACCCTTATTCAGCCCATGCCTCAGAAATGCAAAGATCAAGGAACTTTTTCCATTCCATGTACCATATGCAATAGTTAATTTGAAAATGCTATGTTAGATTTAGGAGCTTCCATTAATGTTATGCCTACATCTATTTTTAACTCTCTTAACTTTCTGTGATTATTTCAGCCAAACTTGAAGATGAACATAAAGAGAAGCTGTTGCAGATTTTGAGAAAAACACAGGAAGGAAATCAGATGGACCTTGGCTGATATTCCTGGTATTAGTTTGATAGCGTTTCAGCAAGTGTACTGAATCGTTGCAAGTAATAATAAAACGGTAGTACCGAGTGTCGAACTCAAGGATTGCGTTTTACTATTGAATTATATTTAGTTACTAAAATTGAACAAAAAGTTCCCAAGTTGATTGAAATAATATTTAAAATTAACAGCAGTAGTAAAATTGATCCTTTATAAATTGAGAAAAATGCCAGGGATGAGTTTCACTTCGAATCCAACCTTGGTGTCTAATTTGATCATAGTTATTGAATTCCTTTATTGAATTATTACCGATTTCTCTTTATTATTCTTGCCCTAATGTCTTAGTGACAGAACCTTTAATTCCAAAGTAACCCCTAATTCCTTAGTAGATTTAAGATTAGAATTAAGCATTACCGTATATAAATTCTCTTGTAAATTATTGCTTTGTAACTAATTTAATTGGTTTCATAACCTGCACGTATGTCTAGACTACAAATTCATGAATTTCTCATCTCAAGCATTTGTAAAGTCCACTTCCGTTTCAAAATACAAATCGTAGAACATTTTAATGTTGATCAAGCAATAAAAAGCATTAAGCACATAGATGAGAAAAATAATTCAATAAACTCATTCATATAACTAGAAATCAAATCATAAAAATAAGGGTTTCATCTTGTTACAATCATCCCTAACAAATAGGGTTTAGTTACTCATGACAGAGATAAAAGAGATAGAGATTAGAGAAGAATTACAAGAAGGATTCATGAATGATTCTTGATAAAACTGCTCCAATGGCGTTAGAAACGACCGTCTTTGAGTTTCTATGCTAGGGCACAAGTCTCCCAACTTCCCAAGAGTCAAAAAGATCCCTAAAACAGTAAAAATCTGCGTTTTATGGTTGCTGGTGCGCGTCGCGCGCCCCAAGCGCGGAAAACGCGCTCCAAGCGCTCCAAGCGCGCTCCAAGCGCGGAAAACGTGCTCCAAGCGCGTTTGGGCAGTAGCAACTGCTGGAAAACGCGCTTCAGGTGCGCTTGGGCGCGCAACATCTGCTGCCCGACGTATATTATATTTTTCTCCTCTTTCGAATCTGAATTTGGTTCTGGTGCCTTCATGAAAGTTGTAGCTATGGATCTTAGCTTTCATTTGAAGTTGGTTTGACTCCAATTGGACATCTACAACTCCTGATATGGCTGAGATACTCTACATATGTCATGTTGATTTCTCACCAAAATTCAGCACTGCACCAAAACATAACGCAATGTAAAATTACGAAAAATTCCTACTTAATCACTGAAATAAAACAAAAAAACACTTTATTAACTCAAAGAACAAAAATCAACAAAATATATCAAATAAATCCTTAATTTAACTAATGATTGAGGATAAATAAGACTAAAATAGTGGGAAAATATGCATATGATGAAGAGTCATCATAGCCCATCCATGTGTATGCATAGGATACTACTGGAGGACGGGGTAGAATCAGTCAGGCAGCCCCAAAGGCGACATAACCCATTAATTCTGGATGTTGTAAAAAAAGAAGTGACCAAGCTGGAGGTTACGCATCGACTATAGAAGACTAAACCAAACAACTAGAAAAAATCATTTCCCTTTACCATTCATTGATCAAATGCTTGAATGGTTGGCTGGTAAGTCACATTATTGTTTTCTTGATGGTTTTTCTGGTTATTTTCATATCCATATTGAACTAGAGGACCAAGAAAAGACTACGTTCATTTGTCCTTTTGGCACATTTGTCTACAGGAGGATGCCCTTTGGCCTATGCAATGCTCCTGACACTTTCCAACGCTGCATGATTAGTTTTTACAGGCGATTTATCAACGATTTCAGCAAGATATCTCTTCCACTGTCAAATTTGCTACAAAAAGATGTCAGTTTCACCTTCGATGACGAATGCAAGAAGGCGTTTGATTTCTTAAAGACAACACTAACCTCTACTCCCATAATTCAGCCACCCAATTGGACCATCCCTTTTCAAATTATGTGTGATGCATCTAACTATGCCGTGGGAGCAGTCTTTGCACAAAGGGTTGGTAAGGTTGCCCATGTTATTTATTATGCTTCTAGGACTTTAGATTCTGCACAGGCTAATTATACTACCACTGAAAAGGAACTTTTAGCTATTGTTTTTGCACTTGATAAATTTAAATCATATTTATTAGGTTCGAAGGTAGTTGTTTTTACAGATCATGTAGCTTTGAAGTTCTTGTTGAAGAAACCAGAAGAAAAACCGAGATTGATCCGGTGGATGTTGTTACTCCAAGAATTTGGTTTAGAGATTAAAGATAAGAGTGAAGCTGAAAATTTGGTGGCAGATCATTTGAGCAGAATAGAAATGGATGAGGACTCCATCCCCATTCAAGATGACTTCCTTGATAAGCAACTGCTACAGTTGCATGAGGTAACTCCTTGGTTTGCTGATTTAGTTAATTATCTAGTTGTTGGAGTCTTTCTTGCAGATGCATCCCCAACACAAATATTCAAACTTAAAGGTGATTCCAAATACTATGTGTGGGATGATCCATATATGTGCAAATTATGTAGTGACCAGGTGATTAGGCGATATGTTTCCCACCATGAGGGTTAATCCATTCTTCATTTTTGTCATGCCTCTCAAACTGGAGGACATTTTGGTCCTCAACGGACAACAAGAAAAGTCTTAGACTCAGGTTTCTTTTGGCCCACTTTGTTTAAAGATGCTTTTGAGACTTACAAAACTTGTGAAGAGTGCCAAATAACAGAAACATAAATCACTCGTAGGAGTGAGATGCCTCAACAACCTATGCTTTTCTGTGAAGTATTTGATGTGTAGGGCATTCACTTTATGGGCCCTTTTCCTGTATCTTTTGGTTATGTCTATATTTTACTAGCTGCTGATTATATTTCGAAGTGGGTGGAAGCAATACCCACTAGGACTAATGATTCTAAAATTGTTGCAGGTTTTATCAGATCAAATATTGTTTTGCAGGTTTGGAATACCCCGAGCCATCATAAGTGATTAAGACACTCATTTTTGCAACTGCACCATGGACGCTTTGCTTCGGAAGTATGGGGTTGTGCACAAAGTTTCTACACCTTATCGTCCCCAGACTAATGGGCAAGCTGAAGTCTCAAATAGGGAAATCAAACAGATCTTATAAAAGATGGTGCAACCAAACAGGAAAGACTGGAGCCACCGACTTGAAGAAGCTCTTTGGGCTCATAGAACAACCTACAAAACACCAATAAGAATTTCCCCTTATCGTCTTGTGTTTGGCAAGGCATGCCACCTCCCAGTAGAAATAGAGCATTGTGCTTATTGGACGATCAAGAGTTGTAACCTTGAGATGGAGAAAACAAGTTTGGAGAGAAAGCTTTAATTGCAACAACTTGAAGATCTTAAACTTGAAGCTTACGAAAAATCTCACATTTATAAGGAGAAAACTAAGTACTTTCATGATAAGATTATTTCTAGGAAGAAATTTTCCATTGGCCAAATTTTTTTATTGTTCAACTCCCGTTTGAAAAGTATGGCTGGGAAACTTCGATCGAAGTGGGTTGACCCTTTTGTTGTTACTAACATTTTTCCTCATGGTGCAGTGGAAATAAAAAGTGAAAACACCGAGAAAATGTTCAAAGTAAATGGACAACGCCTCAAGCTATTCCATGAGAGCTATGTGCTTGAAGATGCTACCATAGAAGAACTCTCCTTGGAAAATCCCACCTACACTGAAGTTTAAACAGGGAGCTCCCTTTCCTTACTCTTTTTTTATACTTGTTACTTTCATTGAAGACAATGTGTAATTTAAGTGTAGGAGTATTATTTAGGATTTTGTTTGTTATATTTCAAACAAAAATAAAATAAAAAAAATAAAAAAATAAAATAAAAATGGACATTGCATTGCATGCTTTTTCATTAGATTTTGTGGTTGTAAATGTTGAGAGTTTGTTTGGAATGACATGATTGGATAGTATTTTTGCATTATTGGTAAAATAAATTGGATTAAAATACTTAATTGTGTATCATTTGTGATAAGTCATTAACCTTTGTGAGATTTTTTAGCCTTATTATGAATGGAATACATTTTTCATCTTTTTTTTTTCTTGTGTTTTATCTCACTCATGATTGCTAGTTACGCCAGAACTTGACTTGACTCTTGTCCGCATGCATATATTGTTTCTGATTAAGCTACTAGCCAAATAAGCCTACCCTACAATTATCCATTTGTGTAAGCAACTTTGAGCCTAATTACCCCATTCTTTGTTATATAGCTCATTACAAGCCTAAAAGTGAAAAACAATGAATTGACCCAATCTTGGGGGATAAAGGAGTATTTCCTTACATAAGTGTAGGGGTGCTCAACTTATTTGTTTAAATTTGAGGGTTATGAAAAAACAAAAAAAAATGAAACCTGACCCCTGTTGTCTACGTGATAGTGACCTGTCTCTTTAATTCAAGTTTCAATACATCAGTTTTCAATGCATCAGTTTAACAATAATCTCTCAACTTTAAACAAATAAAAAGTTATCATTCTTAAGCATGATATCACAAATTTCATTTCAGCAAGTAATCATAGCATTTGGGCACATGTTTTTAGCTTTTTAGTTTGATATTTTAAAAGCTCTTTATAACTTAGATTAATATTTTTAGCTTGTTTCTAAACTTTGGGTCGAATTTGAATTATAATTTTATTATTTGTATTTTGACTCTTTCTCGCTCTATAGGCCATAACTTGAGCTCTAAATATCAGATTGACGCATATGAGCAAGCGTTGGAAAGATTAAAATCTGAGCTACAACTTTTTTGTTGGAAGAAAAGACCTTCCTCGCCCTTATTACGTGCGTACGGCAACATAGATGAAATACACTTGGAGAAGCGATGGCCAAAAGAAGTCAAAACTGCAGCATCATGCTCTCTTTTTCAAGTACATTTTGTCTGTTGTTTGTTTAAATTTAAAAAATATTAAAAATATAATTCAATTAAGCAATCAAATGTATAATTAGTAATTAAATAAATTAGTCATATCACTTACTTTGAAACAATGTAAAAATTGATCAACTTCACTAAATTGAGGTGTCTTATCCTCTTTTATCTCACCCCAAGACAACCATGGTTTTTTATATTTCTCTTGTATGACTTCAGCAATTGCCTTTGCAGATGATTTAAAAGGAAGATATCTTCAAAGTTTATATGCAAATTAAATATAAAAATAAATTAATAAAATTAATAATGTATTTACATTGCAATAATAATGAAATATTTAATCAATCATAGTTTACATACCCATCTCCTTCTGGAATGATGACAATGCGGTTGTAGCAATCAACACATCCGGGATCCATTATTTCGTCTAAGGTATAAGGCTCTACTGGGACCTCCGGATATAGAGGAATAGCTCCACCACTAGTACCAATGGACGGCATCGGCATGAGAGATGGGTCATTAACAACACGTTTAGCAACTTTTTTCTTACCACGTGATGTTTTGGATATTCCTCGTATTGCCGCCGTTCCTGTTCCTCCCGATCCATCCGAACCTCCTGATCCTCCTACTCCCGACACTGAAGCCATGTCTATATATATAAAGTTGCTCACTACCATGCTACGGTGCTAGGGAACCAACTTGGAGGTGACGTTGGGAGCGGAGAATTTTACCGGATTTACTCGCGGTACCGTAATCGAACGTGAAAGCTAACGTGAAGGTAAGGGCTCCTTCCCAACTTTTAGTTTGCATTTAGGGACTTATCTGTGATTGTGTGGAAAAGAATTTTGTTAGGGTTAGAGTGTTGATTTGGGGGAAAATGAATCTAAGGCTTTATGGGTAAAATCTTAGAGTTAGGTTTTGGTTGTAATGATGAATGTTTCGTGGAAAATGAATTTAAACTCATTTATGTATCATTTTGAGTAAATGAAACTTGTTGCAATTGAGTGGTGGATTGTGTTGATTTGTGTTCGTCGTATTTGACGTTTTCTTAATTAATATTGATGAAATTTGTTGTGTGTATGGTTGGATTCTGTGGAGAAATGAATGGATGTGTTTCGGTGTGAATTGTGGTTTGGATCTGATAATAGGTTTGGGTTTGTTTTGTGTGGAATTTGAAAACCATTAGAGTTAAACGAGTATTAAGAATGGGGAATCTCTTAATGTCTACGTTTACTTAATGTTGGCGTGAAAACCATTAGAGTTAAATGAGTATTAAAAATGGGGAATCTTTTAATATCTCGGTTTACTTAATGTGTGTTTGAGAAAATCGTTTAAGTTAAACGAGTATTAAAAATGG
>NC_021163.2:38048703-38049700 GCF_000331145.2 Cicer arietinum | reverse complement strand
GTGATTGTGTTATAAGTGCTAAGTGTTATGTTTTGGGAATTGTGTGATAGCATGTTTGATTGCAAAACTATTTCGAAACTCAATTTGTCGTGGTGATCGTGTGGGAATTGCTAAGTGTTAAGATGTGGAATTGTGTATGAATGATTTTGAGTTAGTTTATTGTATTTTTGAAGAATATGCAGGGAAATCGATTTTCCAATCGATTGGATGAGTTACAGGGACTTCCCTAATTTGACATAATCGATTTGTCAATCGATTTTATAATATGTTTTTCAAAACCATTTAAGAAATCGATTTGGAAATCGATTTGACCATACAAGAATTCAGCAAAACTGACAAAATCGATTTGGAAATCGATTGACATTAAGTCAGTGGCTCAACTAATCTGTCAATCGATTGCCCAATCGATTGAATTAAGCCCAGAGTTCAAATTTCACTAAAAACCTTCAGGAAATCGATTTGGAAATCGATTGGCTTAATAGAAATTCTTATTTTGAGTTAGATAACAGATTGATCAATTGATTTATCAATGTCTTGGTCAGTTATGTATTACTTGATGGATTGAGAACTTTATTTTGATTTCATTTTTAATTGGCAAGCATTATATGAACTTTTAGCACATGGAAAAATCCTTTTAAGGTGCATGCTTAGTTGAATGGTTATTTTGTGCATTTAAAAACTTAAATGTTATGTGTTAGCTGTTAATTTCGGTTGGTGACCCTTTACAACTATTGTGGAAATCTGGGCTTTTCCCTCAGATGAGAGCTAGGACGATCCTACCGGTTCGTACCCTACGGATGGGAATGTAGATGAGAATGTTTGACTGGAGCTATGTTAGGAGGATCTCACAGGGCGCGTGGAGATCACTCAGGGTGTATAGCTATAGTTTTTTTTTGTAGAATGATCAGATTAGGATGACGTAGAGGGAACAAATGTTTTTTTGGATTACGTTATTTTGAACTGGAAAACTGTACCTTTACTAATATTGTCAGTATGA
>NC_021163.2:38047560-38048693 GCF_000331145.2 Cicer arietinum | reverse complement strand
GGGCGCGTGGAGATCACTCAGGGTGTATAGCTATAGTTTTTTTGAAGAATGATCAGATTAGGATGACATAGAGGGAGCAGATGTTTTTTGGATTACGTTATTTTGGACTGGAAAATTGTACCTTTACTAATATTGTTAGTATGACATCTTATTTGAATGGGTTCCATGCATCATTTGTTGTTGTGTAAATACTTTGGATTCATATTTGGAGAAACTTTTCCGCTGCTTGTAAATTATAATGACTCAATTATTTATCCAAAGGTATTTCCTTATTTATTTCTCTGTTTTATTTTAATTTCTTTAAAAAAAAAAATACACCCTCGCTGTGAAAATCGGGGTGTTACATTGTGGTATCAGAGCTTTGGTTGGGTTTTCTTTGGGGGCTGTGGAGCCTTGGTTATAGATTGTAGGTCAACCTGTAAGTTGGGAGTTTTATCTGATCATGCGTCGGTTTAGGTGGGTTGAGTTGTCAGGTCCGCAATAATTATTATGTGATGATGTGTTCGGAAGCTAGTTTTGGAATTATTTGAAGTAGTGTTAAGACTCTACTTGATGATGGTTTTATAGGAAAACCATGCCGCCAAGAAGGGATGACGTTCCAAGAGCCAATACTAATAGGGACGATCGAATGGCGGAGGCTATGAATAACATGGCTGCTTCTGTAGCTGCACAGACTGCTGCCAAGACTCAACGTGATCTTGAAAAGAGGGGAATAGAGATACGTGCTGCAGAGTCAAGAGGATTAGTAGACTTCTGTCGTTACAATTCTCCCAAGTTTAAGGGGGATGAGAATTCAGAGAAAGTGGATCAATGGATCCAAGAAATGGAGAAGATATTCGAAATGATTAAATGTCAGGCGGGAGTGAAGGTCAACTATGCCACTTATATGCTATTGGGGGATGCTGAGTACTGGTGGAGGAGTGCAAGGTTATTGATGGGATCAGCTCACGAGGAGGTGAACTGAGAATCATTCAAAAGGAAGTTTTTAGACAAATACTTCCCGATGAGTACCAGGACTAAACTGGGTGATGATTTTCTGAAACTTCATCAGGGGAACATGACCGTGGGCGAATATGCGGCTAAGTTTGAATCGCTATCGAGGCATTTCAGGTTTTTCCGTGAAGAGATTGATG
>NC_021163.2:38045607-38046775 GCF_000331145.2 Cicer arietinum | reverse complement strand
AGGCCTAGTCGAGGAGGGAATTTTAATTCAGGAGGCCCTAGTTGGGTGAATTATCAGAACAAGGGAAAGCAAGTTGCAAAACCTTATAATCGACCACAGAATAACAACGGTGGGCAGAATCGCCCAGGGAACCAGAATTTTGGAAGACAAGTGGGACAAGTGCTTCGATGTTTCCGGTATGGGGAAGAGGGACATTATGCTAGTGCTTGTACCTCTAATATTCTCACCTGCTACAATTGTCAGAATGTTTCCGATGTGGAGAAGAGGGACATTATGCTAATGCTTGTACCTTTAACAGTCATACTTGCTACAATTGCCATAAACCAGGACATTTTGCAAAGAATTGCAAGGCTCCGAAGGTGGAACCAATAGTGAATGTAGCTAGGACTACTCTTCCTACTTCCAGAGGACGTGTTTATTGCGTCGGTGCTGAAGTTGAAAATTTATCTAGCAATCTGATTCAATGTGACTGTGCGATTACAGGTAACCCTCTAACTGCACTTTCTGATTTTGGGGCAACCCATTCCTTCATTACTATGGATTTTGTGAATCGTTGGAAGTTATTTGTGTCGTCACTACCTTTTGATTTGGTTGTTTTTACGCCTGCTAAGACTTTGACTAAAATTATTGTATGTTTACATTGCCATGTAATTGTCCATAATAGAGATTTCTCGATTAATTTGATTTGTTTACCTCTACAATAACCCAAGATCATTCTTGGTATGGATTGGAAGTCCTATCATTAGGTAATGATATATTGTACTCAATGTGTCGGTGTCATACTTAGTGTTTAGGTTTGGTACTAGATGGATGTTCCGAAGTGTCGCTAAGTGAAGGGACTCGTGAGTTTTTGTCTCTAGCTAATGTGGAGGCAAAGATAAATGTGAACATAGAAGATGTGATGCTTGTCAATGAGTACCAGGATGTATTTCCAACGGAAATTCCAAGATTGCCACTGATAAGAGAAGTGGAATTTTTGATTGATTTGCACCCAGGAATCGGACCTATTTCAATGGCACCGTATCGAATGTCGCCATTGGAATTAAATGAGCTCAAAAGCCAAATTGAAGATTTGTTGGAGAAGAAATTTATTAGACCAAGTGTATCGCCATGGAGAGCTCCAGTTTTGCTAGTTAAGAAGAAGGACGGAAGCTCGCGCTTATGTGTG
>NC_021163.2:38044318-38044800 GCF_000331145.2 Cicer arietinum | reverse complement strand
AGAAGCAATTGTATGCCAATCTGTCAAAGTGTGAATTTTGGCTAGAGAAAGTGAATTTCTTAGGACATGTGATAACCAAGGAAGGAATCGCTGTAGATCCGGCTAAGATTAAGGCGGTTCTTGCTTGGAAACAGCCTCAGACTGTCATTGACATACGAAGTTTCGTAGGACTGACAGGGTACTACAGGAGGTTTATTGAAGGTTTTGCTAAGATTGTGGCTCCATTGACACAACTTACCAGAAAAGATCAACCGTTTGCATGGACGGAGAAGTGAGGAAAATTTTCAGCTACTAAAGAGAAAATCGACGACCTCACCAGTATTGGTGCTACCGCAATCAGATGAACCCTATGAAGTTTATTGTGATGCATCTCATCAAGGGTTGGGATGCATTCTGATGCAACACAAGAAAGCTGTGGCTTATGCCTCAAGACAATTGAAGATTGATGAGAGAAACTATCCTACTCATGATTTGGAGCTTGC
>NC_021163.2:38040228-38044262 GCF_000331145.2 Cicer arietinum | reverse complement strand
TGCAAGGGAAGACGAATGAGTTCAAGATTGGGGCAGATAATGTTTTGCGGTGTAATGGTAGGATTTGTGTACCAGCCATTACAGATATGCGGAAAACGATTTTAGAAGAGGCGCATAAGAGTAAGCTGAGTATTCATCCTGGGGCAACAAAGATGTATCAGGATTTGAGGCAGAATTATTGGTGGCCAGGAATGAAGAAACATGTGGCGGAATATGTATCCACTTGTCTAACTTGTCAGAAAGCGAAGGTGGAACATCAGCGACCTGCTGGAATGTTGCAACCTTTAGATATACCTGAATGGAAGTGGGACAGCATTTCCATGGATTTTATAACCGGATTACCAAAGACAAGGAGGAAGAATGATTCTATATGGGTGATAGTGGACCGGCTGACTAAATCTGCTCACTTTTTGCCGGTAAGGACCACCTATAAGGTAGATCAGCTAACGGAGATCTACATTGCTGAAATTGTGAGGTTACACGGGGTACCATCGAGCATTGTGTCAGACCGTGATCCGAAGTTCACATCGCATTTTTGGGGAGCATTGCACGAAGCGTTGGGAACGAAGCTACGATTGAGTTCAGCTTACCATCCACAAACGGACGGACAGACTGAAAGGACAAATCAGTCCTTGGAAGATCTGTTGAGAGCATGTGTTTTAGATGATAGAGGAAGTTGGGATGATGTACTTCCGTTGATTGAGTTCACTTACAACAATAGTTTCCACGCAAGTATTGGAATGGCACCATATGAAGCTTTATACGGACGCAAGTGTCAGACGCCCTTGTGTTGGTATAAAGACGGTGAGAATATGATTGTCGGACCAGAGATGGTGCAACAGACCACAGCTAAAGTAAGGAAGATCAAGGAGAAAATGAAGACTTCACAAGATCGTCAGAAGAGTTACGCGGACAAGCGTCGCAGACTTTTGGAATTCGAACAGGGTGACCATGTATTTCTGAGAGTCACACCTACTACTGGAGTAGGTAGAGCCTTGAAATCGAAGAAGTTGACTCCGAAATTCATTGGACCATATCAGATTTCTGCACGAATTGGGCCTGTTGCTTATCGGATTGCATTGCCTCCGATACTGTCCAATATTCATGACGTGTTTCATGCATCACAGTTGAGAAAATATCTTGCAGATCATCTCATGTGATCGAACCAGACACAATCCAACTGAAGGATAACTTGTCATTCGAAGTCCCACCTATGAGAATTGATGACAGGAAGATTAAGCGATTGAGGACCAAGGATGTTTCGTTGGTCAAAGTAGTTTGGAACCCAATTACTGGAGATGCGACTTGGGAACTAGAGAGCAAGATGAGAGAACAATACCCAAAGTTATTTATCGACGCATAGTTTCGAGGACGAAACTAATTTTAGGGGGGTAGTAATGTAAGACCCATAATTTTAAAGTATACTTTATGTATTTTAGTGGATTATGGTATTGAACTCGGATGCTTTTTAGCCAAAGTTATTAATATTTTGGAGTTATATGACCAAAAAGATATTTTAATGCCGATTAGAATTACTCGTCGATGAATAAATTAAATTAACTGCGGTGAATCTTTTACGAATAATTTAATGTGTTACGGGTGAAAGAAAGGACATAGAAAAGAAAGAAAAGGAAATAGAAAGAAAGGAAATTAGAAGGAAGGAAAGGAAAAGAAAAGAAACATTACGTCTTCTTCTTCCTCTGTCTCGCAACATTCCTCTTCTCCCCCTTTTCTTCTTTCATTGGTTTTGCTTTCTTTTTCTTTCTTTGGCTTCAAGAATAGAAACCCAAGGATTAGTGGGTAAGAAAGCAATGATTTCTCAGCTTCATACTTCCTCGTTGTTTTGAAAACGAAGAAAAACGGTATTAGGATTTTCAAAACCGTCAAACACAAACCTCCCCGTTTCATCTAGATCTAAGCTTCGTTTCGCGATGAGATAGAAGGGAAAGTTGCCCACTACCACGCTACGGTGCTAGGGAACCAACTTGGAGGTGATGTTGCGAGCAGAGATTTTTACCGGATTTACTCGCGGTACCGTAATCGAACGTGAAAGCTAACGTGAAGGTAAGGGCTCCTTCCAAACTTTTAGTTTGCATTTAGGGACTTATCTGTGATTGTGTCGAAAAGAATTTTGTTAGGGTTAGAGCGTTGACTTGGGGAAAAGTGAATCTAAGACTTTATGGGCAAAATCCTAGAGTTAGGTTTTGGTGTTATTGATGAATGTTTCGTGGAAAATGACTTTAACTCATTTGTGTATGATTTTGAGTAAATGAAATTTGATGTGTTTGAGTGGTATATTGTGATGATTTGTGTTAATCGTGTTTGACGTGTTCATAATTGATGCTTATGAAATTCGAGACGTGAATTGGTGTGAATTGTGATTTGGTTTTGATAATAGGTTTGAGTTGTTTTGTGTGGAATTTTGAAAACCATTAGGGTTAAACGAGTATTAAGAATGGGGAATCTCTTAATACCTTGTTTACTTAATGTGTGTTTGCGAAAATCGTTTAAGTTAAATGAGTATTAAGAATGGGGAATCTCTTAATGTCTTGTTTACTTAATGTTTGTTGTGGATAACTTGTCATTCGAAGTCCCACCTATGAGAATTGATGACAGGAAGATTAAGCGATTGAGGACCAAGGATGTTTCGTTGGTCAAAGTAGTTTGGAACCCAATTACTGGAGATGCGACTTGGGAACTAGAGAGCAAGATGAGAGAACAATACCCAAAGTTATTTATCGACGCATAGTTTCGAGGACGAAACTAATTTTAGGGGGGTAGTACTGTAAGACCCATAATTTTAAAGTATACTTTATGTATTTTAGTGGATTTTGGTATTGAACTCGGAGGCTTTTTAGCCAAAGTTATTAATATTTTGGAGTTATATGACCAAAAAGATATTTTAATGCCGATTAGAATTACTCGTCGATGAATAAATTAAATTAACTGCGGTGAATCTTTTACGAATAATTTAATGTGTTACGGGTGAAAGAAAGGACATAGAAAAGAAAGAAAAGGAAATAGAAAGAAAGGAAATTAGAAGGAAGGAAAGGAAAAGAAAAGAAACATTACGTCTTCTTCTTCCTCTGTCTCGCAACATTCCTCTTCTCCCCCTTTTCTTCTTTCATTGGTTTTGCTTTCTTTTTCTTTCTTTGGCTTCAAGAATAGAAACCCAAGGATTAGTGGGTAAGAAAGCAATGATTTCTCAGCTTCATACTTCCTCGTTGTTTTGAAAACGAAGAAAAACGGTATTAGGATTTTCAAAACCGTCAAACACAAACCTCCCCGTTTCATCTAGATCTAAGCTTCGTTTCGCGATGAGATAGAAGGGAAAGTTGCCCACTACCACGCTACGGTGCTAGGGAACCAACTTGGAGGTGATGTTGCGAGCAGAGATTTTTACCGGATTTACTCGCGGTACCGTAATCGAACGTGAAAGCTAACGTGAAGGTAAGGGCTCCTTCCAAACTTTTAGTTTGCATTTAGGGACTTAACTGTGATTGTGTAGAAAAGAATTTTGTTAGGGTTAGAGTGTTGATTTGGGGGAAAATGAATCTAAGGCTTTATGGGTAAAATCTTAGAGTTAGGTTTTGGTTATATTGATGAATGTTTCGTGGAAAATGAATTTAAACTCATTTATGTATGATTTTGAGTAAATGAAACTTGTTGTGTTTGAGTGGTGAATTGTGTTGATTTGTGTTCGTCGTATTTGACGTGTTCTTAATTAATATTGATGAAATTTGTTGTGTGTATGGTTGGATTCTGTGGAGAAATGAATTGATGTGTTTTGGTGTGATATTTCTGTTTGCTTAATGTTTGTTGTGAAAATCGTTTAAGTTAAAAGAGTATTAAGAATGGGGAATCTCTTAATGTCTACGTTTACTTAATGTTGGCGTGAAAACCATTAGAGTTAAATGAGTATTAAAAATGGGGAATCTTTTAATATCTCGGTTTACTTAATGTGTGTTTGGGAAAATCGTTTAAGTTAAATAAGTATTAAGAATGGGGAATCTCTTAATGTCTTGTTTACTTAA
>NC_021163.2:38016833-38038794 GCF_000331145.2 Cicer arietinum | reverse complement strand
CAATCGATTGAATTAAGCCCAGAGTTCAAATTTCACTAAAAACCTTCAGGAAATCGATTTGGAAATCGATTGGCTTAGTAGAAATTCTTATTTTGAGTTAGATAACAGATTGCTCAATTGATTTATCGATGTCTTGGTCAGTTATGTATTACTTGATGGATTGAGAACTTTATTTTGATTTCATTTTTAATTGGCAAGCATTATATGAACTTTTAGCATATGGAAAATCCTTTTAAGGTGCATGCTTAGTTGAAAGGTTATTTTGTGCATTTAAAAACTTAAATGTTATGTGTTAACTGTTAATTTCGGTTGGTGACCCTTTACAACTATTGTGGAAATCTGGGCTTTGCCCTCAGATGAGAGCCAGGACGATCCTACCGGTTCGTACCCTACGGATGGGAATGTAGATGGGAATGCTTGACTGAAGCTATGTTAGGAGGAGCTCACGGGACGCGTGGAGATCACTCAGGGTGTATAGCTATAGTTTTTTTTGAAGAATGATCAGATTAGGATGACATAGAGGGAACATATGTTTTTTGGATTACGTTATTTTGAACTGGAAAACTGTACCTTTACTAATATTGTCAGTATGACATCTTATTTGAATGGGTTCCATGTATCATTTGTTGTTGTGTAAATACTTTGGCTTCATATTTGGAGAAACTTTTCCATTGCTTGTAAATTATAATGACTCAATTATTTATCCAAAGTTATTTCCTTATTTATTTCTCTGTTTTATTTTAATTTCTTTTTTTAAAAAACTACACCCTCGCTATGAAAATCGGGGTGTTATAGATATCTTCAAAGTTTGCATGCAAATTAAATATAAAAATTAATTAATAAAATAATGTAAAATGCCATAATGAAATATCTAACAATCATAATTTAAAATAGTTTACATACCCATCTCCTTCTGGAATAATGACAATGCGGTTGTAGCAATCAACACATCCGGGTTCCATTATTTATCATATATTCATATATTATGTAAACAACATAATTTCTATTTTTTGTATAATAAATCTATAATAACACATATTTTACTAATCTATATTTTAAACATAATTGAAATATATTTATTATATCACATAATATTTAAAATGTATAAAATACTAACTTGATGTCGGGTAGTGTCTGACTTGAAGCTTTCACAGAGCTGACAACTCTTCGAAGTAAACACAATATATAACCACTGTCAAAATAAAAATTCAATAACATTAATTAAATAAATAACTTCAAATCAAAAATAAAATTAAAAAAGTAAATATATAATATAAACTTATCAAAATTCAAGATAGTAAAGAAAAAACTTAGAGAAATAATTTTTGTAGAGAGAAGGTGGAGAGAAAATTTAGAAAAAAGGTTTAGAGAGAAGGTAGAAGTGAAAAATGATAAGAGTAGTGGAGGGATATTTATAGAAAATGGTTGATCCTTTGTGGCGGCCAAAGCAGCCACGAAAGCCAACGGTACAAAATCCTTTGTGGCGGCTTTAATGATCACAAATGAAGTCCTTTGCGGCGGCCTGGGCGGCCACAACGTGCAATGAAACTATGGGAATTTGTGGCGGCCTTTGCCGCTACAAAGTGCAATGGATCAATTCTTTTGTGGCGGCCTGGGCAGCCACAAATGGCTTGCCTTTGTGGCGGCCTTTACCCTCACAAAGGGTTGATTTTGTGGCTGCAAAATCCATCACAAAAGGCTCCAAATGCATCTGAATTTTGTGGCGGCCTAAGCCCTCACAAAATGACAACGTTGTGATTATGTGAGGGCTTAGGCAACCACAAAATCCAGCTAAAATTTTAATTTTTTGTGAGGGCTTTTTCAGCCACAAATAAAGCCAATTTGAAATTTTGTATTTGTGATGGCTTTTTCGGCCACTAATTTGTGAGGATTTTTTTTTGGCCACAAATGAAGTGATTTCTTGTAGTGTCATATGCCATTCTCTTTAAAAGCACTCTAGAATAACATGTGAAAGATGTCTCTATTTTTCCTTTACTCTCTTCCCCAAAGCTCTCCCCTCTCTTCCTCTCTAAAATCTCAGATAGATCCCTAAACTTTGTTTTGATATTTTAAATGATAAGAATAAAATATAATGGAGTGAAGTAGAATAGAGTGTAACAAAAATGGAGTATAATATCTATTACATTGTTTGGTTATTTAATGATGAAATATAACATAAATGATATGATTTTATCTCATACACCTCAAATTGAAAGGAAAGAAAATGAAGGATTCCATTATATTCCACTCCATTCGACTCATTTTTTTTTTAAATCCAAACAATGGAACTTCATTATTTACCACTCCATTCCACTATATTCCATCGATTCACATAGTCTTGAGTCGTTTGTTTGCTAGATGCAAATAATATAATAATTGAAATTATATTTTTACGAAATTTTCTCAAAAAATATTTTGTTAATAATCTGAACACGTGGGAATCTTTGGTTTATAACATCGTAAAAATAAAAATGTGTTTGAATTGAAATATATAATGCAAAACGTGAATGTTAAAATTCTTAAAATAACTCTACCTTATATGCAAGAGAAAAGAAAAGAGACAATCGTGAAAGCACCGCAATCTTTTTCTCTCCATGATTCTAATTGCAACAACTTTTTGTTGTGTGGTTTTTGTGATATTTTTTTTAAAAGTATAACGCAAGCACTCAAGAGTGTTTGTGTTGCTTTTTTTTTTAACCATTAAGATAATAGCTTCTAGTAATTTAGGGTTCGGATGAGATATAAGTAAAATCCGAATAATAATTATTTCAGTCTAGATTCATATTTAAATTTTCTCGAACAATTCATCTTTAACTGAAGTTCATTAACACTTAAGTCTAATTACTTAGGTCTTTTATTGTATTTTTGTATATTAGTAGAGACATAAAATCGATTAGGCTACTAAATTAAAAATAAAAATTATAAGTAACCTCTTTTTTTGGTCATAGCTTCAAATGTAAAAAAAAATGTCAATCTTTGTAATTAAATGTAGAAAGTCATTATATGCCTAGGTTATTATTTGATGGCTTTGATTAATTGTAGAGAAAGCCTCAATCTCCGTTCTCTTGATGCCATTAACAGAAGTAAGTCTCATAATTTTCTTTCAAAAGCAAATAAAAGAATTTTGTTAAACTAAAAGTCATTCACACAAGATTTGCACAAAAGATGTTACATATAATCCACCACACCACAACAAGACAGAGGAACACAAAAGAAACCAAGAGAACAAACTAACTCACACCGCAAACAAGCTACATAACTTATGCTTGATGTGGAAGTAGCAAATAACCAATTTATTTCAAATTCCCTACATAACTCACACCGCAAACAAGCTACATAACTTATGCTTGATGTGGAAGTAGCAAATAACCAATTTATTTCAAATTCACTACACCTTTGACATTCCAAAGCAGTAAAAATTGCAGATTTGTTATATTCTCAACACAAACCAAATCACTCATGCAAATAATTATACGAAATGCTAAAAGAGGAATGATTGACTACTAATTTCAGATTTCTCTACCACTAATATGCAATAAGTCACACTAACGATATTTCTGTTCAACGGTTAAGCAATGTTGCTTTATGTACCTGCCCCAGTTTGTATTTTCAACCAATAAACTAATTAATATCAAGTGAAAAAATCAGCCTGTTGTATATTAAAATTTGCAAATCATGGTTAGACCACCAATTAATGAAAAAATATTTTATTATTTCACTCTTTTTTATTTCCACTTTCACTCAAACCATGGTTTAAGTCCAAGATTAATATTTTCAAAAGACTCAAAATACAATGAAAAAGTTATTCTTGAAAGGTCTGCTCTTAGGAGCTGCTATTTGGGACTCTGATACGCTTCTTGATGCTAATGTTACTGAAGCTATTAGATTTTGGTTGGCTTGGCAATTAAATTTGTGCACGTTATGGGTTTTTGCAATATTATCGTGGAGGGTGATTCTCTCTTAATGTGGTCTACTTATTGTGTTTTAAGGGTAATTTTTAATTTGGTTTTGTGGTTAATGATTGTAAAAGCGTCAGTTGTGTTTGTTTACGTTTTCAATTGCTAATGTGAGAAGCCTATTTTATGTTGTGATCAATGACATGACATCTCCACATGAACAAGTTGAAAAAAATGATGGTCCAACAAGCATGGCTCGACAGGCTTTGTAGGCAAGTAGTGCGACAACCTGTGATCCCTCCACTGTTAGGAGCCGAAATTTTTCGCTCCTCTGTGAGTCTAGGAGCCAAGAGACCCGAGCCTTCGCCCAAGTCCCATGACTCAACTCTCAACTTGGAGCATGCAAGCTTGCACAATGCAACCACCAACCCAACCTGACAAGCCAAAGCTGTGTTCCATCACCTTGTTGCCCCCACTTGGGTCACAAGTTGGAGCTACCCAACTCGACACACTAACCAATGTGTCAGATACTTATAAACACTCATTTGTGTTATATTCTAACCAATGTGGGACTTACCTATACTAACATGAATAATAGATCCAAGAGGATGTAGTATTCGGTTGGAATTTGGTTTATTGCTATAATGTGATGGTTTACTACTTCCATATACACTTATCCTCGATGAACTATTTCTAGAAGAAGAAAAAAGATAGAATTCATTAAGATGCTATGAGAAGCTTGCATCCAATTAATTTTCATTATGAACATCGTTTTAATTTACAACAAAATATTATCATACCGTATATATATATCTTCCAAATGTGCTTGTGTATTTTATTTTTGTCATTTGTTTTTGTTTTATGATATAATTGTTAAATTAAATTACTTTAAAGAGCAGCATTTTTGGCTAAAATACTTTTGCACTCATATCCATTGAGATATCTTCATACTTCTAAGTTAACTTATATTGTAATCGTGTTTTAAGTCATTGCAAACTACACGATTATTGTAAGATATCAGCCTAACTAATTCACAATGTCAATGAATATCTCATTATCTCAAATATGATATAAAACATTGTAATCAAGAGAAATATTTTTTTTTATACAAACTTCATTCACGAAATAATAATTGATATTTATTTTCGGTTTTATTCGTTTGTGGTGTGTTAATTTGGTCAAAGATTTATTAACCCTTGTATTACTTATTGAAACCTCTTCCTCTAATTTAATACTTTTATTTTGAGTAACCAATATAAATGCTTCTATTAATATATTAATGTGGTCTCACAAACATTAACATCTAGTTAGTAAATTTAAGTGCTTACTTGATTTGACGTTAATTTCGAGGTCATTAAGTCTGAATCCCCACTTGCTGTCGCACTATACATTCTATCGCTTTTTTTTTTTAATATAGAAGTTGATATGCGCATAACTATGATTCTTTTGAAGGAAAGTTTTTTAAACGGTGAACATTGTCCCAAAGGCTTGGTATATCATTGTAGATCATAAATGTCTTAAGAATACCCGTGTTGCCGTGGAGCTAACTATTTCTCTATCTTTTCCCTTGTTTGGAGTAGATTTCCAACATCTTCTTTCAAACTAAGCATTAATGCATATACACCAATTGTTAACAAGTGGGGGTGTAAGAGTTGTTGTTAAATTCTTGAAAGGTATGCTTTTAGGAGCCTATTTTAGGTTGTGATCAATTACATGATATCTCCAGATGAACAAGTTGAAAAAAATGATGGTCCAACAAGCTTGGCTCGACAGACTTTGTGGGCAAGTAGTGCGATAGCCTTTGATCCCTCCACTATTAGGAGCCGAAGATTTTCGCTGCTCTGTAAGTCCAGCCTCACGCTATACTCTCCAGTCTAGGAGCCAAGAGACCCGAGCCTTCGCCCAAGTCCCATGACTCAACTCTCAACTTGGAGCGGACAAGCTTGCACAGTGCAACCACTAACCCAACCTGACATGCCAAAGCTATGTCCCATCACCTTGTTGCCCGCACTTGGGTCACAAGTTGCAGCTGCCCAACTCGGCACACTAACCAATGTATCAGATGCTTATAAACACTCGTTTGGGGTTATATTCTAACCAATGTGGGACTTACCTATACTAACATGAATAATAGATCCAAGAGGATGTAATCTTCGGTTGGAATTTGGTTTATTGCTATATTGTGATGGTTTACTGCTTCCATATACACTTATCCTCGATGAACTATTTCTAGAAGAAGAAAGAAAACATAGAATTCATTAAGATGCTACGAGAAGCTTGCATCCAATTAATTTTCATTATGAACAAAATATTATCATACAGCCTATATATATCTTTCAAATGTGCTTGTGTATTTTATTTTTGTCATTTGTTTTATGATATAATTGTTAAATTAAATTAGTTTAAAGAGCAACATCTTTGGCTAAAATACTTTTGCACTCATATCCATTGAGATCTCTTCATATTTCTAAGTTAACTTATATTGTAATCGTGTTTTAAGTCATTGCAAACTACACGGTTATTGTTGGATGTCAGTGTAACTAATTGACAATGACAATGAATATCTCATTATCTCAAATAACATTTATTTTCGGTTTTATTCGTTTGTGGTGTGTTAATTTGGTGAGAGATTTATTAACCCTTGTATTACTTATTGAAACCTCTTCATCTAATTTAATACTTTTATTTTGACTAACCAATATAAATGCTTCTATTAATATATAAATGTGGTCTCACAAACATTAACATCTAGTTAGTAAATTTAAATGCTTACTTGATTTGACGTTAATTTCGAGGTCATTGTCTCTGAATCCCCACTTGCTGTCACACTATACATTCTATCGCTTTTTTTTTTTTTTTTTATAGAATTTGATATGCGCATAACTATGATTCTTTTGAAGGAACGTTTTTTAAATGGTGAACAATTTCCCAAAGGCTTGGTATGTCATTGTAGGTCATAAATGTCATAAGAATACTCTTGTTGTTGTGGAACTAACTATTTCCCTATCTTTTCCCTTGTATGGAGTAATTTTCCCACATCTTCTTTCAAACTAAGCATTGATGCATATACACCAATAGTTAACAAGTGGGGGTGTAAGAGCTGTTGTTAAATTCTTGAAAGGTATGATTTTAGGAGCTGCTTTTTGGGACCGTTAGATTCTTGAAATGTATGCTTTTAGGAGCTTTTGTTTGGGAGTCTGATGCGTTTCTTGATGCTAATGTTGTTTAAGCTATTAGATTTTAGTTGGCTTGAAAATTAAATTTGCACACGATATGGGTTTTCGCAATATTATTGTGGAGTGTGATTCTCTCTTAATGTGGTCTACTTCTTGTGTTTCAAGAGTAATTTTTAATTTGGTTTTGTAATTAATGATTGTAAAAGCTTTAGTTGTGTTTGTTTACCTTTTCAATTGCTAATGTGAGAAGCCTATTTTATGTTGTGATCAATTACATGATATCTCCAGATGAACAAGTTGAAAAAAAATGATGGTCCAACAAGCTTGGCTCGACAGGCTTTGTGGGCAAGTAGTGCGGCAGCCTGTGAGCCCTCCACTATTAGGAGCCGAAGGTTTTCTCTGCTCTGTGAGTCCAGCCTCACGCTATACTCTTCAGTCTAGGAGCCAAGAGACCCGAGCCTACGCCCAAGTCCCATGACTCAACTCTCAACTTGGAGCGGACAGGCTTGCACGGTGCAACCAACTATCCCAATCTGACAAGCCAAAGCTGTGTTCCATCACCTTGTTGCCAAGTTGGAGCTACCCAACTCGACACACCAACCAATGTGTCAGATGCTTATAAACACTCATTTGTGTTATATTCTAACCAATGTGGGACTTACCTATAATAACATGAATAATAGATCCAAGAGGATGTAGTCTTCGGTTGGAATTTGGTTTATTGCTATAATGTGATGGTTTAGTGCTTCCATATAAACTTATCCTCGATGAACTATTTCTAGAAGAAGAAAAAAAAATAGAATTCATTAAGATTCTACGAGAAGCTTGCATCCAATTAATTTTCATTACGAACATCATTTTAATTTGCAACAAAATATTTTCATACCGCATATATATATATCTTCCAAATGTGCTTGTGTATTTTATTTTTGTCATTTGTTTTTGTTTTATGATATAATTGTTAAATTAAATTTGTTTTAAGACCAACATCTTTGGCCAAAATACTTTTGCACTCATATCCATTGAGATCTCTTCATATTTCTAAGTTAACTTATATTGTAATCGTGTTTTAAGTCATTGCAAACTACACGGTTATTGTTGGATGTCAGTGTAACTAATTCTCAATGACAATGAATATCTCATTATCTCAAATTTGATTTAAAACATTGTAATCAAGAGAAATATTTTTTTTATACAAACTTCATTCACGAAATAATAATTGACATTTTTATTTTTGGTTTTATTCGTTTGTGGTGTGTTAATTTGGTGAGAGATTTATTAACCCTTGTATTACTTATTGAAACCTCATCATATAAGTTAATACTTTTATTTTTTGAGTAACCAATATAAATTCTTCTATTAATATATAAATGTGGTCTCACAAACATTAACATCTAGTTAGTAAATTTAAACGCTTAGTTGATTTGACGTTAATTTCGACGTCATTGCCTCTAAAGCCCCACTTGATCTCGCACTATACATTCTATCGTTTTTTTTTATAGAATTTGATATGCGCATAACTATGATTCTTTCAAGGAAATATTTTTAAAAGGTGAACATTGTCCCAAAGGCTTGGTATATCATTGTAGATCATAAATATCTTAAGAATACTCGTGTTGCCGTGGAGCTAACTATTTCACTATATGTTCCCTTGTTTGGAGTAATTTTCCCACATCTTCTTTCAAACTAAGCAGTGATGCATCTACACCAATTGTTAACAAGTGGGGGTGTAAGAGCTGTTGTTAAATTCTTGAAAGGTATGCTTTTAGGAGCTGTAGTTTGGGACTGTTAGATTTTTGGAAGGTATGCTTTTAGGAGCTGCTGTTTGGGACTCTGATGCGTTTCTTGATGCTAATGTTGTTTAAGCTATTAGATTTTAGTTGGCTTGACAATTAAATTTGCACACGAAATGGGTTTTCGCAATATTATTGTGGAGGGTGATTCTCTCTTAATGTGGTCTACTTATTGTTTTTTAAGGGTAATTTTTAATTTGGTTTTGTGATTAATGAATGTAAAAGCTTTAGTTGTGTTTGTTTACGTTTTCAATTGCTAATGTGAGAAGCCTATTTTATGTTGTGATCAATGACATGACATCTCCACATGAACAAGTTGAAAAAAATGATGGTCCAACAAGCTTGGCTCGACAGGCTTTGTGGGCAATAATAGCTTCAGTTGGAATTTGGTTTATTACAATGATGTGATGATTTTCTACTTACCAATAACTTATCATTGATCAATTATTTGTGGAAGCAAAAAAATAGAATTCATTAAGATCCTATTAATATTCATTATGAACTTGGAGAAGTTTTCAGCCTTCGCCCAAGTCCCGTGACTCAACTCTCAACTTGGAGCAGGCAAGCTTGCAAAATGCAACCACCAACTCAACCTGACAAGCCAAATATGTGTTCCATCACCTTGTTGCCCCCACTTGGGTCTCAAGTTGGAGCAACCCAACTCGGCACACTAACCATTGTGCCAGATGCTTATAAACACTCATTTGTGTTATAGTCTAGCCAATGTGGGACTTGTCTATACTAACATGAATAATAGATCCAAGAGGATGTAGTCTTCGGTTGGAATTTGGTTTATTACAATGATGTGATGGTTTTCTACTTACCAATAACTTATCATTGATCAATTATTTGTGGTAGAAAAAAAATAGAATTCATTAAGATCCTATTAGAATCTTCCATCCTATTAATATTCATTATGAACATCATTTTAATTTGCAGCAAAATATTATCGGGCCTTTTATTTATTTGCATGTCTGACTAACTCCAAGCAAAGGCTTTCACTTTAACATCATATTTCACAATGAAAATTGGAAACATATTATTTTGATCATGACACATTTTCCTACAAGTCTAACATTCTTGAGGGTTTAACCTCTCTCGTCACCACTAACATCCATCCACCACTAACTCTGTGTTTAAAAATTATTCATTGATGATGTAATTCTTTTTTTGCACATGTATCTAATTATATATCACCAAGTTGGTATTTGTGATGAGATTTTAGAAAGTAAGACAACAAAGTGCTGTCAAACTAAAATGTGTTTGAATACATTTATAAGGTTTTGTACATTTCCTACTTAATTTTAGTATAAGTGATTCTTTCCGTTAGTATGTTTTGTTAGTAATATGAGATTAATTTCTTTCTCAAACTCTTTCAAATGTTTTATATCAACTTATTAAGTTATTCTTTAAGATATTTGTACATAGTCTTTAAATTTAGTATAATTAAAATTTTCAGGAAAATATATAATTAATACTCATTCTTGGGTAAAATACTTTTGCACCGACATCCAATGAGAGCTTATTATGTTGCTACGTTAACCTACATTGTAATTGTCTTTTAAAAATATTGTAAAATAGTCGATTTTTATTAGAAATTTGTGTAACTAATTTAACCAGAAATATATATCTTATTTGTCATATTTGATTTAAAACATTTTAAGCAAGACCTACATTTTACAATTATAAATAGTATCATTACTTTGACCTATTATTTTACAATTAATCATTAAATTCAATGGAAAAAAAAAAACATAATCACTCATAAGTATTATAAAAAAAATGTTCCTTACCAACCCTCTGTAATATCTCAACATAGTAATGGTAATAAATCAGTCGAGGCAAGCACAACAAGCTCTACTTGTAATTTAGGCTATGCAATCACGACTACAAAACAAATTTAAAATTAAGACGCGAAAAAAACTCAATGATATTGTAAGTCACCTCTGCCTCAAATCAAATTGTAATGTAGAGATAAAGATAAGCACGTGAATACGATAATTAGAGTCGAACGGAGAATATTATTTTAATTTTGATGTAGACTTCCAATTTTACAATATTTTTTCAAACAAATTGCATTCATAATTTTGTAATAACAACTACTTTGTTACTTCTAATTTTTTTGTATTGTAATAATTTCAAGCATAATGACTTTTAAAATTGAATTAGGTTTCATAATATAATTTAAGGTAATCAACATTTTCTAATTTGACATTTGTTCATGTCACTCAACCACATGTGTCATACATGAGTGTTGTTATTATAAGTTTTTATTTATTTATTTTTTTTGTGTGTGACATATTCCAACTTTATGTTTAACAATTTTTATGAATATTGATGTTATATCTAAATATGTCATAACTATTATTATATGATACTTATAAAACTTAAATTAATCGAACAATATTGATTGTCAACAATATGATCATCTCTTATGTCCATTCAATTACATATTCAAGTTCACGAGTGAAAGATCTTTTTTATAACTAGTTGTAATATTGTATGTAAATTTTTCTAATGAATTCTCTATATAACAACTATTGTTAGCTTTTTAAGAAATTTTAGTTACACAATTTTGTTTGAAAACTATTACTATTTCTAAATATGTTTAAATACACCGAAACTAAATTAATTCATATATAATGAAAATCTATATACCTTCAAAGACATGGATTCATATATCCTTTTATATCGCAAGATCTATCATAGGAGTAAGCTATTAATGTTTTACTCATAATAATATCATTTAATAAACCAAACAAGTCATAACGTTTCAAATTGTGTTCCTCTGTTTTTAATCCTTCACTTCAAGCTTTATCCGGTTTAGAGTAAAAAGAAAAACACAAACACAAACACAAACCAATCATTGTTAGTATAAGTTTAAGAATGAAAAACATTACTAAAATTAAAAACGTAATAGAGAAAGATGGAGAGACAAGATGCAAAAGAGTATAGGTTTCGGGTTTCATAGATGAAAACGAGAAAGAGAGATCAAGAACAAAGAAAAAAAACTTACGAGAGAGATGATACTAAAGATAGAGGCGGATCCGCGAAACTAGGGTTTCAAGTTTTCGGAAAACTTGTTTTTTATACTTAGGATTTTGTATTGAACTTGGGTTATACACTGAGTTATTTGAGGTTCCTCTTATTTAAAACAACCCACATATTTTCTATATTTATATTGGCTGGTCGGGTTCGGGTAACTTTGATCCAAATTAACTCAACCGGACCAATCTGTACAGACCCAATCACAACCGTCCACGTCACCCACCCCACACGTCCACCTATTACAACCTGCCCCACCAGCCTCAACGATATTTGTTGTGTTGCTGGTTGTTCAATTATTCGAGTTAAATGTTTAGTTTGGATAATAGACGGTTTTAGACTAGGTTCCTTCTTCATTAAGAGAATGAAGATAAAGTAAATTGCTTCCAACTACACTAATAATTTAATTTAAGTATATAAAATAGGTATTTAATTTTACAAAACATAGAAAGTTACATGTGGATTTTAATAACACTTAAATTTAGTTACAATCAATTGCTACCACTAAATAATAATTAATCTGTATAAAATATGTATTCTTATTTATATAGCAATTAAAGCTAACATTCATATCAAAATAGAAAACTTAAACATATCATTAGATACTTAGAAAATACATATAGTTAGAGACAAAATTTTATTGTCTTAAACATACATATCAAATTAAGACATTTCATTTCAATTGTCTTGAACATACATATCAAAATAATAATTATCTTAAACATAGCATGAAATACTTATTAACATAAATATCATTTTAGACACAAACATAACATACAGTTGACTATAAAACATACATATCAAATTAAGACACTTAAACCTTAATCATATCATTTAAGACAATCCTCAATATCAAAATAAGACACTTAAACACTTTGAGTCTAATGTGGATCTTAAAAACACTTAAACTAAGCTTAGCATACAAATCAAATTAAGATACATAATCATTGTAAAGGAAAATGAATTTATTCAATTTTCATTCTTTTACATGTACACATATTTTGGAATAAAGGAGCAACCGATAAAATATGTACTAATAACTTAAAGATAATATTTAAGACACATAAACATTAAACACTTATTCATAGCATGTATTACACTTAATGTATCAACTATCAAGTATCAAACAACAACATCACATAAACTTTAAAATGTAAATACAAAACATAGTTGTGATAATATTGATAAATTATTCAAATCGAATCTATGTTGTGATAATATTGTCAATATTAAAAATATATTAATCATATGCCATTTTCTTTAAAATCACTCTAGAATAATGTAACAGCTCGTTTTTTTATAAAATAAAATAAAAAAATTGAATTTCATAAATAAAGTCAAGCTGACAGTATAAGGTATATGTACATTCTTCAAAATTGAAATAAATACATCCACAGAAGAAATACATTTATCCCCTATACAACCATCTAATCTGATCATGCTACAAAAAACTATACAATCCGGGTGATCTCCACGCTCCCCGCAAAATCCTCCTGACACAGCTTCGGTCAAGTATGTCTAACTACCTTCCCATCTCCAGAGTACTAACCGGCTGGATGATCATGGTTCTCATTTGAGGGCAAAGCCCTATATTTCCACAATAGTTGTAAATGGTTACCAACCGAAATTAACAAATATCACATAACATTTAAATTTCAAATGCACAAAATAACCTTTTAAGTTAGCATACTACTTGAAATGGTTTGCATATGCCAAACATGCATAATCAAAGTTGAAAATGAAGTTTTTAATAAAACTGCACTGTCGTATTCGAATACAACATCCTTGTAGCCGAATACAAGTGCGAAATCAGTGAAAAATCCTGCACAATTGTATTCGACTACCACATGGCGTAGCCGAATACAAGTGCTAAGTCAGTAGCAAAACTCACTTAAATGTATTCCGAATACAAGCACCTCGTATTCGAATACAACTACGAAATAATGCATATTTTAGTTTCAAAAAGGTTTCGCAATCAATCAACACTTACACACAAATCCAAACAATCACATTTAGCAATTACGGCACAAAATCACAACAACCGAGTATGTATGTACAATCATCACAGTATATCAAACATGACTCACGTGCCAAGCACCCTAATGCAATGCGTATATGCCAAAATGCATGATTCCGGAAATTCCAAACCAAAGCTCTCCTCGAGAGGCGTAAAGCGTAATTGTACAATCTCTCACAGACCAGTACTAATTACCAAGGTGCCACCTATACAGGCCCGCACGATTTATTAAAGTGTAGCCTATCACAGGTCTTACACCACAATTCCAAACAAAAACCCTCCGCGAGGGACGTAAATCCTAAACGTACAGTTCCTCACGAACAAACACGAGTGCAATCTCTCACGAACATCACGAGTGCAGTCTCTCACTGACAAACACGATTTACTAGGGTGTAGTCTCTCACAGACAAACACCAATGTAGTCTCTCACGGATAATCACGATTTACAAGAGCGTAGTCTCCCACAGAAAAACACCATAGTCAAGTCCTTGTAAGGATAAGATGAACCAATCAACTAATGGAACCATCTCGTGACCCATCACAGTCACCACTTAACATTGTGGCCCATCACGGTCACCACTTAAACATCGTGGCCCATCGCGATCACCACTTAATCGCACCTCAATGCACCTTAAACATACATATAGCAGTTTTGAACACATAATCACATCAAAACTTCAATCACCACAACATCACACATAATCACACTACAATCATTCATAATATCAATTATGAGCACATAATCACATCCAAATTAATCTCCACAAATTCACTCATTAACCACCTCAAATTTAATTCAACAATTCACCCATCAATTTCAATTTTCTCAATTCCCACCAAATTTAATCCGCGGATCACCCATATTACAACTCCACATATTTCAACCATAATTCACCCATTAATTTCCACAATTTCAAACATAATTTTACACCAAAATAATTTCCACAAACCACCCCTCAAACACATCAAAACAATTTCCTCAACCACACTTAAATTACCTTAAATTCATTTTTCACAAATCCACACAAAATATATCTCAAAAATTCATAATATTAATTATGAACACATCAATCCCACGAAACATGAATCACCACAAACCACACCTCAAACACACCAAATTCAAATTCCACTAATCCACTCATAAATCGAATTAAATTCATTTTTCCACAAATATACCTCAAACACATAAAATGTATTTTCCACAAATTCACTTATAAGGTCCTAAATACAAACTAAAAATTTGGAAGGAGCCATTACCTATGTTATCGCTTTTCCAATCGATTACGACACCATGATTAATTACAGTAAAACTTTTGCTCACGTCATCGCTTTGAAAACTAGTTCACTAGCACAGTAACGTGGCAATGAGCAACTTTCCCTTCTATCACTGCTCGAATGGAAGCTTAGATCTAGTAGATAAATTAGGGTTTATGTTTGCGGTTTTGTTTTCAAATTACCAACACTTTTCCTTCTTTTTCTTGAAACCAAAGGAAGAAGAAGAAAGTGATGGGCGAGAAGCAGAAGTAGGGGAAAATGTTTCTTTTGCTTGAAGCCGAAGGAAAAAGAAGAAGGTGATGGCGAGGGAAGGAAACTGAACTGAAGGAGGCCAAAATGTTTCTCCCTGCCTTTAACGTGTGTGTGTGTATATATATACATATATATATATATATATATCATATTAACTTACAACTAAGCATTATAATATATATATATATATACATATATATATATATATTATAATATTTAATAAAAATATTTACTCTCGTCGCAACTCAATCGACAAATGAATTTTTCCGAAAAACACTGCATCTTAGAAAAAATTTCTTTTGACAAAAGATTCACGGTAAATAAATAAAATTATTCATCAACGAACATTTTTAATTGGGGCTCTAAAAAGATATTTTTGGCATATAACACAAAAAATACAAAAAACTAGGCTAAAAGCATAAGAAATTCAACACAAAATACTCTAAAATTATATAATTTAAGATTTAAAAACTAAGGGTCTTACAAATAACATCTGAAAGATTTCTTTATTTTTCCTTTACTCTCTTCCCCCAAAGATCTCTCCTCTCTTCCTCTCTAAATTCTCAATCAGAGCCCAAAACTTTGATCTCATACACCTAAAATTGAAAGGGAAGAAAATAAAGGATTCCATCATTTTCCACTCCATTCAACTCATTCTTTTTTTAAATCAAAACAATGGAACTTAATTATTTACCACTCCTTTCCACTATATTCCATCAATTCACATAGTCTTGAGGCGTTTGTTTGTTAGATGCAAATACTATAATAATTGAAATTATATTCTTAGGAAATTTTCTCAAAAAGTATTTTTTTTAATAATCTGAACACTTGGGTATCTTTTGTGTAAATTCATCGTAAAAATAAAAATGTGTTTGGATTGAAATATATAATGCTTAAGAGTGAATGTTAAAATTCTTAAAATAACCATACCTTGTATGCAAAAGAAAAGAAAAGAGACAATCGTGAAAGCACCGCAATCTTTCTCCTCTATGATTCTAACAAATGTAGGAAACAATGACAATAGAAAGGACATTGCCTTGGTTGATTGACTCAAACTGCATAAAAGCCTCGTAACAATGCATAGTTACTGATAATTGCTAGAAGAAAAAGAAAACGACATGTTCTAATTGCAACAGCTTTTTGTTGTGTAGTTTTTGTGATATTTTTTTTAAAGGTATAACGCAAGCACTCAAGAGTGTTTGTGTTGCTTTTTTTTTAACCCTTAAAAAAATAGCTTCTAGTAATTTAGAGTTCAAATGAGATATAAGTAAAATCCGAATAATAATTATTTCAGTTTAGATTCATATTTGAATTTTCTCGAACAAATCATCTTTAATTGATGTTCATTAACATTTAAGTCTAATTACTTAGGTCTTTTATTGTATTTTTGTATATTAATAGAGACATAAAATCGATTAGACTACTAAATTAAAAATAAAAATTATAAGTAGCCTCTTTTTTTGGTCATAGCTTCAAATGTAAAAAAAAAATGCCAACTTTTATAATTAAATGTAGAAAGTCATTATATGCCTAGGTTACTATTTGATGGCTTTGATTAATTGTGCCTATAATTTTCTTTCATACATAGGTAGAGAAAGCCTCAATCTCTGTTCTCTTGATGCCATTAACAGAAGCAAGTCTCATAATTTTCTTTCAAAAGCAAATAAAAGAATTTTGTTAAACTAAAAGTCATTCACACAAGATTTGCACAAAAGATGTTACATATAATCCACCACAACAAGACAGAGGAACACAAAAGAAACCAAGAGAACAAACTAACTCACACCACAAACAAGCTACATAACTTATATTTGACGTAGTGTTTAAAAGAGTAACTCATTATCAATAAAAAGGGTGCTACTAAATACCTTTTTGTAGATGATGATGATGATGATGATGATGATGACGACGACGACGACGACGACGGCGACGACGACGACGATGATGATGATGACGACGACGATGACGAGGACGACGAGGACGAGGACGAGGACGACGACGACGATGATGATAATATAATAATAATAATAATAATAATAATTGTCAAGGAGCCAGCAAAAATCAGCATGTTATTATGTAATAAATAAATAGTTTGGCTTATGTCATGGGAGATGGTTGAACTGTGCCTTATATATCCTGTAAAGTTTTAAATAAACGTGTAATTTTCCAATAATTTTTAAAAATTTTAAATTTTAATAAAAATAAATTAACAATAATTCTTAAACAAATTAAATTTTAATGAAAAAAAATAAAATTTAACTAACCAAATAAAAAATAATTAAAGAAATAATGATAATTTTTTTTCTATTCATAGAAAGTTTAAGATACCTAGGTATTGTTGTTAAGTGACAAATATCACACTTGCTATAAAATTATATTTTATTTATTTTATTATATAGATATAGATAAATGTGTAATTTTCCAAGAATTTTTTAAAATTTAAAATTTTAATAAAAATAAATTAACATTAATTTTTAAACAAAAGTTAAATTGGAATAAAAAAAACAAAATTTAATGAACCAAATAAAAAAATAATTAAAGAAATAAAAATAATTTTTTTTATTAATAGAAAGTTTAAGATACTAAGTATTGTTATTAAGTGACAAATGTCACACTTGCCATAAAGTTTTACTTGGTTTATTTTATTGTATAGATAATAATAAGCATAAATATTTTTATTAAACAAATAATAATAGTAATAATAATAATAATAATAATAATAAAATAAATATATTTTTATAAAATTTTCATAATATAATTTTTGCTTTATTTACTTCCTTTAAAATAGAAATCAAATTCATTTTAAATTAAAATTAAAATTTGTAGAAAAAAAATGAAAAAGTCAATTGCTCATTCAAAATTACAACAGATAAAAATGTTTAAAAAAACAAACATTGTAAAGTTTTAAATAAACGTATAATAGAAATATAATTAGAATAAAAAAATTTAACTAAGTTAAATTTAAACAAAAGTTAAATTTGAACAAAAAAAAAATTTAACTAATCAAATAAAAAAATAATTAAAGAAATAATAATAAAACTTTTTGTATTAATAGATAGTTTAAGGTACCTAACATTGTTATTAAGTGACAAATGTCACACTTGCTATAAAATTATGGTTGATTTATTTTATTGAATAGATGTCACATATTCAATACTTACTCTTAGCATATTATTCCTTTCATATATACAATAATTGATCTATTTATAACAACAAAAAGTATCTCAAAATAAACCACTCTATTAATTTTCAATGCATTTTGTTTTTAGTTGTATTATTTAATTAATATTACTTCTAATACATCACTTTCAATATAATGTATTTATAATATTAATAATATATTAATACTTAATAAAGATCATTGATAAAAATAGTATTCTCTTTTATATTTATATATTTTTCTTAATATATATAAAATGATTTAATAATTATGAGTTATTATGAGAAGGACTAACAATTTATAACAATATTACCTATCATATTGGCTATTTAAAAAAGAATAAATAAAGAACGACTTAGTGTTATAATATAAAGGGTTTGCATGATGGATTACTATAATGCTTAGAATTGGATCAATTGTGAATCTATTGTAAATAATCATCGTATTTTATATTTGCAACAAATTTGACTCTACATATGACAACAACTCTTACCATTGAACCTTATATCGTAATGGAAAGTGATTAACCAAATCATAAAGGTAAGTATTAACTAATTATAATGAAATGACCGCAACAAAAAGCTTATGTGAATATTAAAACTAGATCAATAAAAGTCTACTATATTCCATACTCTCTTCATATAAATAAATAAAACTTCGGTGTACATTTCCTTATTAAATAACAACTAGATTTGTAAAATTTGTTGGTATTATTAAGATGATTAAGCAAGCGTTAAGTGAGCTTATAAACAATTAATTCAGCAGCCTTATGAGGCAGGAATTGGTTGAAAATACAAACTGAGGCAGGAACATGAAGCAACATTGCTTAACTGTTGGACAAAAATATCGTTAGTGTGACTGATTGCATATTAGTTGTAGAGAAATCTGAAATTAGTAGTCAATCATTCCTTTTTTAGCATTTCGTATAATTATTTACATGAGTGGTTTGGTTTGTGTTGAGAATATAACAAATCTGCAATTTTTACTGCTTTGGAATGTCAAAGGTGTAGGGAATTTGAAATAAATTGGTTATTTACTACTTCCACATCAAGTATAAGTTATGTAGCTTGTTTGTGGTGTGAGTTAGTTTGTTCTCTTGGTTTCAGGTTTGAGCGAAACCCCCAAGTATTTTGGAAATTTTTATTTTTTTATTTTTAAATTTGTTTATTTTCAGTGGGTGTTGGTGCTAGAAGACGAGACAACAAAATAGTACAGTGGACACATAATGCTGATACTTCATCATCTTTGATGGATCCTCCTCCGAAAAAAGATTCGATCCACAACATCCTGAATGAAACGTCAATTTATAGTCAAGGAGGATGATGAGGAAGTGCAGAGTGGTATACCTATGATCACTACAAGAAAAACTGTTATTACCTACGAAAAATTTTATCTTTACCCACGGACTGTCCATAGGTAACATAAAATTACGCACGGATTACCCACGGACACGAGTTCCTAGCTAAATCGCTCGTAGAAAAATATTTACCGAAGGACAAGCCGTGGGACACACTTACTTAAGGATTGTTCGTGGGTAATATGACCCACTGAGTCTCTGTGGGTAACGTTACTCATATATTTGTCGTAGATAAAATAGTAGATACTTATCGACGGAAAAGTCGTAGTTACATTACCCACGGACCATCCGTGACAAAGTCTACTATTTTATATTTGATATTGATAATTTTATCCATGAATTGTCCGTGGGTAATGAAAAAATGATTTTAATTCTATTTTTTTTTACAGTTTCCTGTATTTTTTAATATATATTTAAAATTAATTGTAAGCATATTAAACATCATTGTCAAAACAAAGTGAAATATTATGTAAATAGTGTTTTCAAAATACACATTCTGACTTCCATAAGTCTCAAAATAAGGACAATTGTTACTGCCATAAGTTTCAAAATAAGCACATTGTTACTGCCATAAGTTTCAAAATACACATAACGACACTATCGTAGAAATATATACAGATAATGCCTACAAGTCTAAACAAAATAAGTAGTCATAACTACTATACGAAACTGAAACTGAAACCAGTATTACTCCTCGCCGTCATCATCGTTAGACTCATCCTCGTCATAATCTGGATGACGACGACGACGGGATGACTCAGCCTGTATGGAAGCAACACTTTTTGCCAATGTTGCTAGTTGCATCTGTAGTTCTGTAGTGCGTTGCCATGTTTGTTGAACTTCCTCTTGTCGACGTTGCTCAACTTTCCTTAGCTCCTCTAACGCCTCTCGTGCCTCGTGTTCTGCCGCTTTTGCTCGCTCCTCAAATGCTGCTATCTGTGCAGCAATCTCGTTAGATTGTTAAGACAAGAAATTGGTGCCACCTCTAGATGGACGAGAATCTGGAACTAGACTTGCGACACTTGGTCTATAAAGCGAGGATCTATCTCCAGCACCATAGATCCTCCCTTTATTCTTCCCCCCAACAGATTGGACCCTTTATCCTCCCTTTAACCACTTGGCTACAACTACTAGATGCTTCCCCACCTTTAGAGGCTTGTTGCAACTTACCTTGAAATGTTTCCTACTCAAATAGAAAATCATGCAACATAGTCAAATTACTTTTACAAGAAATACAAATGAAAGAACTAATAAATGATTTAATATTTCTTACATATGTTTTTTTTGCTCTTTCATCAACCCAAGAGTTGTCCTTCTTCTTAGTGTGAGTTTTTAAAAAGACCTCATCCAATGTGGGGTCTCTACCTAACTCTTCAGCCTTACAAAAAATAAACAACAACAGAACCGTGAACAAAATGAGAGTCAAATTCTCTAGAAAAGAAAAACAACAAATTTTTTTAGCAAAATAACTCTGCATTTTGAAACAGCAACACAACAAAACAATAAAAATAGCAAATATTAGACATGTCCTGGAGTCAAACATTAAATGGTTATACAGTGAAGACTATGACATAGAAAGCGTACCATCCGAATGGTATGTTCAGCAATGGATATAGATCCACCTGTATGGACAGCTCCTCCTTTAGAAAAAGCACGATTTTTCTTAGCTCGATTTGATATCTCCTTATACAACGAATCCATCCATATCTTCTCAAGATCATTCCAAACACTTTCTTCCATCCAAGTTGGACACTTGCGCTTCTTTCTCGCTTGAATCAACATAACAGAAAGACGCATTGATCCTTTTGTATTGAAGATATTCTTAATTTGAAAATTGTGCTCAGGCAACCAAGCAAATTTTTCTTGCAATATTACATTACAAATAAGTTATAATATATTAATTAGTATCCACACATTAGTTGAACTCATTAACAAGATATATAACTTAATCTTACACCAAATTTGTCGAACCAACGTTCCAAAGTTAATT
>NC_021163.2:38004940-38016229 GCF_000331145.2 Cicer arietinum | reverse complement strand
GGAACATTCCAATTTGATTTGCAAGCTAAAAGTTTCACGCATATTGAAAGTTTTGAATCAGAAGCCCCCTCATATAAGGGTTTGTTTGCAGCAGTTAACAAATCATAAAAGTCTTGAGCATCATCATTTGGGGGCTCTTCATTATTCTCTTCCTCGTTGCCTTCATCACCCATATTTTGGAAGTCATACGTAGGACCAAATGCATCATCGACCATATGTTGCATTAACGTAAACGGATCATCGTTATCAATATTTCCACTACTACTTGGAATATTTTCTGGGTCAATATGTGGGGCTTCTTCACCATGCTCAGTCCAATACCAATAATTTGGTTGGAACCCAAACCTATACAAGTGAAGTTTGACTTGACTTGCAGACAATATACCGCTACACATGCAATTGTGACAAGGACATCTGATGCCACCATCTTTTACAAATTGATTTTGACTTATTGTCTTCGTTATAAACTCTTCAACACCTTTTGCGAAGGCTGGTTTCAACCCCCCTCGTTGAACATAAAGTCTATCATATACCCAACAACGATCTGGATGGTAGCCATCCATATTTTGCTGTAAAATTAGTTGTAGATAATTTAGCTCTCATTGTCAAACTAACTTAAATTGTCAAACTAACTATAACAAGTTATTGCTGTAAAATTGTCAAACTAACTTAACATTCCTTTTGCAACAAATAAGAACAAATAACAACACATTTCAACCAATTGCAACCAATTCCAATCAACTCTCATTCCATTCATGTGCTTAAAAGATTCATAATAAAGGAGAAGATGAAATAAATAACACATGAACGTGATGTATAATACTGCACAAACCCCTTAAAAGTAAGCTATCTATTTCAAGCTGCAGATATTCAGACACGTTTTCAACTAATTTTCCCACCTTTACTACCACTACCCACTTGGCACATTAAAATTGGAGCACCAAGTAGTTGCACAAGGCTAGAAGAACGAAACACTACACACCAAATTTGAATACTTGTCTATCGTCCTATAACCTATTTGTGGTTACTTAACGATTGACATCAAAAAATGAAAATTTTTATTTTGAAACATATATAATCACACCCTTACATGATCACTTTATGCCTATGTTTTGAAAACAGAACCGACTGATTTGGGAGCCTATCAGAACCAACTGATTTGGGAGCAAAAATATCCAAGCAAAAAAAAAAATCAGATTCCAAGCAAAATAAAAACGGTACAGCTAGACTCAATATCAGTATCAGTATCCAAGCACAAAACGTGAGAACGAGTTAGGGTTTGCAAATAAGTTATTAAACGTTCAGATACACAACAAATAATCCTAAAAATGGAACAAATTAGAGAGAGCAAACGAGATAATAACAACGAATGGGAGTAAAACAGAGAAAAAAAGAACAAGAGAGATCGAATGAGAGAGAGAACATGAACGACAGAAGAATCAGAGAGAATGACAAAACCTGTGATTTGAAGTGGCGGTCAAGGGCGAACGGCGAACGACGTTGATTGATTGCGAACGTCGTTGATTGCAATGAAGGGTTTTTTTGCGAACGGCGTTGATTGATTGTGAACGGCGTTGATTGCGAAGGGTTTGAACGGCGTTGATTGCGAAGGGTTTGATTGCGAAGGGTTTTGTTTTGTTTTGTTTGCTTATTGAACTAACAAATGTCTTCTAACAAATGCCTTAACTTTTTTAAAAAAAAAAAAAACAAAGTAATATATAAAACTATACTTTCAATTTACCCACGGATATTACCTACGGATAATCAATGGTAACAAAAAATACGATTAAATTTTGGCAACTTCAAGTTGAGTTTCTTTTTTTTTTAATTTTACCCACGGATTTTTTTTTGTTTTACCTACGGACAAACCGTGGAAACCAATTAAAAAAAATTAAATTACTTAATAACAAATTTACTCACGGTTTTTCTATAGATATTATATAATTTATCCACTAACTGACATCCGTAGGTAATTTTTCGTAGGTATATGAATCTTTTCTTGTAGTGGATTGAGCGGAGGCTGATGTTGTTGTGCAGGAGGAGCATGTACATGCGACACATGAAATGAAGGCTATAAAAGAGAAAGACCATGTGGAGGAGGACATGCAACTAGAGAGACATAAGGACCATATGTAGCAAGAGAAATCTGAACAGCAAGAAGAAAAGCTTACATGGTATCTTGGAGGATTGTATGATATGTTTGTCCTTACACGATACCAGTATCATGTTGCTGGCAGACTGTGGTTTGGTCAAGTATATTAGTTATTTTGAATTTTAAATGTTTTATGGTGCATTAAAAATATTTAAATTAATTATTATTTTCTATATTATATTTCAATTTCATATATTTTATTTATATGTTGGAGCGACTGATGTTGAAGATAGTTGCTCATGGTAAGTTGCAGTAATTTGCTCTGCATATAATCCTACGAGATATAGAGATGTACGTGAATTTGTCTGAATTAGCCTCACTACAACAGGGTAGTTTGTCTTGTTGTGGTGGATTATATGTAATATCTATTGTGCAAATCATGTGTGAATGACTTTTAGTTTAACAAAATTCTTCTATTTGCTTTTGAAAAAAAATTATGAGACTTGCTTCTCTTAATGGCATCAAAGAGAACAAAGGTTGAGGCTTTCTCTACCTATGTATGTATGAAAGAAAATTATAGGCACAATTGATCAAAGTCATCAAATAGTAATATAGGCATATAATGACTTTCTACATTTAATTACAAAGATTGACATTTTATTTACATATGAAGCTATGACAAAAAAAATAGGCTACTTACAATTTTTATTTTTAATTTAGTAGCGTAATAATCGATTTCATATCTCTATTAATATACAAAAATTGAATAAAAGACCCAAGTAATTAGATTTAGGTGTTACTGAACATCAGTTGAAGATGAATGTTCGAGAAAATTCAAATATGAATCTTGACTGAAATAATTATTGTCTAGATTTTACTTATATCTCGTCCGAACTCTAAATTTCTTTAGGTTAAAAAAAATGCAACACAAAACACTCTTGAGTGCTTGCTGTTATACCTTTAAAAAAATATATCACAAACACCACACAGCAAAAAGCTGTTGCAATTAGACCAAGTGGTTTCCTTTTTCTTCTTGCAATAATCAGTAACTATGCATTGGTACGATCTTTTATGCAGTTTGAGTCAATTGACCAAGGCAATGTCCTTTCTATTGTCATTGTTTCCTACATTTGTTAGAATCATGGAGGGAGAAAGATTGTGGTGCTTTTACGATTGTCTCTTTTCTTTTCTCTTGCATACAAGGTAGGGTTATTTTAAGAATTTTAACATTCACTCTAGGCGTTATATATTTCAATCCAAACACATTTTTATTTTTACGATGAATATACACAAGAGATTTTCAAGTGTTCAGATTATTAACAAAATACTTTTTGAGAAAAATTCCTAAAAATATAATTTCAATTATTATTTGCATATAGCAAACAAACGCCTCAAGACTATGTGAATTGATGGAATATAGTGGAATGGAGTGGTAAATAATGAAGTTCTATTTTTGGATTTAAAAAAAGAATGAGTCCAATGGAGTGGAATATGATGGAATCCTTCATTTTCTTCCCTTTCAATTTAAGGTGTATGAGATGAAATCATACCATTTATGTTATATTCCATCACCAAATATTAAACAATGTAATAGATATTATACTCCATTTTGTTACGCCTTATTTCCACTTCACTCCCTTATATTTTATTCTGATCATTTAAAATATCAAAACAAAGTTTAGGTCTTTATTTGATAGTTTAGAGAGGAAGAGAGGGGTGAGCTTTGGGGGAATAGAGTAAAGGAAAAAATTGAGAAATCTTTAACATATTATTCTAGAGTGTTTTTTTTTTTTTTGAAGAATGGTATATGATTAATGTTTATAATGTTTATGATTAATATATTTTTAATATTGATAATATTATCACAACATAAATTCGATTTGAATAATTTATCAAAGTCCTACTATAATGCAAATTTTGAGTTCTCCCAAATTAGGGGGATTAGTATTATGAAGAACTAGATTATGGCCCCCACGTTACGCGAGGATTAATTAAATCATTTCATAAGTTCTAAAAATAATATTTTATGCATTTTAAATATAATTTTACAATATTAATCTATTGATTTGGAATAATTGACTATAATCAGGAAAATTAAAATGAGGAAAAATAATGTTTACCCCAATCATTTAATTTAACTTTTTTAAAACTTTTTGTCAAATTTGCATGATAACTTGTAATATTGGATTATTGTTTTTCTCATTGTACTTTGATTTATGGCTGGACAAATTTAAGATAACTGCTCCATCCGACCGACCCGTTAAGGAAAAAGGTGAGATGCGCGTTACGCGAGGATTAATTAAATCATTTCATAAGTTTATAAGTAATATTTTATACATTTTAAATATAATCTTACAATATTAATCTATTGATTTGGAATAATTGACTATAATCAAGAAAATTAAAATGAGAAAAAATCATATTTACCACAATAATTTAATTTAACTTTTTTAAAACTTTTTATCAAATTTGCATGATAACTTACAATATTGGATTATTGTTTTTCTCATTGTACTTTGATTTATGGCTGGACAAATTTAAGATAACCGCCATATTCGACCGACCCGTTAAGGAAAAAGGTGAGATGTTGGAATTGAAAGGAACAACCCGATGTAGCTAAATATCACTAAAAGGGGGGTTGAAGAGGGATTTTGCTGTTTAAAAATAATTTTCTCGTGTTTTAGATACTATCTTCTCTGAGAGGATGGAAACTCGAGGATTGTTGTTTAAATGTTAAATCAGAGCTGAGCAAAAGAAAGAGATAAATGTAAAGAATGACACACAACTTTTATACTGGTTCACCCAATGAAGGCTACGTCCAGTTCTCACACACTTGTGAGATTTCACTAATGTTCAAACTGATCAACCTCTCACAAAGGATGATTACACTTTGTGCATTCTTTAGCCTCACCAAGCTTACAATCAAGTTTCAACTATTTCCAAGTGTAACTCACGTGGAAATTATAGAGTGATATGAATGTGATTGTTTTTGTTTTCTTAAACACTTTCAAAATGGATATTTCAAAGATCTAATAAAGGATTGTAGAAAGTATAAAGAGAGGATGGATATTGCTCTTGATAGCTTTGAGATACTTGATCATTTTATGCAATGTTATTGTGTGTATGATAATGAAGAGCTCCCTGCCTTTTATAGACTTTGAGATAATATTTTCAAGTGACAAAAGCTTTATGACCGTTGGGGACTTCAATCAAAAAGTCCAAGCTATTTCCTTATAATTACGAAATTGCCATCCATCTGTCCTTTGACTAATGCAGTCCATGCTCCTACACGAGGTTCAATATTCCTAGGAACTTGGACATGTGATGTCATTTTCTTTTTCCTTTCTTTAAGGCATGTAAGACCACATGTGATTTCCTTTTCGTTTTCCTTCCTTTAATACATGTAAAAGCTTCACGCGATGTTCTTTTCTCTTTCCTTTCTTTAAGACATGTGAAGGCTTCTATTTTTGGCTTGTTTATTGATGCCTTTCTGAAGATTGACTTTATATTGTTTTCAATCTTACAAGAATGATCTATAGGTCTGCTTTTAGCCTTTGCACATGATATGATGGGTTGCTTTCAAAGGTGTTGGGTTGTTTTCTAAGATATTGACCATAGACACATCCTAGTATCATCCTTCCTCGTACTTTTCTTTTTCCATCTTACTTCTTTATTTCAAAAGCTTTATTTCTTGATTCTTTAATACTGTTTTGCCTTTACTTAATTAATAAAACAATTTGTTTCAGCGAGGATGAGTATTTTGTAGATTTGAAGAACCATCCTCTTACGAGGTCATCCTCTCGAATTCCAACCCTCCAGATTTGAATCAGATTTTTCTCATTTTTGTCTTAATGATTATTAACCTGTTTTCTTATATGAATACACTCAAAATCATAGATTAGTCATTAACCATAATCATAATCTTTTAAATAATTTTGTTATCAATAAAACCATTTGAGAGAGATTTTGTCTCAACAATCTCCCCCTTTTTTATGATGACAAAATTCTTTAGATTATGATTTTTATAATATGTAACGAAAAAATAATTAAACTCCCCCTCAATCATACAAGTACTAATTTTGAAAAAATTTCCCTTTTAACATTCAACTAAAAGCAGTTTTTTGAAATTGTGCAATATTGAGGTAAATAGAACTTTCATTAATACTAAGACATAATTGATTAAATAAGTTCCAACAACTTAAACAATAATATCAAAAGGTTCAGAAGTTCCAACATAATATCAAAAAGTTAACAGAAGTATACAACCAACATATGACAAAAAGTTTCACATAATCTAACTCCCCCTGAATTAAGTCAGCAACAAAAAGTAGTAAAATTAAAGCAGTCATTTAGCGGAAGATGAATCTTCAAATGATGATGATGATGAAGAGTTTGGAACATAGGATGACTGGGCTGATAGCATAGGAGGACGATCATCAGCAGCAACAGAAGGAACCAAATGTTTGGTGACCCATTCAAGAATGAGGCCAAACTGAGCAATTGTGTTTTGGAAATGAGAGAAATTAGCTACCAATTTCTTTTGATCCTTCCTAATGGTCGTTAGTAGCTTCAATTACTTGTTGTTCAGATTTCCTGTTAATTTCTTATTGGGCTTTGATTCATCACTCGCACTTTTGTTGTGCGAGCTTCCAGCCTTATTTTTTGAAGAATTATCAAATTGTGTAGCCAAGAAGGAACCAAAAGAGCTAAAATGCCTAGGAACCTCTGGAAGAGGTTGGGACTGTTCTTGTAAATTTAGGCCAAAATTAAATGGTGCATTTTTTTGGAGAAAGAGGATATTTCAGCAAGCACGTTCTCATGAGGGCTCTTGGAAGAAGGGTGGTCATAAGATACGTTCAGATCAAGAAATAGGTCTTAACCATCCTCTGTACATGGTAGATGGTTGTCTTCAAATGCATCCTCAACTGAAGGAACTACAATATGTGTTGAGGGATTTTTACTGAGTTTTGGAGATTGAGGAAGGGTGGAGTCAGCCAAGTCAAATGAGGGAGTAGGAGTGTGAGCAGTAGGAAGAAATGGTGGAGAAGCAGTAACTTGAGGAGGTGTATCCTTGATAGGTTCAGATTGTGGATTTGAAGATGGAGAACAAGAAGTCTTCTTTTTCTTTGAAGTTGTTTGTGAGGCAGATGATGAGTTTTTGGGGGTTCTTAGAGTTGGAGTTTGTTTAGGAAGATCAATTCTCATTTGTTTGACATTTTTCATAAAAAAGGAATTGTTAAACTGAACACATTGTTCATCATCAAGAGGTACTTTAAATAACTTTAAAACTTTGGTCAGGATCACCCCGTATGGAGCTGATTGACCTAAGACAACAGCATTCAACATGAAACTAAAAATGATATTTCCCAAATGGATAGGTGTTCCAGTCAATAGATGATGGATAATCAGAATATCAAGCTCGATTACCTTTTCAAAACTTCCAGCCCTAGGCACTATAAAGTGAACACATATGTTGTGAAGGAAACGACATAGAGGGTGAAGGTTTGCAGCCACGAGAGGTTTAGGGGGATTGATCAAAATATTTTGAATGATAGAGGATCAAGTGATCTTATATTGTGCATATCACGTTTCAAAATAGTAGTAAGCCCCTACATCCTTAAGGTCATGGATTTGGCATAAAGTGGTGGGATTGACTTCCATGTGAACTCCTTTGAGTATGAAGCTAAAACCAGAGCTTCCTTTAGAACCATTACAAGCAGCGTAGAAAGCTTTCACAAGGCGTGGGTATTGGGGTTCATTTATCCGAAGGAAAGAAGTCTATCCTAGCTGATCAAAAACTTCTTCAACATTGAAACCTCATTGTTTCAAGCCATCAAGGTCAATGAGCTTTCCATTGACTACAAATTTATTTTTCCATTTGGAAATATAATTTATCTCCAAATCTGGAAAATCAAATAGAGGAACAGAAGAAGTTGTTTTGGATGAAGATGAACGTGATTTTTTGGAAGGAGGTTGACTCTTTTTAGTTGATTGATTTCTAGACCTGTTTGGCGTGGAATTTTTAGATGATGATTTAGGGATGGATGCCGCAGAAGTGATTTCCTCTGAATCATCCGAGTCAACCACATGGATAGTGTTGTCCTGAGGAACCTTTTTCTTTGAAGAGACAACCCCAGACAAAATTCTAGAGGATCTTCTAATCGGTGGAGAGGAAATGGTGTTTGAAGATGAGAGATTTTTGGATTTTGGAGTAGGAGGTTGAGAAGGTGCACGAGGAGGAGAGGCAGCAATGTGATCTACTCCTTGATCACCAGACTCAGTGCTTGAATAATTGTGAAAATTCTTTTCTGGATTAAGATAAGAGATTTTACGTTTAGCAGTATGTTTAATGTGTGCCATTTGTGACTAGAAGAAGAACATAGAAGAAAAAGTGTTTGAGAAGAAGGTAGGTTTTTTGAAACTGATAGAAGAGTAAAACGATTAAGGCGTGGAGAAGAGAGAGAAAGAAAAGAAATAAAGGAGAAAGAAGGAGAGCCGTTTGATGAGGCGTAATGATGATGACTAGGGTAGGTTACGGGAATCATGAGAATGTCATTTAATGCAGTCTGTGCATTAAATGTGAGATGGGAATTATGGGAGGCGTGCCACCAGGCAAACCAATGGGAAACGTGAGGCATGCGCATGCCTTGTCTGACGTGACAAGAGGGAGTTTCACCAAAGAAGACGTTGTGTTTACATTTGGTTTACCTATCCCCTGATTCTTAGGCTTTTTTCAAGAGATCAAATTTGATATTGCCTTAAGAATACTTTGACTAAAAAATAAAATTAAAAATAAAAACTAAAAGTAAAACAGGGATAAATAGAAAAAAAAAACATTTAAACAACTTTTGAAAAATTTATGATGGAGATTTCTTCTAAGATATATTTGAACCGATCCTCCTGGAGAGGTTTTGGTAAAAATATCAGGCAATTGATTTTCAGTATCAACGAAAATTAATTATATATCCCCTTTTTGAACATGATCTCTTATAAAATGATGTTTAATTTCAATATGTTTAGATCTTGAATGTTGTATGGGATTTTTAGAAAGATTAATGGCACTTGTACTATCACAGAGGATGGAAATTTTTACGTACCTTAGAGAGTAATCCTCTAGTTGATTCTTTATCCACATAATTGTGAGCAACATTGTGCAGCTGATACATATTCAACCTCTGTAGTTGATAGAGCAATGGCACATTGTTTTTTGCATGACCAACTTATTAGAGATTTACCAAGAAATTGGCAAGCTCAACTTATGCTCTTCCTTTCAACTTTGTCTCCCGCATAGTCAGCATCACAATAAGCTGTGAGATCAAGATTTGAGCATTTCTTGTACCAAATTCCCAGATTGATCGTGCCTACAAGATATCTAAAAATCCTTTTTACTGCAGTAAGATGAGATTCTTTAGGAGAAGATTGAAATCTTGCACAAAGACCGACTACAAAAACTATGTTCGGTCTACTGGCTGTTAAGTACAGCAAGGATCCAATCATCCCTCTATACTCTTTTTCAGATATTGGAGTTCCTTCATCGTCCTTGAGTAGTATGGAGTATGGATGCATAGGAGTTTCCATACTCTTGGCAGAACTCATATTATATTTTTTAAGTAAATCATTGGTGTATTTTTCTTGAGAGATGAAGATGCTAGTTTCCAATTGTTTGATTTGCAACCTCAGAAATTTTTTTAGTTCTTCCATCATACTCATCTCAAACTCACTTTGCATGAGGTTGGAGAATTCTTCACACATGACTTCATTAGTGGACCCAAATATTATGTCATCAACATATATTTGTACAATTAACAGATCCTTTTTAAGAGTTTTCTTAAAAAGTGTAGTATTGATATGTCCTCTTACAAATTCATTTTCTTTTAGAAAAGAACTTAACCTCACATACCAAGCTCGAGGAGCTTGCTTTAATCCATACAGAGCTTTTGAAAGTTTGAACACATGATTTGACTTCTTTTCATCTTCAAACCCAGATATCTCATCATTTAAGAACCCATTCAAAAATGCACTTTTGACATTCATTTGGAATAGTTTGATACCTTTATGAGTAGCATAAGCTAAGAGGATTCTTATTGCTTCAAGTCTTGCTATGGGTGCAAAGGTTTCATCATAGTCAATTCCTTCTTGTTGGTTGTAACCTTGTGCCACTAATCTTGTTTTATTTCTAATGACTTCTCCATCCTCATTCAATTTGTTTATGAGTATCCATTTAGTTCCAATGATGGATTTTTCTAGAGGACGAGGCATAAGATTCCACACTTTGTTTCTTTCAAACTGTGAAAGTTCCTCCATCATAGCTTCAACCAATGATTTGTCATCAATTGTTTGATTAATTGTTTTTGGTTCAACTTGGGATATCATGGCCATGTTGATAGGATTTTCCTTTAGCGAGTTTCTGGTTCTAACACCATCGGCATTATTTCCAATTATAAGATCAGGAGGATGATGCATGACAGTTTTCCATCCTCTTGGAGGTTGCTGAGAGGTTGGATAAGAATCATCCTCTTCATTTGGAATGGGTGCTTGAGAGGATGAATGTTCATCTTCTTCATATTTATCCATATTTTCTAAACACAAGTAATCAAATTCATGAAAAACAACATGCATGGATTCCTCCACAGTTTGAGTCCTAAGATTATATATTCTATAACCTTTAGACGTTGTGGAGTATCCTAGAAAAATACCTTTTATCAGATTTTGGGTCAAATTTTCCCAAATTTTCTTTATTATTTAGAATGTAGCAATTACATCCAAATATATGAAAATATGAAATATTTGGTTTTTGGCCCTTCCATAGTTCATATGGAGTTTTGTTTAAAATTTTTCTAATGGATGCACAATTTGAAATATAACAAGCAGTGTTAACAGCTTCGGCCCAAAAGTATTTTTCAATGTTGGCTTCATTTAAAGTAGTTCTAGCCATTTCTTGTAATGTTCTATTTTCCTTTCAACAACACCATTTTTTTGGGGTGTTCTTGGACAAGAAAAATTGTGAGAAATACCATTTTCTTCACAAAAGTTTTTAAAGGATTCATTTTCGAATTCACCTCCATGGTCACTTCTCACCGAGACAATTTTTGAACCTTTTTCATTTTGAATCTTTTTGCAAAAATGGTGGAATGCCTCAAAAGCTTCATCTTTGTGTTTTAAAAATAAAACCCAAGTAAAACGAGATAAATCATCAA
>NC_021163.2:38003293-38004648 GCF_000331145.2 Cicer arietinum | reverse complement strand
TTTAACTAATTCTAACTTTGATAAATTAGAAATAGTTTTTAAGCTTGTATGACCAACTCTTTTGTGCCAAATCCATTTATCTTTATCAATGGATACAAAACAAGATTCAGTAGGTAAATCATCCAGATATAGTTCCTATAAATTCTTTTTTCTAAAACCGGAGAAGAAAACTCTACCCGAGGATGAATGTTTAACCTCACATAGAGTAGGCTTAAAAATAAATTCAAATCCGCTATCATATAATTGACTAGTGCTTAGTAAGTTATGTTTTAAACCATCTGCATATTGAACATTTTCAATTTTAGCAGAATTATTTTTACCAATAATACATGTACCTTTTATTTGAGCTTTATCATTGTTACCAAACGTGACTGATCCTCCATCCTTTATCTCCAAGGAAATAATACAGTGCTTATCCCCTTTCATATGCCTTGAGCGGCCACTATCCAAGTACCAAGGCTTTCTTTTTTTATCAGAGGATGAACCTGTGTTAGAGGTTAAAAGTAACATAGGTACCCATAAAGCATTGGGTCCTTGTTGGTTAGTTTTTCCTCTTGTGAGGATTTTCCTTTTATGATAACAAATAGAATCATGGTGCCCATGTTTACCAAAGAATAAACATGCTTTCTTTATGTTGTCAGTTTTCTACTTAGCATGATAGTTTTTGAAAGTATGCTCAAGTGTTTTGCAAAAAGTGCATTTTGGCCTATCCTCTTGTTTTTTAGGTAAGAAAAGATTTTCATATAATTTTTGTTTTTGAGAACTTTTAAATTCAATACCAGCTTTGTCAAAGATTCTAGATTGAGATCCCATTATCTTTTGAAATGTTTCAGTAGATTTAACAAAGTTGGTAATGTCATTTTTTAATTCTTCAACCTCTACTTTTAAAATTTAATTTTATGTGTCCTCTTTTGCATGATGAATTCTGACATTCTTTTTATTTTAAAAAGTTTGTTGCTCAGATAGTTTCTCATGAGACAGCTGCAAATCTAGAATGATTTTTTCATATTTTTCATTCTTAGCTTGAAGTTCCTCATTGAGTTTCTTTATTTCATAAAGTTGATTTTTGAGGAAACCACATTTATGAGATAAAGTTTTTGAGTCATTTAAAATATTTTCAAATTCAATTTCTAACTGTTCACAAGAAGGACATAGTTCTGAAATACTTACTTTTTTAGTTTCTGATTTTGCCACGAGACAGAAGTTGGCATCTTCTTCCTTCTCTTGCTTAAAGGATGACTCGTCACTGTCATCCCAAGTAATCATCATGGATTTGTTTTTGTAGGGAAGTCTTCTTGAGTTCCTTTTGTTGAGAGGACACTCAGTTTTGTAGTGTCCCATCTTGTTGCATCCAA
>NC_021163.2:37964484-38003281 GCF_000331145.2 Cicer arietinum | reverse complement strand
AAATATTCTTTTCCTTTTGTTGAGAGGACACTCAGTTTTGTAGTGTTTCATCTTGTTGCATCCAAAACAAGTTATCTGACTTTTATCAGTTTTTTCTTTTTGAGGAGATCTTCTATCATGTCCTCTTCGATTTATCATCCTCTAAATTCTTCTGGAAATCAGAGTGAGTTCATCATCTTCCTCTGATAGAGGATACTCTGAGCTTTCCTTTTTCATGACATCTTCAGTCTTCTTAGAGGATGAACTTTCTATTTGACTTGTTTTTAGAGCAATCATTTTTCCTTTTCCGCTTGGTTTATCAGCCAACAATAATGGTTCATGAGCTCTTAGAGTACCAACTAAATCTTCCAATTTCATGTTGGCCAAGTCCATTGCTTCCGTAATGGCAGTCACCATTGGCCTCCATTCTTTTGGCAAACTCCTTAGGATTTTTCTTATCCTTTCTTGTACGGAGTATACCTTTCAAAGAAATCTCAAGTTGTTTAATATGATTGTTAACCTTGAGATCATTTCATCAATGGTTTCCTCTTCCTTCATTTCGAATAGTTCGAAATCTCTTACTCCCATGTCAATTCTTGCTTCTTTCACGTGACTTGTTCCTTCATGATGGATCATGAGGGTGTCCCAGAGCTCCTTAGCGTTTTTGCACTCTTCGACTCTATCATACTGTTCTATGCTCAAAGCACACATTATAAATAAATGAGCTTTAAAGTTTAGGAGTGCCTTTGCATTTTCATCTATCGCCCAGTGTACTTGAGGTTTCCCATCGGAGGTTGCATCTATGTTGTTGGTTTTGATGACGTGATCCCCATTTTCAACCACAGACCACATGTTGTTGTCTTGTGATATGAGAAATAGTCTTATCTTAACTTTCCAGTTGTAGTAATATGTGCCATCAAAATAGGGAGGTCGGCTGGATGATCCTCCTTCAGGAATATACTTAGTTTTTGACATTTTTCTTTTTGGATCTTATTCTCTTGCACTGTTAGATGTAATTTTCTAGAGAACCTTGCTATGATGCCAACTGATGTATCTAAATATCACTAGAAGGGGGGGGGGGTTAAATTTTGCTGTTTAAAAATAATTTTTTCGTGTTTTAGATTTTATCCTCTCTGAGAGGATGGAAACTTAAGGATGGTTGTTTAAATGTTAAATCAGAGCTGAGAAAAAGAAAGAGATAATTGTAAAGAATGACACACCCAACTTTTATACTGGTTCACCCAATGAAGGCTACGTCCAGTTCTCACACACTTGTGAGATTTCACTAATGTTCAAACTGATCAACCTCTCACAGAGGATGATTACACTTTGTGTATTCTTTAGCCTCACCAAGCTTACAATCAAGTTTCAACTATTTCCAAGTGTAACTCACATGAAAATTACAGAGTGATATGAATGTGATTGTTTCTCTTTTTGTAAACACTTTCTAAATGGATATTTTTCAAAGATCTAATGAAGGATTGTAGAAAGTATAAAGAGAGGATAGGTATTGCTCTTGATAGCTTTGAGATACTTGATCTTTTTATGCAATGTTGTTGTGTGTATGATAATGAAGAGCTCCCTGCCTTTTATAGACTTTGAGATGATATTTTCAAGTGGCAAAAGCTTTATGACCGTTGGGGACTTCAATCAAAAAGTCCAAGGTCTTTTCTTATAATTATGAAATTGCCATCCAGCTGTCATTTGACTAATGCAGTTCATCCTCCTGCACGAGGTTCAGTATTCTTAGGAACTTGGACATGTGATGTCCTTTTCTTTTTCCTTTCTTTAAGGTATGTAAGACCACATGTGATGTCCTTTTCGTTTTCCTTCCTTTAAGACATGTAAAAGCTTCACGTGATGTCCTTTTCTCTTTCCTTTCTTTAAGACATGTGAAGGCTTCTACTTCTATTTTTGGCTTGTTTGTTGATGTCTTTCTGAAGATTGACTTTATATTTTTTTCAATCATACAAGAATGATCTATAGGTCTGCTTTTAGCCTTTGCACATGATATGATGGGTTACTTTCAAAGGTGTTGGGTTGCTTTACAAGATATTGACCATAGACCCATCCTAGTATCATGCTTCCTCGTATTTTTCTTTTACCATCTTGGACTATATTTTGTTTTTACATATTAAAGTTTATGTGATGTTGTTATTTAATGTTGTTATTTGGTACTTGATAATTGATACATTAAATGTAATACATGTTATGTATAAGTATTTAATGTTATGCTTATGTGTATTTAATATTATCTTTAAGTAAATGGCACATATTCATCGGCTGCTCCTTTATTCCAAAATATGTGTAAATGTAAAAAAATGAAAATTGAATAAATTCATTTTCCTTTTCATCTATTTGTAAGTGTCTTATGCAATAATTATGTATCTTAATTTGGTTTGTATGCTGAACTTAGTTTAAGTGTTTTTAAGATCCACATTAGACTTAAAGTGTTTAAGTGTCTTATTTTGATATTGAGGATTGTCTTAAATGATATGTATATTTTATAGTCAAGTGTCTTATGATATGTTTGTGTCTAAAATGTATGTTTTAGGATTTTCAATTTTGAACTTATACTAATTTGTTTGTGTTTTTTCTTTTTATTGTAAATAAATCGGACAACAATTGAAATTGAAAGGTTTGGAGACTAACAGAGAAACACCATTTTAAAGATTAGTTCAATAATTTTTGATTTCGTACTTTAATTTTTTTTTATTACAGTTTGTGTTATTAATGTATTAGGGTTTTGATTTTCGTTTTTGTTATAAGTTCTAACTTGTTTATATTTTTCTTTTTCTTTATTTACACACTCTAAACGTGCTTAACTTGGAGGGTTTCTTTGAAAACAGAAAGAAAAAAAATATTATCTTGAAAAGTTAGTTTTTAATTTTGTTGTTGTGCTTTCATAATTTTTAATTTTTAATTGCTTAGTGTTATAAAAAAATTATTTTATGATTAGTGATTAGGGATTTCTTTTTATATGATGTTATGAAAAATCAATTTCTAAAGTTGCTTTTTATGGTTGCTTCTTACTCTAGTTAGGATTTATGGTTTCCATTTGCCCTTTTATGGTTTCTTTTAATTGTTGGTATCAGTGACCTCGCAATTAACAGAAAATATATCAGTTTTCGTTACAAAATTAATCAGTGTCAAGTGCACAGCGGAATTTAAATTTTGAGGCATGCAAAGTTAGCAATATAGAAAATTAAAGAGAGAGAGTTAGAGAAGAAAACACAAATATTTATCCTGGTTCGGTTGTCAACAACAACCTACGTCCAGTCCTGAAAATCCAATCGGATTTCAGATTTTCTTCTCCTTCAATAGAAAGAATCAATTACAGATTGTCCAGTTTCCTCCCTGAAACCTATCTATCTTAATGATCTCTTTCCTATTGAATACCCTCTGATCCTTGTAGATACTCGTCAACCTATCACAGAATCACAGTGCGACTCTTTCTTGTTGAACTCTCTTCACCCAAGAAAGTAGCCACCAGTTTCTAGCTGGCTTTCTATCAACCCTTTGATCCTTGTAGACAATCGGCAGCCTAACACAAAATCAAAGTACGACTCTTTCTTGTTGAGACCTCTCACCCAAGAAAGTAGCCACCAGTTTCTAGCTGGATTTTCAACGTTCGTTTTGGTTCAAAGATTTATTACAGAAAGAATAAAAGACGTAAAACAAAAGGGTCTTCAATCTTTATGAATGTTGCTCTTCACAAATCTGGATATTCATGGATTGTTCTTGAGCACATTATCATTTCTCTTAGATTGTCAACAAACTGTATTGAGATCTGTAATCACAATTATGAAGTTGTTAGTTTGTTGCCATGAACCGTTTTTGAGAGCATAAGAGAAATTATGAAAGTTAGGAAAAAGTTATGTAAAAGTTATGTAAAAGTTTTTAGAAGTTATGAGAATAAAGATTGAAAGACATCTTATATAGTTTCTGAAAAACCAACTACGAAATCGATTTCCCAATCGATTTTGTAAAGTTATAAAATGAGCTAAATCGATTTGCCAATCGATTATCGCGATCTTGGTTTTCTTTAATCTTGAAACTATACAAGCTAATCGATTTACCAATCGATTCTTTAAAACAACACTTTTCAGCAGAACATGTCCAGACCTGTATAAATCGATTGCCTAATCGATTTCTGGGAAACTGTTTTAATAAAACTATTTTCAATCGATTACTCAATCGATTTGCCAAACTTCAGAGTTCACTGTGTTTTCAACAAGTTTATTTCAATCGATTTGCCAATCGATTGTTTTCAAAACAGTGGCTCAGGTTTTTGATGTCAATCGATTTGTCAATCGATGTGATTCAAAATAGTGATTCAGTTTTAATATCAATCGATTTGCCAATCGATTGTTTTCAAAACAGTGGCTCAGCTATTTGATATCAATCGACTTGTCAATCGCTTTGGTGTCATGTTCCTGAAAAGTTTTTACCTGGTGTTTAGTTCAATCGATTTGCCAATCGATTGCAACCAAACTTTATCAAAATTAAAGTGTTAACAATAGATTGTCCAATCGATTGTATTTGTCACAGGTGAGGTTATTTTTCAAATGATACTTTGTCAATCGATTTGCCAATCGATTCCCTCAGCACTGGAGTGCCACTGTGACTCATTCAATCGATTTACCAATCGATGTGTTACCATCAGGTTTGATTTGTGAAATGTTCAATCGATTTACCAATCGATTTTCTCCAAATCAGAGGCTACTGACTTGTGCATTTTTCATTTTTAATTGATCTAATCGATTGCCTAATCGATTGCACATTCACAAACACTTAAGATTTCCTTACACCCTTGTTATGAAATCGATTTCCCAATCGATTTACATATTCAGAATTCAACTTTTGTTGATTTCTTGTGTTCCAAGCTATTTGATCCAAGTGTGTAGGATTGAATTGGTGTTCCTGAAATTTTGCTCAATTGAAATATTAGATTTATCATATTAAGTATGAATATTGTTGAATTGTGAATTATGTCAAAATTAGGAATCAAAGGATCAAAATCCAACAATCTCCCCCTTTTTGGCATAATTGACAATTCATACAATTGTAACTTGAGCATATCAAACCATTTCAAAATCATACCAAAGAAACCAATTCATAGCATTAAATATGTACCAATACAGATCATCAGAGCATGTGTCAAAATGTATCAAATCAGCATTACATTATTAAGTATCAGAGCAAAAACAAACAACATCAGATGCTCCCCCTTAATAATGCAACAACAAGCATATTATCAAGTTATCAAGTTATAATTTTTCTCCCCCTTTGTCAATTAAGGCAAAAAGGCAGAAAACAATTCCTCCCCCTATGTTAAAGAACATAAGCATAGGAAATGAAATCATATAACTTGTATATCAGATCAGAACAAAACAAATATGCAACAGATGTAGTATGGCAGTATTTATATGATAACAATTAATACATTTGCTCATACATATATATTAATAAAACATAAAACAGCAAAAAAACAGCACGACAACCAAAAATAAGACAACACAAATAAGAAACTTGACCATCTAATCTCCTAAAGTGGGCTGGTTCTCACTATCATCTAGGGGAGAGGTAGAGACCGCTGTATTATCCTCAGCTGGTGTCTCCTCACCGTGAGTCGCAGACCGATCTAGAGGATCTGGCTGTGGTTCCTCAGTTGCTTGTCGACCAATATGCGCTATGTCTTCAAAAGATAGCTTGAGGCCTAGATGCGCTTGAATTGCAGCAACATCCTGAACAACTGATTTCAGGGATGTTTGGATAGATGTCAAGGTAGCTTCCATCCTTGCATTTGACTCTAATATTTTGGCGTTGTGTTCCATTTGAGCTGCCATAAATTCCATCAGCTTTGAAACAAATGCAGGAGCCTCAGCTGCTGATTCAGATGCTTGTGGAGGAGTTGGTTCAACATTTGGCATTGGTCTAATCCAAACATTATCTACTTTCTTCAGTTTCATCTGATTCACAATCGCTTCGCCGAAGATAAGTGTAGTCTTTGCAGATTCTTCATTCAACAACGATACCTTGAAGTGCTTGAGAACCTTTGTAACCAACTGCGGATAAGGCAACATGATCTTACTGTGTGAAGCTTCTAACATGTGCCTTAGCACAATCCATGTCCAACTCATCTTAAGTTCCTTGGACAATCCCCATAATAATATAATATCAAGCTTCTGAACAACAGCATGATTTCCTGATCGAGGTACAAGCATTCTTGTTAATGTATACATGAGCATGCGTTGCTGTACCTTCATCTGACCAATTGGCAAAGAGATGGTTTCCACAAAACCATCAACCATGATGTCTTTCACTGCAGTGTGCCTGTCCAGCGATGCTTCCCAACCTTCGTCGGCTGCATCCGCATCAGAACTGCCGTCTATTGATTGTCCATGAAATGGCAATCCTGTCAACTCAGCAAAGTCTTCAAAAGACATTGATAATTTTTTACCTTTAACCTGAGTTTTGAACCCGTCATCAGTGAGCTTGAAATTTGCATAAAATTCTCGTATCAATCTCGGATAGCTGTCCAAAGTAGATGAAAGAAAACCTTCAAGACCATGAAATCTCAGATGATTCTGGAATGTGAAGCCTTCTGTATCAAAGAAACCAAAGTCTAGGGTTCTGCCTTCATGAATTTTCCGTTTAAGAAACTCTGCTGGAATGATAACTTCCACATCCTTCTCTTTAGGTGCTGGAGTTTTCTTAACTAGGGGTGAAGTAACCGGTTTCTTTTTCTTCTGAGCAATTTCTTTCATAGCATCAGCCAACAACTTCTCACTTGGTGGTTCCTTCCTTTTCTTGATCTTTTCTGGAATAGGAGCAGGAGCCTTGCCCTTGTCCTTTGCAAGAATTTTGTGTGTAGGAATCGGAATTCTTTTAGACACAGTAGGTGGCGGTGAGGGAGTTTCACTGGTTGAAGATGATGAAGGTGAAGGAGTATGGGCTTGTGTTTGTTTCACGCGGGCCATGGTTGCAAATAGAGGAGATGAGTGAAGATAGAGTTCAGATATAGTTGCAGATATCAGTTGCAGAGACAGAGGAAGAAGATGAAGCAGAGAAAGAAAATATAAATCTGGGTTGAAACAGTGAAGAAATCGATTTAGACCTGTTCGTTTTTATACTTTTACCCTTATCAATCGATTGCCCAATCGATTTGCTTACCGTTACACCGAATCCTTAATCGATTGTGTAATAATGATGTCCAACGGCTAGTAAAAAAGTACGCAACGGTCATTTTCCTAATCGATTCCCAAATCGATTTTCCGTGTTACTTAATCGATGTCCAAATCGATTGTCCCAAAAGTCAAATACTGAACACTTAATCAATCGATGCTCGGGATTTTTACAAAATATTTTCCACAAAATCTGAAGTCTGGGCTAACCAAATCGATTCCCAAATCGATTCTTTAAACAAACAAAGAGCAAACTCGAAATCGATTACTCAATCGATTTAATCCCAAACAAAACTTCTGATTAACTGCCATTGACTCTTTTTCTCTGTCATCAACACAACTATGTTGACCAATCTTTCTTCATTTAATCTTCATTTAATGTTAAAGACAAGATTCTCATACTTGTCTCATTTCACGTGTCTTGAGCATCCACTTTCAAATATCAATCTTGCTTGGTGGATGTCAAGTACACCTGCAAAAACATAATTAATTTTTGGATCTAGGTACCCAATTCAGATTGGGTCCTGGGGGGTCAGTCTTAAACACAGATTCTTTTGCTATCCAAACTTGCTTCCATCCTTGATTGGCTAATTTTTTAAATTTGCAGTTAGACACAAAATGTCCCTTTCTACAACAGAAATGACATTTGCCATCAAAGGATGAATGGTGATTTGGCTTAGTAAAGATATCATACATATTCTTAGCAATAAAAGATTTTTGACCATGTTTGACATTTCTGGTTTGCATATAACCAATACCAGATCTGTTTTTATTTTTTCTTTTGACATGCATATTTGGTGTATATCCTAAACCAGATTTTTCATAAACATGTCTTTGATTGCTAAGTATGACATTTAGCTTATCTTTACTATTTGCAAAATTTAATAAATCAGATTTTAATGATGCAATAGTATCTTCAAGTTCAATGCACTTTGCAGATTTTTCTTGTGAATCCTTTTTCAGTTGTTCACATAAATTTTCAATTTCTTTGTGTTCAACATTCATTTGTTCAAGCATTTTCTTTGTGCTTAACAACTGTTTTATGGATTTCACATAATCATCATGCAATTCATTGAAAGCTTCTTGAAGCTCATCATATGTTGGATTAAATTGCGAACTAACCTCACTGTCAGATTCTGAATTAGTGTGAGCCATGAGACATAAATTCACTTTTTCTTCATCCGAAGAGGCAGAGGACTCATCGTTATCGTTGTCACTCCATGCAATATATGCTCTTTTGGCTTTGTGAGCTCTATTCTTGTTCTTCAGTTTGTAGCATTCCGACTTTGTGTGACCAATCTTACCACATTCGTAGCATGTAACTGTCTTGATGTCACTAGTCTTAGAGCTGGATGGTTTTCTGAATTTGTTATCTTTCTTCTTCAGAAACTTCTTAAATTTCTTGACAAGTGATTCGATTTCAGTCTCTTCATTTTCACTGCTGGATCCATCTGAGTATCTATCGGATTCAGGTTTAGATTGCTTGGTTTGTACTTTCAAGCATAATCCTTTCTTTTTCCTACTTTCAATTTCTGATTCATCCAGTCGTTGTAATTCCATTTCATGTTCCCTCAATTTACCAAATAATGTTGCTGTCGTTATCTTTGCTAGATCCTTAGACTCAGCTATTGCGGTAATCTTGGGCTGCCATTCTCTGGTTAAACATCTCATGATCTTTCCAATCTGCTGTTCATTATCCACATCTTTTCCTAGTGCATGCAGGTTGTTGACTATGTGTGTGAATCTGGTTTGCAAATCGCTGATTGACTCTTCTTTCTTCATGCTAAATAATTCATATTCGTGCATGAGCGTATTCACACGAGCTCTCTTAACATCAGTAGTACCTTCGTGAGTTTCTTGGAGGATGTCCCACATCTCTTTTGCTGACTTGCAATTGGACACTCTAAAGAACTCTTCTGCACATAGGGCGGACGTGATGATGTTCTTAGCCTTCGCATTGAAACCAACCTTCTTCTTGTCATCATCTGACCAGTCGGCTCTAGGCTTGATAATCATTGAGTTGTCAGTTCCTGCAATCTTGGGAATGTACGGACCGTTTTCAACAGCATCAAGGATATCTATGCCACTTGCTTCCAGAAATATGAGCATTCTTTGCTTCCAGTACATGTAGGCTGTACCGTTGAAAGCTGGTGGTTGTGCTAACGAAGCGCCTTCTCCCAGAACGTCAGTTGAGGCCATCTTCTTATAAGTTTTACCTCTCAAGAAGTTGGCTCTGATACCAATTGTTGGTATCAGTGACCTCGCAATAAAGAAAATATATCAGTTTTCGTTACCAAATTAATCAGTATCAAGCGCACAGCGGAAATTAAATTTTGAGGCATGCAAAGTTAGCAATATAGAAAATTAAAGAGAGAGAGTTAGAGAAGAAGACACAGAGATTTATCCTGGTTCGGTTGTTCCACAACAACCTACGTCCAGTCCTGAAAATCCAATCGGATTTCAGATTTTCTTCTCCTTCAATAGAAAGAATCAATTACAAAGATTTTCCAGTTTCCTCCCTGAAACCTATCAATCTCTAATTATATCTTTCCTATTGAATACCCTCTGATCCTTGAAGACACTCAGCAGCCTATCACAGAATCAAAGTGCGACTCTTTCTTGTTGAGTCCTCTCAACCAAGAAAGTAGCCACCAGTTTCGAGCTGGCTTTTCTTGCGTTCTATTTCGTTCAAAGTTTTATTACAGAAAGAATAAAGATTGTAAAACAAAAGGGTCTTCAATCTTTATGAATGTTGCTCTTCACAAATCTGGATATTCATGGATTGTTCTTGAGCACATTATCATTTCTCTTAGATTGTCAACAAACTGTATTGAGATCTGTAATCACAATTATGAAGTTGTTAGTTTGTTGCCATGAACCGTTTTTGAGAGCATAAGAGAAATTATGAAAGTTATGAAAAAGTTATGTAAAAGTTCTTAGAAGTTATGAGAATAAAGATTGAAAGACATCTTATATAGTTTCTGAAAAACCAACTACGAAATCGATTTCCCAATCGATTTTGTAAAGTTATAAAATGAGCTAAATCGATTTGCCAATCGATTATCGCGATCTTGGTTTTCTTTAATCTTGAAACTATACAAGCTAATCGATTTACCAATCGATTCTTTAAAACAACACTTTTCAGCAGAACATGTCCAGACCTGTATAAATCGATTGCCTAATCGATTTCTGGGAAACTGTTTTAATAAAACTATTTTCAATCGATTACTCAATCGATTTGCCAAACTTCAGAGTTCACTGTGTTTTCAACAAGTTTATTTCAATCGATTTGCCAATCGATTGTTTTCAAAACAGTGGCTCAGGTTTTTGATGTCAATCGATTTGTCAATCGATGTGATTCAAAATAGTGATTCAGTTTTAATATCAATCGATTTGCCAATCGATTGTTTTCAAAACAGTGGCTCAGCTATTTGATATCAATCGACTTGTCAATCGCTTTGGTGTCATGTTCCTGAAAAGTTTTTACCTGGTGTTTAGTTCAATCGATTTGCCAATCGATTGCAACCAAACTTTATCAAAATGAAAGTGTTAACAATAGATTGTCCAATCGATTGTATTTGTCACAGGTGAGGTTATTTTTCAAATGATACTTTGTCAATCGATTTGCCAATCGATTTCCTCAGCACTGGAGTGCCACTGTGACTCATCCAATCGATTTACCAATCGATGTGTTACCATCAGGTTTGATTTGTGAAATGTTCAATCGATTTACCAATCGATTACTCTCCAAATCAGAGGCTACTGACTTGTGCAGTTTTCATTTTTTAATTAAGCTAATCGATTGCCTAATCGATTGCACATTTACAAACACTTAAGATTTCCTTACACCCTTGTTATGAAATCGATTTCCCAATCGATTTACATAGTCAGAATTCAACTTTTGTTGATTTCTTGTGTTCCAAGCAATTTGATACAAGTGTGTGTGATTGAATTGGTGTTCCTGAAATTTTGCTCAATTGAAATATTAGATTTATCATATTAAGTATGAATATTGTTGAATTGTGAATTATGTCAAAATTAGGAATCAAAGGATCAAAATCCAACATTAATTATAATTAGGATTAAAGATTTCATATTGTTTTATGTTTAAAATGGGTCTTTTATTTTTTGTTTTATGATTTTTGGTTTAACTTTTAAGTATAACAAGTCTGTATATTTTTGAAGATCTATAAATGTTTTTTCTACATACTTGTTTTAGGTTGCATCTAATTAGGGTTTTGGTTTTCTACTTTTCAATTGAAATTTGTCTCTAACTCTATGCTTTTTCAAAGACTGGTGCTTTATTTTATATTTTATAATGTATGGTTAAGATTTTAATTATAACTACAATATAAATTTGTGAAGAATTATCAATATTGAAGCAACCTTATAATTGTAGTAGTATGTTTGATTTCTATGTTTAATTAATTTTTTACTTTTTTTTAAAGTTCTTTATGGGTTCTCTTTTTATATTTTGTGGATTGTTAACAAAACTTATAGCTTACAGATTCTTTTAAATTTCTTTATGGGTTCTTGTAGTAGCAAAAAATATTACTATCTTTTGAATAAAAAATTCATTCTTTTAAATTTCTTACTTTCTGTGTTTTAATTTTTAAATTTTTTCTAATGCAAGGTTTAATTTCTAATGAGTTTATTTATGTTTTAATTTTCTATTTTTGTTTTCTTACTCTGTGTATTTTTTGAACCATAGTTTGGAAGGAAAAATGAGCAAGGAACAATGTGAGGTGCTGGAATTGAAAGGAACAACCTGTTGCAACATGGATCGAGGTTCTTTGAATTACGTTTTGTATTTATATTTTAAAGTTTATGTGATGTTGGTATTTTATAATTGATACATTAAGTGTAACATATGCTATGTATAAGTGTTTAATGCTATGTTTATGTGTCTTAAATATTATCTTTCAAGTTATTGGTACATGTTCACCGATTACTCCTTTATTCCAAAATATATGTACATGTAAAAGAATAAAAATTGAACAAATGCATTTTCCTTTTCATTTCTTTGTAAGTGTCTTATGCAATATTTATGTGCCTTAATTTGATTTGAATGCTAAGCTTAGTTTAAGTGTTTTGAAGATCCATATTAGACTCAAAGTGTTTAAGTGTCTTATTTTGATATTGAGGATTTTCTTAAACGATATGGTTAAATGTTTACGTGTTTTAATTTGATATGTATGTTTTATAGTCAAATGTCTTATGTTATGTTTGTGTCTAAAAATATATTTATGTTTATAAGTATTTGATTATATGTTTAAGACAATTATTATTTTGATATGTATGCTTAAGATAATTGAAATGAAATATTTTAAGTTGATATGTATCTTTAAAAGACAATTAAAATTTGTCTCCAACTCTGTGTATTTTTCTAAGTATTTGATTCTATGTTTAAATTTCCAATTCTAATATGAATGATATCTTTAATTTTTATATAAATAAGAATACAAATCTCATATACTTCAAATATTATTATGGTGGTATCAATTGATTGTAACTTAATTTAAGTGTTATTAAGATTCACATCAGATTTAAGTGTAATTTTCTATGTTTTGTAAAACTAAAATTACTTATTTAATATACTTAAATTAAATTATTAGTGTAGTTGGCAACAATTAACTTTATCTTCATTCTCTTAGTGATGAAGGAACCTAGTCTAAAATCGTCTACTACTCAAATTGAACATTAGCTCAACCTATTAAACAACCAGCAACTGCAACTAATGTTGTTAAGGTTGGTTATCCCCCCTTCCTACAAAGAAGAAGAGGAAATAAAATGTTAATAGTCCGAAGAAATATTTGGTGTTTGGGATAATTTTCACCCTTTAACTGCAAGTGACTACCTCGAGCCTACTGCCGCCTACAAACACTACCATACTTAATTTCTATGTCATTCAAAAACTCATGACACTTCCAAAATGCTTAGTCACATTGAAAAATGTGTAAACAATCCTTTAGTTGTGCAACAAGCACAAGGTTCAATGTTGAAGCATGTAGGAAATATTTGGCTATGTTTACTGCAACCCCAACTCTCTATCCCTTCAAGGCGTAGAGTTTCAAGAGATTGCTTTCAAATATTTAATGGTGAAAAAGATAAGCTGAAGACTTTGTTTAGGTCTGATTGTAGTAGAATTGCTTTCACTAGTGATTGTTAGACTTCTTTCCATAATTTCAACTATTTGACCCTTATAACTCATTTTACAAACAATGATTGGAAGCACCAAAAACATATTATCAACTTCTCTATAATACCCAATCATATAATACCCAATCATATAGGTAACACAATTGGAAAGAAAAATAAGGAGTTTTTAAGAGATTGGAGCTAAGAAATGTTTCTACAATTACTATTGACAATATCTCCTCAAACGATGTGGTTGGATTGTATTTGAAGAAAAAACTTCAAAATTTGGTGATGGATGGTCAATTTTTCCATATGAGGTGTGCTACCAATACTTTGAATTTGTTTAGGGAGAGTTAGAAATGCGATGTGATTTGTTTAGTCTCCACCTCATAGAACAATCAAGTTTAAAGAGTATATTGCATTTGCTGAAATTACTTGTAAAAAAGTTGTTGTGTCTTGATGTTTCCACTCGTTGGAACTCGACCTATTTAATGTTGGATGTTGCGGAGAAGTATCAATTAGCCTTTGAGAGATTGAAAGAAAATGAATCTTGCTTTAGAGAGATCTTTGGGGATACTGGTCACCCAACTTCATATGATTGGGATAATCTTTGTTTTGTGAGGTTTTTGAAGTTCTTTTATGATGCAACAAAGGTATTTTCATCTTCACAACAAGTTAGCGTAAATATCACTTTTCATCAACTATTTGTTATTGATTGTGAGCTCAAACAATAATCCCTTAACTTTAATACTATTTTGGCTACTATGGTTATGGAAATGGAAATGCAAAAAAAAAAAAAAATACGACAAATATTGGGGTAATGTTGAAAATTTAAACCAAATCTTTTATTTTGGTGTTATCTTTGACCCTATGTAAAAGATGCATTATATAGGGTGATCTTTTCCAATAATGTATTTTGAAAAACCAAACTTTGCCACTAATTTGTTGAAATAGATTAATGAAAATTTATCTAAGATGTTTAATTGGTATAAGCAAGTTGTTGAACAACAAAATAGATCGGTTATGTCATCATCTGGACATTAAAAGACGTTTCTCAAAATCAAACTGCTCCAGCTATTGAAATTATGTCTCAATTTGGAAGGACATATGCTTTTAAGCAATATTTGAAGGAAAAAAACTCAATTTATATGAATAATGAGCTTGAAAGGTATTTGTGTGATGCAAATCATAGAGATGATGACAAATTTGACCTTCTTTTGTGGTAGAAACTCAATTTTGTTCGTTTTCCCATCTTGTCAAAAGTGGTAAAAGATTTGATGGTTACCCTAGTTTCAACTGTTACCTCTAAAAGTGCATTCAACACTAGTGGAAGAGTATTGGAGACTTTTAGGAGCTCTCTTTACCAAACAATGACTAATACTTTAATTTGTGTTCAAAACTGGTTAAAGCCTTATGTTTTCCAATTAAAAAACCTCAATTTTAGTGAAAATTTTGAGTTATTAGATATTGTCATATCAGGTGACATTTTATGCTCACAAATACTGAAAAAATATTAAATAATTTATTAGAACTTCATAAGTAATTCTTTTTCAATGAACTGCATTTTTTTTATGGAGGATCAAATAAAATGTAAAATACAAATAAAAAAATAAGATGTAAAAATTTAAAAATATAATTTAGTATTTAATATTTTAAAGGATGTTAATGTTGAAATATAGTTTTTACTATGATGTTCTAATAGCAAAAATGGAAAGTTGTTGAATATAAAATTGTTTAATGGATATATTTCATCAATAGTTTGAAATTTATTTTATTAAAGATTTACATATACTTTAAATATAATTTTAGGTTTTTAAAAGTTTTAATTAATTGTTTGTATAATATCAAAGATTTGATTTAAAAGTTTTTGAATTGCAGTTGTGTCGTAATGTACCAATAATAAATTCTATTGAAAACTAATTTAATTTTATGCAATATCTTATTTTTCATTTATTTTTTAATATTCAAATTTTTTAATATAATATAAAATTTTTAAAACCAAAAATAGCATTCAATTACAAATAAATAGTTTAATTGATGAAAGTTGAGTGTTAACATATTTTTTCAGAATACATGTATAGTAAACTTTTATTTATTATCTTTTAAAATAATTTTTAATATATTCCTATTTTATGATAATTTTAAATAAATTTGTGTATTTTAATAATTGAAAGAAACTTTTTAAATAATTTTTGATATATTCATATTTTATGATAATTTTTAATAAATTTATGTATTTTCTATCAAATAGAATAGATATTTTTATTTCATAAAATGAAAATATTAATAATACTATAATTATTTATTATGATTATTAATTTATTTATTCACAAAATTCATTTGATATTTTTATTAAAAATTTTGGGAATGAAAAACTTATTTATAAAATTATATGAGTATGAAATGTTATGACTTGTTTGATTTATTATAAGTATAATATAATAATAGTTATGACAGATTTAGATATAACATCAATATTTATAAAAATTGTTAAACATAAAGTTAGAATATGTCACATGTTCACAGGAAACGAAACTTATAACAACAACACTCTTATATGACAAATGTGGTTGAGTGACATGAACAAATGTCAAATTAGAAAATATTGATTACCTTAAATTATATTGTGAAACCTAATCCAATTTTAAAAGTCATTTGTGCTTGAAATTATTGCAATACATAAAAAAAATTTGGAAGTAACAAATTAGTTGTCTATTACAAAATTATGAATGCAATTTGTTTGGGAAAAATACTATAAAGTTGGAAGTCTCCCTAAAAATTAAAATAATATTCTCCTTGCGACTCTAATCATCTTACTCACATGCTTAATTTAACTCTACATTATAATTTGATTTGAGGCGGAGGTGACTTACTATGTCATTGAGTTTTTCCGGATCTTGATTTTAAATTGTGTTTTGTAGCCGTGATTGCAGAGTCTAAATTGCAGGTAGAACTTGTTGTGCTTGCCTCGACTGATGTATTACTATTACCATCTTGAGATAATACAGAGGGTTGATAAGGAACATTTTTTACAATACTTATGAGTGATTAGGTGATTTTTTTTTCATTGAATTGAATGAGTAATTGAATTTTTAACATATAGAATCACTACTTTGACAAAATATAGGTCAAAGTAATGATACTATTTATAATTGTAAAATATAGGTCTTGCTTAAAATGTTTTAAATCAAATGTGACATATATTTCTGGTGTAAATTAGTTACCCTAATTTTCAATAAAAATCGAGTATTTTACAATGCAAAGAAAATTATATTGATTTTTAATTATACTAAATTTAAAGACTATGTACAGGTATCTTAAAGTATAGCTTAATAAGGTAATCTAAAACATTTGAAAGAGTTTGAGAAAGAAGTCCATCTCATACTACTAACACAACATACTAACGGAAAGATTCGCTTATACTAAAATTAAGTAGGAAAATGTACAAAAACTTATACATGTATTTAAACACATTTTAGTTTGATAGCACTTTGTTGTCTTACTTTCTAAAATCTCGTCACAAATATCTACTTGGTGATATATAATTAGATACATGTGAAAAAAAGAATTACATCATCAGTAAATAATTTTTAAATACAAAGTTAGTGGTAGATGGATGTCACTAGTGACGAGAGAGGTTAAACCCTCAGGAATGTGAGACTTGTAGGAAAATGCTCTCATAATCAAAATAAAAATGATGTTAATAATGAATATTAATTAGATGGAAGATTCTAATAGCATCTTAATGAATTCTATTTTTTTCTTCCACAAATAATTTATCAATGATAAGTTATTGGTAAGCAAAAAACCATCACATCATTGCAATAAACCAAATTCTAACCAAAGACTACATTCTCTTGGATCTATTATTCATGTTAATATAGACAAGTCCCACATTGGTTAAAATTTAATACAAATGAGTATTTATAAGCATCTGACACATTGGTTAGTGTGCCTAGTTTGGTAGCTCCAACTTGTGACCCAAGCAGTGGCAACAAGGTGTTTGATTTTTTAATCAAAAAATCACATTAAAGTTACAGGGACCAAAAAGACTTAAAGCACAAAAATTTTACATTATATCATTTAACAAATTAAAAAGAAAATATAAATTTAAGAAAAAGAATAACAATTTTACAAAATTAACTTTATTAACATGTATAGTTGTGTATTTTTTTCTCATATTTAAAAAGTAGAAAATAATAATTTGAGAACGACGCATACAATATAATATGAATTATATTAACTATTTATTTTTGTCACATACCAACTTTTCCTCGTCAATTTATTTATTTAATTTAACTCATTTTACATTAATAAAGCAAATAACTTTAATGAATAATATTAAATTTTACATTAATGGTGCATGCTCTACTTTGGAGGGTGCTTTATTTTTCTATTTTTATGTTTAACTTTTTTTATTTTATCTCAAGATCTTAAGTAGATGTTTATAACCTCCCGTCTATTTTCTTATTCTATGTTTCTTTTTTCTTCCTTTTAATGATTAATTTCAGTTGGTTATATGGCCTCCTCCCTCGGAACACCAAGTTGTCCTAAATGTTGATGGAAGTTCATATGGGAATCCTGATAGGGCAGGCTTAGGAGGTTTAATTAGAGATGTGTTAGGGTTTAGTGGACATATTAGTTTTGACGACAATCTAGAAGTTAAGCTCTTAGCTATATTGAATGGGTTAATGTTAGCTTGGGACATTGGTTGCAAAGATGAGAGTTGTAGATCGGATTGTATGAAAGTGTTATCTTTGATTCAAGACACGACATCTCAACCTCATAAATATGATGAGATTATTATTAGCATCAAAAAACTTGTATCTAGAGATTGGGTTGTTTCATTTGCACACACAGACGGAGAAGGTAATCAACTTGCTGACTTTATGACAAAATTGGGAGCAAACACCATGACTGATATGAGAATATTTCCACAGCAACCAGCTTGCCTAGTTTCTTTACTCTCCAATGATGCTATGAGAGTTCCTTATACAAAGGTGTAATTACTATTTTGCTAATATTTTTTCTTTCTCAATGCTTGAAATTAGCATCTTAGGTAATTGTAAACATAAATGGTGTTTGTGGCAATGAGTGTGGCATGGAAGAGCTATCTATGGTCTACGATTCACGAGTGGGCAAGGAATGTTCTCAAGTGAGGTTAGTTATGGACTATCAGCAATCAATCTTAAGAATTACAAAGAAGATGAAATTTCGTAGCTATAGAGAAAATCTAAAATTTCGTGAGTCGATTTAGGTTTTTTTTTTTTTTTTTTTTTTGCCCCTTGTATCCTCTAGACACATGGATAGAAAGGGCAATTGTTTGATCCATTTTTTTATAGCAAAATATTCTTTATGTAATAATGAAAAGGCGTGGATAACCAATGTACCACATTGTACTTCTTCATAATAACAATTAAAGAAAAGCATTTATGGAGGTATTTAACAAATCACTCAATTTACACGCATCATTGGTATTCGTCACAGTAAGGCCTAGAAAGAGATAGTAGTGATAGTAGTATCCGGGCAGAAGGGACTGAGAGAGAGGCAAAGAGGAGAGCAAAAACTGCCCCTAATGGTGCCAATGTGATTGACAATCCTTTTAGTGGCAATAACTGACCCAACTTTTCCAATATGGCCATTGCTGCAAATGCCCCTAATCATTTAAATTAAAAACACACAAAAACAAGGAGAAGCATCTAAAGTCTTCAAATTTTCATTCCACAATATTAACAAGTGTTCTTCAAAACTAATTAAGGAAACAAAATACATAATATTTACTAGATAATAAAAGAATAATTCTTCATAATTCCACAATCTAATGTGGAATTACTCACAACCTACTATGCAAATATTTTTGTGAAGAATCAGGTTCATCTAATGTGGAAAAATTCAGGGATCGGGTTCATCTGAGAAATAAAAAATTCAGGGAAATAAAAGAATAAGAGTGATGTCAAGATTCAAGATAGTAAGGGAAATCAAAATTTATTGCTGAAAGATAGGGAAAAAATTCCTTGGATCTATCACAACTCCAGATACTTTCAAGAGGTTCAGATATCTCCTTTACAATTCCACAATTCACATAACCCCTATAATCCTTCCTTCCTATTATTGACAGCCTATGCTCTCGCTTTCAATAATATCCTAATTAGTTAGTCTAACTAACTAAAAGATCTATCAATCATCAGATTGATCATAATCCAATAATGAATTCTCCTAAACAACAGAAATTATCGTCACCGCTTGCAAGTAATTTCCAAGACTAATGCTTTCAGTTACCATGAAAATTAAGTAACCATATCATGGAAAAGTAATAGTAATTAAAATAGATAATATTCAATTGAAATTATTAGTACACAACCACATCTATTAGCAACGATACTGTGACATTTACTCAAGGGTTACAACTCAAACAAAAAATCATTATTCAAATTATCACTAAGAATAAATGCAACTTCAAAACACATAACTTGTAAAGAATAAATGTGAAAGCAACAAACAACCTACTAAGAAATAGAAAAATTTAAGAAAAGGGAGAAATATTAGAGATATATCAAGTGAACTTACCAGCTGAGTTTACTAGAGATAGAAAATAGATACCAAGGTACTAATATCTAGCAAGTTCAAGCTTCTTCAATGACATAAACCTAAATCATGCTAGTGTATCATTTGAGGCTCTAAAAATAATTTAATTTCTCTAGTTTCAAAACATGTCATATGATTCATAGTCATTGAAAATTTCAAACATATAAGGAAGAAATGACACTTAAAAGCAATCGCTCATTAAAATGTAATCTAAATTATAATCTACTAGTGTCCAACTTCGTTTGGCAATGCAACTTTAAAATTGCTCAAAAAGGTATTATGAATTCAAATTGTTATAAAAACGTATAGTAGAGGAATCTTAGCGTGAAAGATTGTGTCGTAAACCTTGTAAAGAGGAGAATCTTATGTAAACCTAAAAAATTGAAAATGAAAATAAAAATTAGTAGCAGAAGAACACAGTAAAACCAAGCAAAGAAGAAGAAGATAAACCTAGCAAATGGATTATTCCGCAAATGTAGAAATGGAGAATGAAAAATGGAGACACATTACTACAAAAAGAGTTTTTAGAGACCAATTTTTCAGGGAGATAAAACTGAAAGATTGGTTTGGGAATCCTTACGATTATCATCCATTGTTATTTTTATTGAAAGGTTGGCTAATGTGGCTTATATTGGTGAAGAAAAGTAGATAAAATGCTTACTTAGAATAAACAAACTAGGCACCAGAAAAAAGATAAAAAATAGCTGAACAAATTTTTTTACAGAAGATTAACCAATGACAAAATTTTATATAGAAATAATCAAAATAAAAGATAAGGGAGAGATAATCTTACCAGTACATTATTAGCCTCAATGGGCGACGCTAGGCAAGACGATATCGAAATGGAGATGACTTCTTCCACATTAATTATATGCAAAAATATTGTTTCAGTCACTACTTCAACCTTGAGCCATTGGACATATATAATTTTAATTTTTCTATTTTGTAAACATGAGAACATGATCTCACCTATTTTAATAAAAAAAATTCAAATAATGTTTAAATGTTCTTTACAAAAATACTCATTTTGATCCACAAAAATAAATAAATAGATTATCAAACCAAATTTTCGGGAATTGTTCATAACATATAAAATATCAGATATAATCACATTAAATATGTTCTATTTATATAGTCAAAATCATAAACATAACTATTCATCGTCGGTCAAAGGGTAAAGCCACTAAAAAAGTTAAGAAAAAAGACCTCACAATTTAATATTTTTAAAATTAAAACTGAAAGATATTTTTAAAAAAGTTAATATTTACTAGATAATAAAAGAATAATTCTTCATAATTCCAAAATCTAATATGGAATTACTCACAACCTACTCTGCAAATGTTTTTGTGAAGAATCGGGTTCATCTAATGTGGAAAACTTCAGGGATTAGGTTCATCTGGGAAATAAAAAATTCAGAGAAATAAAAGAATAAGACTGATGTCAAGATTCAAGACAGTAAGGGAAATCAAAATTTATTGCTGAAAGATAGGGAAAAAGTTCCTTGGATCTATCACAACTCCAGATACTTTTAAGAGGTTCAGATATCTCCTTTACAACTCCACAATTCACATAACCTCTAGAATCCTTCCTTCCTATTATTGACAGCCTATGCTCTCGCTTTCAATAATATCCTAAGGAGTTAGTCTAACTAACTAAAAGATCTATCAATCATCAGATTGATCATATATAATCCTATAATGAATTCTCCTAAACAACTCAAATTATCGTCACCGCTTGCAAGTAATTTTCAAGACTAATGCTTTCAGTTATCATGAAAATTAAGTAACCATATCATGGAAAAGTAATAGTAATTAACATATATACATTGATTGCTAAATAGATAATATTCAATTGAAATTATTAGTACACAACCACATCTATTAGCAACAATACTGTGACATTTACTCAAGGGTTACAACTCAAACAAAAAATCAATATTCAAATTATCATTAAGAATAAATGCAATTTCAAAACACATAACTTGTACCGAATAAATGTAAAAGCAACAAAAAACCTACTAAGAAATAGAAAAATTTAAGAAAAGGGAGAAATATTAGAGATATATCAAGTGAACTTACCAGCTGAGTTTACTAGAGATAGAAAATAGATACTAAGGTACTAATATCTAGCAAGTTCAAGCTTCTTCAATGACATAAACCTAAATCATGCTAGTGTATCATTTGAGGCTCTAAAAATAATTTAATTTCTCTAGTTTCAAAACATGTCATATGATTCATAGTCATTGAAAATTTCAAACATATAAGGAAGAAATGACACTTAAAAGCAATCGCTCATGAAAATGTAATCTAAATTATAATCTACTAGTGTCCAACTTCGTTTGGCAATGCAACTTTAAAATTGCTCAAAAAGGTATTATGAATTCAAATTGTTATAAAAACGTATAGTAGAGGAATCTTAGCGTGAAAGATTGTGTCGTAAACCTAGTAAAGAGGAGAATCTTATGTAAACCTAAAAAATTGAAAATGAAAATAAAAATTAGTAGCAGAAGAACACAGTAAAACCAAGCAAAGAAGAAGAAGATAAACCTAGCAAATGGATTATTCCGCAAATGTAGCAAATGGAGAATGAAAAATGGAGACACATTACTACAAAAAGAGTTTTTAGAGACCAATTTTTCAGCGAGATAAAACTGAATGATTGGTTTAGGAATCCTTACGATTATCATCCATTGTTATTTTTATTGAAAGGTTTGCTACTGTGGCTTATATTGGTGCAGAAAAGTAGATAAAATGCTTACTTAAAATAAACAATCTAGGCACCAGAAAAAAGATAAAAAATAGCTGAACAAATTTTTTTACATAAGATTAACCAATGACAAAATTTTATATAGAAATAATCAAAATAAAAGATAAGGGAGAGATAATCTTACCAGTACATTATTAGCCTCAATGGGCGACGCTAGAAAAGACGACATCGAAATGGAGATGACTTCTTCCACATTAATTATATGCAAAAATATTGTTTCAGTCACTACTTCAACTTTGAGCCATTGGACATATATAATTTTAATTTTTCTATTTTGTAAACATGAGAACGTGATCTCACCTATTTTAATAAAAAAAAATTCAAATAATGTTTAAAAGTTCTTTAGAAAAATACTCATTTTGATCCACAAAAATAAATAAATAGATTATCAAACCAAATTTTCGGGAATTATTCATAACATATAAAATATGAGATATAATCACATTAAATATGTTCTATTTATATAGTCAAAATCATAAACATAACTATTCATCGTCGGCCAAAGGGTAAGGTCACTAAAACAAGTGTCATAGATCTCCCTACAAACCAAAAAAATTTATTTGATAAAAAAAAATTCAAATCTTTTTTAAGTTAAGAAAAAAGACCTCACAATTTAATATTTTTAAAATTAAAACGAATAAAATCTTATATAAATTAAATTTGTTTTTGTTGCAAATTATGTAATACTTTTGTTAATACAACTAAATTGGTTAAAATGATGAGACAAAAAGTGAACACATATTGTTCTCAGCTGAGAAATATTAGTTATAAAGTAAAAAAGATATTGTTAACATGAGTTACTGGACTGATACAATGTATATACACTATTTTCTTTTTCAACTAAAATATGAAAGATTTTACCTGAATTCTTAATGTTTGTCGTAAACCCGTTGAAATGTCTTCTTTTATTTTTTTTAAAAATATAGAGAAAATAGATTTGAAAATATTATATTAAAGAAAATTTCTATAATTATTAAATAAAATATTAATAATTTATTTATTAAATTTTGAAAAAGCCCGATCCAATAATTTTATTTTGGACCTTATAACATGTTGGGCCGACCATGCTATTTATATCATTCATATCAAGTTATTCTCTCACTATATTTTTTCTTCCTTCTATCAAATATCTTTGGAAACCTCTTCGACCTTACTCATTTAACAAACAAGAGTGCAAGAGAATATCTTTTCCCTTTAGCCGATTTTTTGTTCATTCAATTCTTCCTTATCATTGAGCAGCAACACAACTTATCACAAATCATCAAAATGGTTAGTTTTTTTAAATACTCTTTTTCATTTCAAACTAAGTGTCATGTTTCTAATTATCTGTACAAAAGTAATCTACTTTAACATATATGAAGAACATATTTAATTAATTTCTATTAGTATGTAAACTGCTTATACAAACTCATTTTCAACCTAAAATCCTAAAAAAAAATTCCTACATCTAGAAACAATCGCCAAAAACTCAAACCAATAACTCAAACCAATAACTCAAACCAATAACACTTTCTCCTAAAACAACCCCAATCAGATTAAATCTCAGATAATCTCCTAAAATCCCAAGTAATCCTACCCGCAACAAGAAAATGACCCTTCCCATTCCTGAATCCCCATTCGGGTCTCCCAGCCAATCAACAAGATCAAGAGAAGCAGCATCTCTCATTGAACTATTGTAACTCCAAAGAACACCAAAGATAACGAGCAATGTCAAGTCCAGCATAAAAGGGTACAAAAATAGCATTAGCAGCAATGGAAGAATCACGAGTCAAGCATTCATACCGTTTCATCCTGTTAGTGAAAATGACATCAACGGCGAACTGATTGGTAGCGTACCAGCCGATATCGGAGAAAACAACGTCGGTGTTTTTCACGAGTTGGACATAAACCTGCATCGGTGGTGAACTTGCACATGTTGGTCCAAAGACTTAAGGTTTTACAATCTCCTAACATGTCTTGGTTGAACCTGGATGGAAGATCGTGGACTTAAATGTATCTAACTGAACATGATCTTCAAACCCCAAATTCTTCTTCTCTCAAAATCCAATCCCAAAACCCTTCATATACCCTGATTTCAATCCCAGAAAAAACACCAAATCCCATCAATTCTTAAAACGAGTCTTGTTTTAGGAGAAAATGTTTTGAGTTTTTGAAGATTGGTTGCTAGATTTTAGGAAAATTTCTAGGATTTTAGGTTGAAAATGAATTTGTAGATGTTTTTATTTATTTATTAATAATAATAATTAAATATAATTTAATTAATATTTTACTAATTAATTATTATCTAATCAACGATATCTATATGGTTGGTATATGTTAAGTCATTCAAAATTAGTTATTTCAACATTTTTTGATCAAAAAATTATATTAAGAACTTTTTTAAAACATTTGAGAATTTACAAGGGTGTTATTCAAAGAAAAATATTTAGAAGGATGAAAATCAAAATGACTCATTCATTTTGTATCATGTTGGTATCAGTGACCTCGCAATTAACAGAAAATATATCAGTTTTCGTTACAAAATTAATCAGTATCAAGTGCACAGCGGAATTTAAATTTTGAGGCATGCAAAGTTAGTAATATAGAAAATTAAAGAGAGAGAGTTAGAGAAGAAAACACAGAGATTTATCCTGGTTCGGTTGTCAACAACAACCTACATCCAGTCCTGAAAATCCAATCGGATTTCAGATTTTCTTCTCCTTCAATAGAAAGAATCAATTACAGATTGTCCAGTTTCCTCCCTGAAACCTATCTATCTTAATGATCTCTTTCCTATTGAATACCCTCTGATCCTTGTAGATACTCGTCAATCTAACACAGAATCACAGTGCGACTCTTTCTTGTTGAACACTCTTCACCCAAGAAAGTAGCCACCAGTTTCTAGCTGGCTTTCTATCAACCCTTTGATCCTTGTAGACAATCGGCAGCCTAACACAAAATCAAAGTACGACTCTTTCTTGTTGAGACCTCTCACCCAAGAAAGTAGCCACCAGTTTCTAGCTGGATTTTCAACGTTCGTTTTGGTTCAAAGATTTATTACAGAAAGAATAAAAGACGTAAAACAAAAGGGTCTTCAATCTTTATGAATGTTGCTCTTCACAAATCTGGATATTCATGGATTGTTCTTGAGCACATTATCATTTCTCTTAGATTGTCAACAAACTGTATTGAGATCTGTAATCACAATTATGAAGTTGTTAGTTTGTTGCCATGAACCGTTTTTGAGAGCATAAGAGAAATTATGAAAGATATGAAAAAGTTATGTAAAAGTTCTTAGAAGTTATGAGAATAAAGATTGAAAGACATCTTATATAGTTTCTGAAAAACCAACTACGAAATCGATTTCCCAATCGATTTTGTAAAGTTATAAAATGAGCTAAATCGATTTGCCAATCGATTATCGCGATCTTGGTTTTCTTTAATCTTGAAACTATACAAGCTAATCGATTTACCAATCGATTCTTTAAAACAACACTTTTCAGCAGAACATGTCCAGACCTGTCGAAATCGATTGCCTAATCGATTTCTGGGAATCAATCGATTTGGCAATCGATGTGATTCAAAACAGTGACTCAGTTTTAATGTCAATCGATTTGTCAATCGATTTAATTCAAAACAGTGACTCAGCTATTTGATATCAATCGACTTGTCAATCGCTTTGATAGCATGTTCCTGAAAAGTTCTTACCTGGTGTTTAGTTCAATCGATTTCCCAATCGATTGCAACCAAACTTTATCAAAATAGAAAGTGTTAACAATAGATTGTCCAATCGATTGCATTTGTCACAGGTGAGGTTATTTTTCAAATGATACTTTGGTCAATCGATTTGCCAATCGATTCCCTCAGCACTGGAGTGCCACTGTGACTTATCCAATCGATTTATCAATCGATGTGTTACCATTAGGTTTGATTTGTGAAATGTTCAATCGATTTCCCAATCGATTACTCTCCAAGTCAGAGGCTACTGACTTGTGCAGTTTTCATTTTTAATAAAGCTAATCGATTGCCTAATCGATGTGTGATTGAATTGGTGTTCCTGAAATATTGCTCAATTGAAATATTAGATTTATCATATTAAGTATGAACATTGTTGAATTGTGAATTATGTCAAAATTAGGAATCAAAGGATCAAAATCCAACATATCACACTAAAAAGACTTAAAACACAAAACTTTTATGTTATGTCATTTAACAAATTATAAATAAATTATAAATTAAAAAAAAAAAAAAAAGAATAACAATTTTACCAAATTAACTTTATTAACTAGTATATTTGTGTATTTTTTTCTCGTATATAGAAAGTAGAAAATAATAATTTGAGAATGACGGATATAATATGATATGAATTATATTAACTACTTATTTTTGTCATATACAAACTTTTGCTCGTCAATTTATTTATTTAATTTAACTCATTTTACATTAATAAAGCAAATTACTTTAATGAATAGTATTAAATTTTACATTAATGGGGCATGTTCTACTCTGGAGGTTGATTTATTTTTCTATTTTTATGTTTAAACTTTTATTTTATCTCTAGATCTTAAGTAGATGTTTATATTCTCTGGTCCATTTGCTTATTCTATTTTTTTTTTCTTGTTCCTTTTAATGATTAATTTCAGTTGGTTATTTGGCCTCCTCCGTCCGAACACCAAGTTGCCCTAAATGTTGATGGGAGTTCGTATGGAAATCCTGGTAGGGCGGGCTATGGCGGATTAATTAGAGATCACAAAGGTTCCTGGGTGCTGGGGTTTAGCGGACATATTAGTTTTGCCGACAATCTAGAAGTTGAGCTCTTAGCTGTATTGAATGGATTAATGTTAGCTTGGGACATCGGTTGCAAAGATGTAAGTTGTAGATCGGATTGTGTGGAAGCATTATCTTTGATTCAAAATCCGACATCTCAACCTCATAAATATGATGAGATTATTCTTAGCATCAAAGAACTTGTATCTAGAGATTGGGTTGTTTCATTTGCGCACACGTACAGAGAAGGTAATCAATGTGCTGACTTTATGGCAAAGTTGGGAGCAAACGCCATGACTGATATGAGAATATTTCCACAGCAACCAGCTTGCCTAGCTTCTTTAATCTATAATGATGCTATGAGAATTCCCTATACAAGGGTGTAATTACTATTTTGCAAATATCTTTTTTTTCTCGATGCGTGAAAAAATTAGCATCTTGGGTAACTGTAAACACAAATGGTGTTCGTGGCAGTGAGTGTGGCATGGAAGAGCTCTCTATGGTCTACAATTCGCGGGCAAGGATGTTCTCAAGTGAAGTTAGTTATGGATTGTCAGCAAACAATCTTAGGGATTACAAAGAATACAAAGAAGATGAAATTTCGTAAATATGTAGAAAATCTGAAATTTCGTAAATATGTAGAAAATCTGAAATTTCGCCAGTTGATTTGGGTTTGTGTTCCTTTTACCCCTTGTATCCTCTAGACACATAGAAAGAAAAGGTAATTGTTTGACCCATTTTTTTTATAGCAAAATATGTTGTAATAATGAAAAGGCTTGGATAACCAATGTACCACATTGCCTACAACAAATGTATTTGATTGAATTAAATCATACTAATACAAGTTCATATTTGATTGAAGATACTATTATAAGTGTTTGATAGTTCCAAAATTATTTTACATAATTCCAACCTTAAATTATTAAACAATATCAAATGTAAAATATAACAAGAATAACATCACATAAGAAGCAAATCAAGCATTTCATTTCTCTTTAAAAAAAAAACGTTCCAAAGCACTTCCATTAATTGGTTTAACCTTAAATTTTTTCCAAGTAATTCCACAGCAAATGTTACTAGTAAAGAAACATGTTTTACAAAAAAAATCCATAGGACTTTATTTCAATGAAGTCAATATCAATAAATAAATAAATATTTATTAACAATTGCTAACTTGCAAACGATTTTACTAATTATGTATTAATACCTATTACAAATTGCAACATTAATTCTAATATATATCCTTGAAATTCAATAACTGAAATTAAAACTATCACAAACAAAATATTAATAATTCAAAGTATTGCAACAACAATCAAATCTAAATTTTTTAATACACACGAAATATAATTAATTCTCCATTTTCATGTACATAACTTGCAAAACAATTCTATTTTTCCATCTTTCAACACCTAAAAGAAATTTATTTCATTAGAGGAACACATATAATATTATAAAATGTGTTTCATTTGTAGTTAAGTTCCAACATAGTGATACCATATTACACCGTAACTCTTTATCATAATCCAAACATGTAAAATTCTCACCATAACTCTGTGATAATACCGTAAGTTGTATTTGAAATTAAGCTATGCTTTAAGCCAACAAATAATAAAGTAAACATCAAATAAGCAATCTAAACAACCGTTGAAATCATTAACTTGAGAAACTAGTTTAAACCAATCTAAACTAAAATCAAACTAAAATTTCAAGATTTAGCCATATGATAATTAAAGAAAACACACACACCAAAGATGTCACAGACCTAAGGTAATAAATTTCAACACAAGCTGCAAGACTAGAACTCCAAATATTATAAACGCCAAAACACCAATGGCTGCACAACCTATTTCGGCCATCAACATATTGTACTTCTGCATAATCACAATTAAAGAAAACCATATATGGAGCTATTTAACAAACTCAAACTCAACTTACACACCGCATCAATGATATTTGTCACAATAAGGCCTAAAAAGAGATGGCAGCAGTAGTAGTATCCCGGCAGAAGGGGTTAAAAGAGAGACAAATAGGAGAGCAAAAAACTGCCCCTAATGGTGCCAATGTGATTGCCAGTCCTTTTGGTGCCAATAACTGATCCAACTTTCCCAGTATGGCCATTGCAGTAAATGCCCCTGATCATTTAAATTAAAAACACACAAACAAGGAGAAGCATTTATAGTGATCAGATTTTCATTCTACAATATTAACTGGTGCTCTTCAAAATTAATTCAGGAAATAAAATACATAACATTTACCAGATAATAAAAGAATAGTTCTTCATAATTCCACAACCTAATGTGGAATTATTCACAACCTACTCTGCAAATGTTTTTGTGAAGAATTGGATTCATCTAACGTGGATAAATTTAGGGATCGGTATCATCTGGGAAATAAAAATTTCAGTGAAATAAAAGAATAGGACTGGTGTCAAAAGATTCAAGACAGATACTTTTAATATGTAATCACAAATATTATTGCTAACTTTTCATTGTAACTTTTTAACTAACTAATGCATTTAGTATCCTTTTAAAACTTAGATTGTGAAAGTTAGTTTTTACGTGACTCCGATATTTGACTCCCAGTTTTTTGTCCTTTTTTAGAATTATGACTATTGCATATGTATGTCTTTTTTTAGAATTATGACAATTGCATATGTATGAAAATAAACATTTGATAGGTTAAACATTTGAAAATGTCAAAGCAGCAAGCAACAAACAACCTACTAAGAAATAGAAAAATGAAAGAAAATGGAGAAATGTTAGAGATATATCAAGTGAACTTACCAACTGAGTTTACTAGAGATAGAAAATAGACACCAAGGTACGCTAATATCTAGCACGTTCAAGCTCCTTCAATGACATAAACCTAAATCATGCTAGTGTATCAGTACTCACACAGAACTTCATTCATCCTTTGAGGCTCTAAAAATAATTTAATTTCTCTAGTTTCAAAACATGTCATATGATTCATAGTCACTGAAAATTTCTAACATATAAAGAAGAAATGAACTTAAAAACAATAACCCATGAAAATATAATCTAAATTCCAATTCTACTAGTGTCCAACTTCATTTGGCAATGCAATTTTAAAATTGCTCAAAAGTGTATTATAAATTCAAATTGTTATAAAAAACATACCGCAGAAGAATCTTAGCGTGAAGGATTGTGTCTTAAACCTAGTAAAGAGGAGAATCTTATGTAAACCTAACAAATTGAAAATGAAAATAAAAATTAGTAAATCACAAATTAGTAGCAAAAGAACCTAGTAAAACCAAGCAAAGAAGAAGATAAACCTAGCAAATGGATTATGCCGTAAATGTAGCAAATGGAGACGCATTACTATAAAAAGAGTTTTTAGAGACCAATTTTTCAGGGAGATATAATTGAAAGCTTGGTTTACGAATCCTTAGGATTATGAAAAAAAGTCGATAACCAATGTACCACATTGCCTACAACAAATGTACTTGATTGATTTAAATCATATTAATACAAATCATGGTGTATATTGATTAAAGATACTATTACAAGGGTTTGATTAGTTCCAAAATTATTTTACATAATTCCAACCTTAAATTATTAAACAAAATCAAATGTAAAATATAACAAGAATAACATCACATAAAAAGCAAATCAAGCATTTCCCAATTCGCTCTAAAAAAAAAACGTTGGAAGGCACTTCTATTAATTGGCTAAACCTTAAATTTTTTCCAAATAATTCCACAGCTCATGTTACTAGTAATGAAACATGTTTTACAAAAAAAACCACAGGAAACATGTTTTGCATGAAAATCCGCAAGACATTATTTCAATGAAATCAATATCAATAAACTAATATTTATTAATAATTGCTTATTTGCAAATGAATTTATTAATCATGTATTAATATCAATTACAAATTGCAACATTAATTCTAATATATATTCTTAACATTCAAGAACTGAAATTATAACTATCACAAACAACGCATTAATAATTCAAAGTATTGCAACAACGATCAAATCTAAAGTTTTTAATACACAAGAAATATAGTTAATTCTCCAATTTCATATACATAACTAGCAAAACAATTCTATTTCCATTTTTTAACACCTAAAAGAATTCTATTTCATTAGAGGAACACACATAATATTATAAAATGCGTTTCATTTGTAGTTAAGTTCCAACATATTGATACAATATGTCACCGTAACTTTTTATCATAATCCAAACTTGTAAAATTCTCACCATAACTCTTTGCGACAATACAATAAGTTGTATTTGAAATTAAGCCCTGCTTTAAGCACACAAATAATAAAGTGATTATCAAATATGCAATTTGAACCATTGTTGAAATCAAAGTTAACTTAAGAAACTAGTTTAAACCAATCTGAACTAAAATTAAACTAGAATTTCAACATTTAGCCATATGATAATTAAAGAAAACATACTCACCAATGATGTCACAGACCTAAGATAATAAATTCAACACAAGACTAGAACTCTTGGCTAGTAATCCAGGTTCAAATATTGTAAACGCCAAAACACCAATGGCTGCACAACCTATTTGGGCCATCATCATATTGTACTTCTGCATAATCACAATTAAAGAAGCATTTATGGAGGTATTTAACAAACTCACTCAATTTACAGACTGCATCATTGTTATTTGTCACAGTAAGGCCTAAAAAGAGATAGTAGTAATAGTAGTATTCGGGCAGAAGGGACTGAGAGAGAGGCAAAGAGGAGAGCAAAAACTGCCCCTAATGGTGCCAATGTGATTGACAGTCCTTTTAGTGTCAATAAATGACCCAACTTTCCCAATATAGCCATTGCTGCAAATGCCCCTGATCATTTAAATTAAAAACACACAAAAACAAGGAGAAGCATTTAACTTTAAATGCTTCTCCTTGTTTTTGTGTGTTTTTAACAAAATTCAAGGAAATAAAGATGATGTATATTGAAGTCTTTAACACAAAGCAATAAAATAATTAAATATTAAAATTCAAATGCATGTTCTAGCATAGGAATCAAAGATAAGCATCATCTTTATTAGCATATTCTACTCTTCTTCTTAGGTGAAAGTAGAAAGATTAAAACAAAGAACAAAGAAATAATAGCGGGATCTCGCTGGGAAACGTTGGGATTAACTACATCGGGATAGCGGGATCTCGCCCAGATCTCGTCGGGATCTTGTTTCACGCTGGCTCGGACCACACCGTCGCGGTCAAGCACTATACCGCACCGGGACAGCGGGATCTCGCCGGGAAACGCTGGGATTAACTACCTAGATTTAAAGTCATCAGATTTTCATTCCACGATATTAACAAGTGCTCTTCAAAATGAATTCAGGAAACAAAATACATAATATTTACCAGATAATAAAAGAATAATTCTTCATAATTCCACAATCTAATATGGAATTATTCACAACCTACTTTGCAAATGTTTTTGTGAAGAATCGGGTTCATCTAATGTTGAAAAATTCAGGGATTGGGTTCATTTCAGAAATAAAAAATTCAGGGAAATAAAAGAATAGGACTGGAGTCAAGATTCAAGACAGTAATGGAAATCAAAATCTATTGCTGAAAGATAGGGAAAAAATTCCTTGGATCTATCACAACCTCAGATACTTTCAAGAGGTTCAGATATCTTCTTTACAACTCCACAATTCACATAACCCCTATAATCCTTCCATCCTATTATTTACAGCCTAGGCTCTCGCTTTCAATAATATCCTAATTAGTTAGTCTAACTAACTAAAAGATCTATCAATCATCGGATTGATCATAATCCTATAATGAATTCTCCTAAACAACTAAAATTATCGTCACCGCTTGAAAGTAATTTTCAAGACTAATGCTTTCAGTTACCATGAAAATTAAGTAACCATATCATGGAAAAGTAATAGTAATTAACATATCTACATTGATTGGTAAATAGATAATATTCAATTGAAATTATTAGTACACAACCACACCTATTAGCAACAATACTGTGACATTTACTGAAGAGTTACAACTCAAACAAAAAATCATTATTTAAATTATCACTAAAAATAAAAGCAACATCAAAACACAACTTGTACAGAATAGATGTCAAAGCAACAAACAACCTACTAAGAAATAGAAAAATTTAAGAAAAGGGAGAAATATTAGAGATATATCAAGTGAACTTACTAGATATAGAAAATAGATACCAAGGTACTAATATCTAGCAAGTTCAAGCTTCTTCAATGACATAAACCTAAATCATGCTAGTGTATCATTTGAGGCTCTAAAAATAATTTAATTTCTCTAGTTTCAAAACATGTCATATGATACATAGTCACTGAAAATTCAAACATATAAGGAAGAAATGACACTTAAAAGAAATCGCTCATGAAAATGCAATCTAAATTATAATCTACTAGTGTCCAACTTCGTTTGGCAATGCAATTTTAAAATTGCTCAAAAATGTATTATGAATTCAAATTGTTATAAAAATGTACAGTAGAGGAATCTTAGCGTGAAGGATTGTGTCGTAAACCTAGTAAAGAGGAGAATCTTATGTAAACCTAAAAAATTGAAAATGAAATTAAAAATTAGTAGCAGAAGAACACAGTAAACCAAGCAAAGAAGAAGATAAACCTAGCAAATGGATTATGCCGTAAATGTAGCAAATGGATTATGCCGTAAATGTAGCAAATGGAGAATGGAAAATGGAGACGCATTACTAGAAAAAGAGTTTTTAGAGACCAATTTTTCAGGGAGATAAAATTGAAAGCTTGGTTTACGAATCCTTACAATTATCATCCATTGTTATTTTTATTGAAGGCTTGGCTACTGTGGCTTATATTGGTGCAGAAAAGTAGATAAAATGCTTACTTAGAATAAACAAACTAGGCACCAGAAAAAAGATAAAAAATAGTTGAACAAATTTTTTTACAAAAGATTAACCAATGACAAATTTTTATATAGAAATAATCAAAATAAAAGCTCAGGGAGAGATAATCTTACCAGTACATTATTAGCCTCAATGGGCGGCGCTAGGAAAGACTACATCAAATGGTGATGACTTCTTCCACATTAATTATATGCAAAATAATTGTTTCAATCACTACTTCAACCTTGAGCCCTTGGATATAAATAAGTTTAATTTTTCTATTATGTAAACCTGAGAACCTGATCTTACCTGTTTTAATAAAAAAAAATTCAAATAATGTTTAAAAGTTCTTTACAAAAATACCCATTTTGATCCACGATTAATAAAAGAATGCAGTATAAGTAACTGAAAAGAAACCTAAAATAAATAATTGCATCGAAACTCTATTATCTATGAATCCTTTGAGAAATATTAAAATTAACAAAACTAACATCTCTATTCAGAAAAAACTCCTCACCAAACCCAACATCATGCACAGAGGTATCTTCATCTTCTAACCCTTGCAAGACCACCGCAACCAGCCTATTTCTCCACCCCATTTGACCCACCATCATATCATGGTTGCAGATCTCTTTCATCAATCCTCAAATATGCGTTCCACTTGCTTTGATTCACGTTTGTTACTCAATTTCTCTTATGAAACCAAAACCCCTTTCTTCCTTACCCTAGAAAACAAAATCCACTTCTTCCTTACCCTAGAAAATAAAATCCCCTTCCCTTCTTCCACAAAGGAGAAGAATCACACAATGGGATTAGCACAAAATAGGAAACCTTGTATAGAATTGAAGTCATTATTGTGCAGAGGAGAATAAAGAGACGAGAAGCTCGAAAGAAGAAAGGTGCTGTGCAACACAAAACCAAGAGCTGTTATTGGACATTAAATGTCATTAAAAATTATGCACTTTTGCACATAGCACATATGATGATGTGATACCCGGATGATCATGCATAAGAATGACATAATAAATTATAAGCAAATATGAATTCTAGATGGCTATGTGAGACTATGTTTTTTCTTTGTAAATGAATATCATGAGTTAAATATGCATTTGGTTTGGACTTTGTTTTTAAGAGTAAATTTTCTTGTAAGAATGTGAGAAGACACACATTAAATTTGAATTTTTTTTTTTATATGATGCTAATATGCGAGTGAATTTTTTTATATATATAATGTACATAAGAAAATAATTAATAAACACATAAAAGTAAAAAAAAAAAAAAGTGAAGCAGAAATAAATATAGATGTTCACAAATTTTACAGAGTTAATCATGTTAGGCTTGACACTATAAGGATCCCCGGTGTTGTTGCTAACATTTGGAAACCCTTAAATAAAATATTTTGAGTTAAAAAGTCGATTATGCGTAGAGAATGTATTAGCATCCTACAACATTTGTTAAAATACGGTTACATATAATTAATTGTGCAAAATTAATATTAACTTAAAAATATTTACTTCTCCTTATTATTAAATATGAATATCAATTGAATTTTGAATGTGATTTTAAAATAAATGTGTGCTTTAAGAAAGAGGAAAAAAAAAGAAATTTTTCTTTAATGTTTTGACAAGAGTATGATCTTGCTAATACGTATCTCCTAGTGCGATGGAGAAATCAAAGCTGCGTAGTTCTTAGGTGGAAAATGTGGTTGTGTTGATTGCTTTTAAATAAATTATATTTTGTTGTTGATAAAAAAAAATTGTGTTGACCAAAAAAAAGGAGTTTGTTTGATTTGAATAATTATTTTAAAAAAATGAGTTTTAGGATTATTAGGTTGTACAACTCGCGTCTCAAAAAAAACTCAACGAGTAAAAATATATCACATCTAGCTTTATCCTTCTAAGAATATTTTTAAAAAAAATTGGTTTTAAAATAGTGTTTTAAAACCACCAAGTGGTACAACTTGTGTCTTAACAACTCAAAGATTAAAAAGATGTCACATCTAATTAACTATTTAGAAATAATTTTTGTATTGATTAATTTGTTTATCAAAATGAGTGTTAGGACTACAAAGCTGTTACAACTTGTATACTAACAACTAAAAAATTAAAAGAAAGCCACGTTGTTTTAATATTTATTTATATTTTTTTTAAGCGACTTAATAAATTTTGTTTGAGAATGAGTTGAAACCCAAATTTTAAAGAAAGAGTAAAATTATAGTTGTATAAAAAAAAAGTAAAGGAAAATAAATGGGCCAATTACCCAACTTGTATGAACTTGAAATAGTTGACAACAAAAAAGAGGTAAAAGTAATCTTTTAAAAGAATAAAAAAAAGATAAAATGAATGCTGTTATCATTAAGCAAGGAAAAGAAGAAAAAAAAGGTAAACAGAATGACAGTTATACCTGTTGCGCTGTTCAAAGGGAGGAAAAAAGAAAGTTGCTCAAAGGGGAGAAGAGAAAGGAGTTGGAAGAGAAAAATAAATCGAAGGTAAGTTTGAGAGAAAAGAGAGAAGACGAAGAGCATCACAATTTATTGTAGGCCAGAGTCAGTCGTCGGCGTGATAGCTCAACGGGTTGTTGGAGTTGCGTGCAGCACGCGGAGACAACAGTAGTTATAGTTATCCTTAGTTGTTAAAAGGGGTTTGTGTTTGTTTATTGTAAGACCCTTAATTTTAAATTCTAATTTATGTATTTTGGAGAATTTTGTGTTGAATTTCTGAGACTTTTTAGCCGATTTTATGGCATTTTGTGAGTTAAATGCCAAAAATATCTTTTTGGAGACCCGATTAAAATTATTCGTCGATGAATAATTTTATTTAATTACGGTGAATTTTTTGTAGAAGAAAAAAAATTTCTGAAATGCAGCATTTTTCAAAAAAATTCATCTGCCCACTGAATTACGGCGAGAGTAGATATTTTTCTGAAAAAAATGATTTGTGATGTGATGTGAGGTGACAGACGTAATGATGATTTTTATAAAAATATCTAGATATTTGTTTAGATATTTATTATTAATATTATTATTATTTTTAATTATATTATATATTATATATATATTAACAAAGTTGATAGTTTGTCTTATTAAGATTAAAAGAAGCATAACTAAACAACTAAAATATAATATATATTAATTATGGTTGTTCTTTTTGTGTTTTTAAAATAAATTTAACAAACAAATTTTTTAATTTTTTCTTTTCTAAAATAGTTTTCATAATTGATATTACCAAAACAGTTTTTGTGTTGTTTTCTTTTTAGAAACAATTTGTTAAAATTGATTTAGAGAATAGAATTTAAAAACTAAAAAGTTAAAACTTATTCAAATAGACCTTAAATCTTCTATTCTTATATTTAAGCACCCATATCTATAATATCATTATCTTTATTTCTACACCTATTTGACATCCTACTATATTGGTGGTGATTGATAGTAGAAAATTAGAGCTAACGTTAAGGTAAGGGCTCATTCCAAACTTTTAGTTTGCATTTAGGACATTAATTGTGATTTTGTGGAAAAGAAATTTGATGTATTTAAGGTGTGATTTTGTGAAAATTTAATTTAATGTAATTATGAATAATTTAGTGGAATTTATATTTGAGGTGTGGTTTGTGGTGATTCAAGTTTGGTGCGATTTATCTGTTCATGATTATTATTATGAATTTTTTAGATGTGATTTATTTGTGGATTTTGTAGAAAATGAATTGATGAAATTTGGTGGTTTATGTGTAAAAATATGTTTGAGTAGGCTCTGTGTGGTGTTTGAAAAATCATTAGTGTTAAATGAGTATTAAAAATGGGGAATCTTTTAATAACTGCATTTACTTAATGATTGTGGTGAAAAGAGTCAGAGTATGCTCATGCATTTCATAGTACATGGTGACCGCGATGGGGCCATGGTGATAGTGGTGACCGTGATGGGCCACGGGATGATGCCATGTGAATTGTTGGTTCATCTTATCCTTGCGGGGATTGTCGCGTCGTGCTGATCTGTGAGAGATTGCACTCTAGAATGTGATGATCTGTGAGCGATTGCACTCTAGAAAATTGTGCTGGTCTGTGAGCGACTGCACTCTTGTATGTCGTGCTGGTCTGTGAGAGACTGCACGCTAGTAAATCGTGCTGATCCGTGAGAGATTGCACCTCGGTAATTAGTACTGGTCTGTGAAAGGCTGTACATTTATGATTTACGCCCCTCGAGGAGGGTTTTGGTTTGGAATTCCGGAATGATGCATTTTGGCATATACGCATTGCATTAGGGTGCTTGGCACCCGGGTCATGTTTGTTATACTTTGATAATTGTATATACATATTCGGTTGTTGTTGTGATTTGTCGTAATTACTTTGAGGTGTGAAGTTAGGTTGATCAAGTTTTGATGTATTTATGTGTTCATAATTGATTTAATGAATATTCGATGTGTGATTGAGGTGTGAATTTGTGGAGATTAATTTGGTGTTAATTATGTGTTCATAGTTGATAATATTAATGTTTGAAGTGTTGATTGATTGAGAGTCATTTTATAATTGAATATCTGCATTTTCTCAATTGTATTCGGCTA
>NC_021163.2:37931985-37964071 GCF_000331145.2 Cicer arietinum | reverse complement strand
AGTTGTGTCAGGAGGATCTTGCGGGGCGCGTGGAGATCACCAGGGTGGTGTAGTTTTGTAGCATGATCAAATTAGGTGGTTGTATAAGGACTAGATGTCTTTCTCTTGGGATTGTATTTATTTCATTTTGGAAGATTGTATCTAAGCTTAAACTGTCTGATGACTTTTTCTTTTAATGGGTTCATGTTCCACATTTTGATGTGATGTGGGGAAAGTAGAGATTCTTGGGGCAGTGCTTTTATGCAGGTGTCTGCCGAGAATACTCCAAGGGTATGAGCTATGTCTGATGGGTCTCATAGCCCCGTTGTATTTTTCTATTTAAATACTTTGGATTTTGTTTCAAAAACTATTTCCACTGTTTGTAAATATGGTTGACTTTTCTCGTTGTGTTACGACTTAAATATTTATCCAAAAGTATTTTCTTCTTTAGTTCTTCATTTTTATGAATTTTTTTTTTTTTTAAAAAATACACTCACTTAGTGTAAAAAAATCGGGGTGTTACATTTATGGCTATGGCTTGATTTGATGAAAGGGTATTACAGATTTTTGGATCTCTTTTCCTTCACTGATTTTCTATGTTGTTCATTCTCTCTTTTTTTTTTTTAAAAAAAAAAAAAACTTGTATTTTTTCCTCTCTTTTTAGCAGAGAAAAAATGGTCACTCATTTTCTAAGTCTCCTTTTTTTTTTATTTAAATTTTTGGTTCTCAATTTATAGGGTACAAGGATGAATCGTTGCGTCAATGAGATAAATTAAGTTCCAATTTTTCTATTATTTTGCATAAATTATGGAGAGACAAGTGTAGATGAGACTTCTACTTTTGGTGGAGTGTAAAGTTTGTGAAGATGGAACTTCTACTTTTTGATGTAGTGTAAAGTTGGTGAAGATTCAAAAGGAAGGAAACAGGGAATCTTAAATTGGACACTTTATTAAAATATCAATGAGATTTATTGGAATAGATTTATGAGTTTAATTTTGATTTTTTTGAATAATCCTTAGTATAATAAAATATGATCGTAAATATATAAAATTAAACATATTATTATGACTTATTATTTGGAAATTTTTAATTGGCCGGACAAACTAGGGTACGACACATATAAATTAAGAAATTTTTTAATATGAATCCTTGTCCACCATGAACTACTTTTAAATAATGTTTAAAATTATAACGACCACAAATTTTGTTTCTTAGAAGTAAATGCTAATGGTCATCTTTATTTTTATGACTGATGTAGTGACTTAAATGATACTAGTTCAATAAAATAAGGAAAAAAAATATGTATCTCATATTGAATTGACATCAATCTGGTCACTGTCTTTTTCATTAAGACGAGAAAAATCATGAGCAACCACTTTTGAAGAATATCGCCGACTGTCGTTAGAATTTCTAATTATTTTAAAGTATTAGTTTACACTACGCCAAAAATGACATTTAATAGCGCTCCTTTTACAGCGCTTGCTAAATACAAGCGCTGTTGTAAGTATATTTTAAAAATAACAGAGCCTTGTACAACGCTTTTTTGACAAGCGCTGTGAAAAAAGCACTGTTGTAGGGTCATATAGCGTTTGCGCATAATGTTATAAGGCTTTTACAGCGCTTTTCGCAAAAGCGCTGTAAAATGAAGCGCTTTCGCGTATTATTTTACAGCGCTTCTTTCACAAGCGCTGTAAAATACATGCGCTTTCAATCAATTTAACTACATATTACAGCGCTTTTTGTACAAGCGCTGTAAAATACATGTGCTTTCAAATATTTGAACTACCTATTACAGCGCTTTTTTTACAAGCGTTGTAAAATACATGCACTTTCAATCAATTTAACTACCTATTACAGCGCTTTTTGTACAAGCGCTGTAAAATACAGGCGTTTTCAAATAAATATAATTTACTTTTAAAACAAATTTACGAACCCTCATCACCTCTACTCTGGGAACCCTCATATCCTCTACGTACTGTGCAGCCATCTACGTTGTCTCAGGTATTTTTTAATTTGTTTTTGTCAAAAAATCTTTAGTTTTTTAATAATTGAAAACTAAAAATTGTTATATATATATATATATTAAATCTCTTTTTTTTGAAATTTGTTGACATGTTCTGTTTTGAAATCTTTTCTGTTTTGAAATTGTTATTAGATATGTTGAAACTTGTTGATATGTTTTGAAAGCTTATTATTTTTGTAACTACATTTATATAGGTCGCATAATATGGATAGGAAATGGATGTATGTCAATCGATTGTCAAAAGAGTATGAAGATGGAGTGAAAGAGTTTGTTGAGTTTGCAGTGAAGAATCCAAAAGATCCAAATAGAGTCGTTTGTCCTTGTTTAAAATGTTGTTTTGGAAAATGTGTTAGAGAAGATGAATTAGAAGGACATCTAGTATGTAATGGAATTGATCAAAGCTACACATGTTGGATAAGACATGGTGAGAAAAAAAAAGGGAAAAATTAATTTTGAGAATAGTTCGACATATGCTTCAATTGACTTCAATACATATACATATGAGCCGGACCGAGTTGATGAGATTGCAAAAGCAGTTGAAGAAGATCTTTGAGATTGTCCTAAAATGTTTGAAAGTTTGTTGAGTGATGCAGAGAAAGAATTATATAATGGTTGTACTAAATTCACAAGACTGTCGGTGATATTAAAGTTGTACAACTTAAAAGCGAGTAATGGATGGTCTGATAAAAGCTTTACAGAATTATTAACACTCATAAAAGATATGTTGCCAGATGATAATGAACTTCCCAGTCGAACCTACGAGGCTAAACGGATTTTGTGTTCTATTGGCATGAGTTACGAAAGGATTCATGCGTGTCCTAACGATTGCATTTTATTTCGAAACGAATATGAACTACTTAAGGCGTGTCCGAAATGCAATGTCTCTCGATATAAGAAGAAAGAATCTACTCCAGCAAAAGTTGTGTGGTATTTTCCTATAATACCAAGATTTAGGCGCATGTATCGCAGTGAAGAAGATTCAAAACACTTGACATGGCATGCAGATGAAAGAATTAGAGATGGAATGTTTCGACACCCTGCAGATTCCCCACAATGGGCAAAAATTGATCACGAGTATCCTGAATTCGGGATAGAGTCAAGAAATCTAAGACTTGCACTTTCTACTGATGGAATGAATCCACATGGTCTTCAAAGCATCTCACATAGCACGTGGCCTGTGATTTTGGTAATATATAACCTACCTCCATGGTTATGTATGAAGCGTAAGTTTATGATGTTGTCTCTGTTAATTTCTGGACCCAAACAACCGGGGAATGATATCGACGTATACTTGACTCCTCTAATCGAAGATTTAAAAAGTATGTGGGAGACAAGTGTGGAAGTTTATGATGGGTATAGGAAAAAGTGTTTCAATTTGAGGGCTATGTTGTTCGGCACAATTAATGATTTTCCAGCATATGGTAATTTATCAGGATATAGCATTAAAGGTCAGTGTGCATGTCCTATATGTGAAGAGAGTACAAATTGGATGCGGTTGAAACATTGTAAGAAGAATGTGTTTCTTGGACATCGTAGATTTTTACCTTATAGTCATCAGTATCGTGGGTGGAGAAATGCATTCAATGGAAAATCAGAGGAAGGTAAAGCTCCTTTAGCACCGACTGGATATCAAATACTTGAAAAAGTACAAGGTTTGACCAATAAATTTGGCAAACCTTTTGCGGGAGAGCTGGTGAAAACTGGGTGGAAGAAAAAGTCAATTTTCTTTGAATTGCCATATTGGAAGTCATTGTATGTAAGACATTTCCTCGATGTGATGCATATTGAAAAAAATGTATTTGAAAGTGTTATTGGTACGTTACTCAATGTTCCAGGAAAGTCTAAAGATGGCGTCAATGCAAGATTGGACTTGGTCGATATGGGAATAAGAAATGAACTGGCTCCAGTAAAGAAAGGAAATCGCACATATCTACCTCCAGCCGCTCATACTCTATCTAGAAAGGAAAAAATTGTTTTATGTAAATTTCTACACGAAGTTAAAGTTCCAGAAGGATACTCTTCGAACATTAAAAATTTGGTTTGTATGAAAGACCTCAAGTTAAAAGGTTTGAAGACCCATGATTGTCATATTATAATGGAGCATTTGCTACCAATAGGTATACGTTCCATTTTACCTGAAAAAGTTCGACTAGCCTTAACTAGATTATGTTTCTTCTTCAGGGAAATTTGTAGTAAAGTGATCGACCCTCAGAAATTACCGACATTGCAGAGGGAAATTGTTGTTACTTTGTGTGAGCTTGAAATGTATTTCCCACCATCGTTTTTTGATATAATGGTTCACCTTACTGTTCATCTGGTTAAGGAGACACAACTTTGTGGGCCAGCTTATATGAGATGGATGTATCCGATAGAACGATATATGAAAATATTAAAAGGGTACGTAAAAAGTAGAAGTCGACCAGAAGGTTGTATTGCTGAACGATACATTGTTGAAGAGGCTGCTGAATTTTGTACTGAATATCTGTCCAATGTTGAATCCATAGGGCTTCCCATGTCTCGTCATTCGGGAAGACTATCAGGAGAAGGGATAACTGGAAGGAGACTACTGACTATATCAAGGACAGAATGGGAGCAGGCACAATTGTATGTTCTGCACAATGATGATGAGGTTCAACCGTATGTTACAATACACATTGATCAGTTATCTCGTTTGAACATGAATAGGAATCAAAATTGGATAACTCGAGAGCACAATCGAAGTTTTGTAACATGGTTAAAAAATCACATAATGTCAAAATTTGATATAGACCCCGGATCAATTTCAAATAGATTGAGGTGGCTAGCAAATGGTCCGAGCTTACATGTCTTTTCTTACACTGGTTATGTTATTAACGGCTACACATTTTATACCAAAGAACAAGATGATCAGACCACTATGCAAAATAGTGGAGTCACTCTCGTAGCTGAAGCGATGCATGTCTCAAGTGCAAAAGACAAAAACCCAATATATGCAAATCTATCATATTTTGGGGTTATCGAGCGCATATGGGAGTTAGACTACACAATGTTTCGTGTTCCCATATTTGGTTGCAAGTGGGTCGATAATAATAATGGCGTTCGGATTGATGAGTCAGGATTCTTGCTTGTCGATTTTAATAGGGTGGGATACAAAGACGAGCCTTTTATTTTAGCGTCGCAAGCTCAACAAGTGTTTTATGTCACTGATCCTTCTAATGATAAATGGTCTGTTGTCCTATCGACCAATAAAATAAGTGATGATAACAATAATGATGAAGATGTTGGTAATGATCTTTTATTTGCAACATCACAACAACCACATGAAATTGATTCAACTGATGATGGTTTATATCTTAGAGATGATCATGATGAGGGAATTTGGATTAATCCATTGTTTCGTATTGTAAATGGACAAACAATTGTGAATCCCACCAGGAAAAGAAGAAGGGCATCTTAATGTACATGTTTAATTGTTTTATATAAGCCATGCATGTAATCTGAATTGTGTTATTGAATATGCATGTAATTTGAATTGAGCGTTTTATACTAAGTTCTGATTAATTTATTTTCTGATTAATTTATTTTCTGCTTATATTTAGCTTGATTTGAGTGTTTTATACCAAGTTCATGTAACACTGAGTGTTTTATATTTAGCTTGATTTACATGAACTGAACTGAATATAAATTAGTAATTTACATGAACTGAACTGAACAGAGAGATTCTCTTTTGCTCAGTGCATATATATATATAGATTTTTCAGAAGTTCTCATTTCTAATAATTCATCATCTCCTAAAGTATTGTGATAAAGACAATGATAACAATGTTTTTAATCTAACAAACAATAATAACAATGTTTTTAATGTTATCCCAACCCAAATAAACCAAACACAAAAATAAAATAAAGAGACATTTTACAGCGCTTATTTGAAAAAGCGCTGTAAAAGATCCTTTTAAAAATAAAATAAAGAGACATTTTACAGCGCTTATTTGAAAAAGCGCTGTAAAAGGCTTTAAAAATAACATTCATAAGAGACATTTTACAGCGCTTATCTTAAAAAGCGCTGTAAAAGATCCTTTCATGATTTTCTCAAACACCTTGTACGCATCATGGGAATCCCCAAAAACACATTGTTAACAAAAACATCAGACTCAAACCCATTTTTCGCAACATGACAATGAACCTGAAGACCAAGCTTCGAACCACTTATCGACGAATTAGCACACGATTTAAGAAGGAAAAGGAATGTAAAGAGAGAAAAAGGGTGTTGAGGTGGAGATTGAATTGTGAGAGAGTAAGCTTTGATGTTTGTGAAGAAGATGCATAAAATGAGAAGAGTTTGGTGAAGAGGAAGAGAAGCGATGTAATAAAACAATGAGGACTTTTACAGCGCTTATTTAAAAAAGCACTGTAATAGGCTTTAAAAAAAACATTCATATACCATAATAAAACAAGGAGGTCTTTTACAACGCTTTTTCAAATAAGCGCTGTAAAAGAGCCTTTTAAAATTAACATAATGAGACCTTTTACAACGCTTATTTGAAAAAGCGTTGTAAAAGACCTCCTTGTTTTATTATGGTATATGAATGTTTTTTTTAAAGCCTATTACAGTGCTTTTTTAAATAAGCGCTGTAAAAGATTTGACAAAAGCGCTGTAAAAGGCGTAAAAGGCATTCAAATAACATAATAACACACGGAGGTCTTTTACAGCGCTTATTTGACAAAAGCGCTGTAAAAGGCATTCAAATAACATAATAACACACGGAGGTCTTTTACAGCGCTTATTTGTCAAAAGCGCTGTAAAAGAGCCTTTTAAGAATTTAACTAAAGAAGCCTTTTAGAGCGCTTTACAAAAAAAGCGCTGTAAAAAGGCTTATAAAAAGCGCTGTAAAAGTGTTACGTATATATAACAGTTACCTCTTCAGTTTCCTCTTCATTACGTAACCTTCATCTCAACCTTCATTTCTTCTCTTCTTTTGCAAACCCTATCATCCCGTCCTTTACGAACCTTATTTCCACGATCATCTCCTTCATTTCGAACCTTATTTCCATCCAAGATCATCTCTCCCATTTCACACAATATATTTTCATTGAAATACGTAACCCTCATTACGTATTTCTTCAAACCGTATTTCTGTGAACCATATTTCTGTGAACTTTCTGCAAACCCTCTTTTCTTCACATTTTGTCTTTCTTCGAACCCTCATTATTCAGGTATTGATGTTATTAATTTTTTGTAATCATTAAAATGCATGTTGAGCTTGTTTAAGATATACTGATACTGATATGTACTTAGAATAATGCATGATGCATGTTGAGCTTGTTGATGTTATACTAAACTGCATGTTGAACTTGTTGTAGTTAAATGGATACAAAAGATACAAACAAAGATTTAGAATGCCAAAATGAAGAAGTTGACAACTCTAAGACTTATGAAAATGAAGTCAAACGTGGTGCAACTATCTTGCAAAAAGTCATTAAAGCAAGGAGTAATGGCATCAAGTTTGAGGTTATACTATACTATACTCTGTTTGCTGTGTATTTTTTTATCTTTTTTTAATAGCATGTACTTACTATATGAGTTTATTAGGTTGGCTGGAATGAGAGTGGTCAGCCAATTGACCCCAACAACTCAATGTTTGTTAGTTACATTGGGGTTGTTGTTCGACAAAACATCCCAATTACGATTGACAATTGGAGAGATAATGCGTTGAAGGATGCCAAAGATATAATATGGAATGACATTAAAGTAAGTTTTTTGATCCACTCTTTTGTCATTTATAATTTTTTTCATTGAAATACTTTACTTATAATTTTGTTCATTGCAGACTACTTTTGTTCTTGATGAGAGACGAATGAGATATGTTTTGAGAGTTGCTGGGAAAATCCATCGGGGATTTAGATCACATCTATCTAATTGCTATCTAAAAGATAGAGAAGGAAACACAAATGCTGAAGCTCCAAAAATATATAAACATTATATATCAAATGAGGAATGGAGTGCATTTGTTTCCAAACGTTTGGACCCCGCATTTGTCGTAAGTGATTAATTTATTAGCATTTGTGTTTTATTATTCATATTCGTAGAGTATTTTAAATTTTTACACAATTGCTATTTTTTTTATATAGAATATTAGTAAGGCAAATCGCGAAAGGGCAATCAATCCAACTCACCCATACAAAAATTCACGTATGGGATATGCACGCCTTGATCAAAAACTTGTAAGTAATTAAACATCACTTTTATATAATGAAGTAATTTGTATTATAAACTATAGTGTGTAACTAATTTGTATTATTTTGTTTATGATCTTAATGAATAGCGACAAGACACCCAAGCCGATCAACCCTTGGGTCATCATAGATTATGGAAGGAAGCGCGTGTTAATAAAGACGGAGTTGTTGATAATGAAAATGTCAAAAAAGTAGTAGAACTTTGTGTAAGTAACATTATCACTTTAATATCACTTGAACACTTTTTAATATTGTATTTTAAAAATGCTATTGAACTTATCTTTTTATTCCTACATGTATTTTAGGAGATTATCGAACAAAGTTCTGAAACTCAAGAGGGCAACAATGATACTTGCAGGGACATTCTGGGTAAAGTGTTTAATGTCCCTGAGTATTCCGGTCGGGTTAGGGGGAAAGGATTTGGCGTAACTCCCAAAATGTATTTTTCTCAAGAGAAACACCAAAAACCTTCCAACGATGAAGTATTAGAGAAGCTTAAAATTCTTACAGAGCAAGTGGCACTTTTGGTGAATACAAACAAAGACAAGCAACTCCCGGATCAGCTCCAACATGAAATACAAATGGAGAGTGAAACCGTGAGTTGCAACGTCGGTCTCAAAAGTATTCCCGAGGTAATTAATTACTTACTTAATTATGTAATTACTTATGTATTAAACAAACTTATATATTAACCGTACTTATGTTTTAACTATTTGATTTAGGGTGTCACTACATGCGTGCTATACTTGTCCTTGCCTACTCATCGGAAGGTGGGAAAAGGAAAATTGTACAATACTTCGGGAGAAGTATTGCACAATACTCTGATCCCTACGGGCCATGTCAAAGTATCACTTGTTGTTGCTTTCGAACCAACTGCACCGTTGCCGATACCGGACAACGATGGAGATATGCAGTTATTGGGCGAAGCTATTGGTAGTTACGTGGCATGGCCCACCCACCTTGTTGCCCTCAAAAAAAAGATTCCCAGAAACAAATCAGTTACATCTCCCGAAAAGGTTTGTCACATTTATTCCCTAAGGTTTGTCATTTTTTCAGATTCAATAAACTAACATTTAACCTCATTTTTGTAGATCCAATTAAATAAACCACCCGTACAGCCACGACGACTCGCGCATCATACCATGCTGGATCGGAGGGTAATAAAGCTGCCAAAATTGCAGCAAGAAAACTGGATCGGGGGAAATCGATCGCTGCTGCCCATGTTCCTAAAATAAGTCAGCCACGCCTTGCTAAACACGTGGCGTGTCTTGACATCCAAGTAAAACAGAACATGGACAGCAACGACGATTCGCGCATCATACCGATGAATAAAGCTATATTTGGAGATGAGTATGATGAATTTCTCGAAAAGGAGCACATATACGAACTTCTCAACCATAAGGAGCTTAGTGCTACTGTCATGTGCTTGTACATAAGGTAAAAAATACTTTTAATTGCATTTATTGGTAATTAATTAAATGTATTGGTAATTAATCTAGTTTAAAATTTTCATTGAAGGTTTTTGTATGAGAAGGTCGTGTACACGAGGAAATTGTCAAATAAATACTCATTCTTGTCTCCGCATAAGATGTCGATGTGGAAACTCGATCCAGACAATGTAAAGAAATACATTGTAGATATGTTTTTAGGAAATATAGAAAATGATAAATTGTTCTTGGCACCATATAATTCAGGGTACGTAATTTTATCTTTTTTAATTGATGAGAATTTAATTTATTAGTTGTGTATAAACAAAATTGCTTCCCAATAAATGTTTGAAATATATGCCTTTAAATTTTCATTTACAAATATATGCCTTTACGATTAATGCACAAATATTTTATTGACTTATATGTTTTTATTTTACAGTGCCCTCGTCAAACAAACAACATCGACTGTGGGTACTACGTATTGAGATTCATGAAGGAGATTGTTGAGAAGAATAAAACTATTATCCCAGAAACGGTACGGTATTTGCATTATATGATTTTCATATATAAATTATCTATATATTTGATACTAACTTAATATAATATGTTCAATTTTTATATTGCAGTACTTTGACAATTCCAGTCCATCATATTCTGATGAAGATCTAATGGAATTAAAGGAAGAATGGTGTCAGTATGTGCTTGAAATGAAAATTATTTGATTTTCTGGGAAATAGCATGCTGCTGGGCAAGGGATCTAAATATTATTTGGTAGCTTGTGCATATTTTGTATATTCTGTTAGTTATTATATGTATATGATCATAGGACACAATATATGAACATGCATATGAATATGTAGTTAATTAGGTTGTAAATTAGGTTCAATGTATATGTAGTTAATTAGGTTGTAAATTATGTTATATATATGTATCTGAATGTAGTTAATTATGTTGTAAATTACAGAGTTACAGAGTTACATATATGTTAATTAAGTTACAAAGTTCAGTTTTTTGTCTACTGATTGTTTGAATGCTTATGGTATTTGAATATGTTTTGTTGTTGTGTAAACTGATTCTGGATCAAAATAATTTTGGATTAAAAGATAAAAGACAGCGCTTTCTAAAAAAAATGCCATAAAAAGCTAAAAAGCGCTTTTTCAAAAATTTAATTTACAACGTTAAAAAAAAAAAACACATTTTGCAGCGTTTTTTTTGAAAAAGCGCTGTAAAATTCTTATGTTGGGTGTACATTTTAAAGCGCTTTTTCTAAAAAGCGCTGTAAAATGCATACCCATAATTCATATATTTGGTGTGCATTTTACAACGCTTATTCGAAAAAGCGCTGTAAAATGTGCACCCAATATATTTATTAAGGGTATGCATTTTACAGCGCTTTTTCAAATAAGCGCTGTAAAATGCCCATAATTCATATATTTAGTGTGCATTTTACAGCGCTTATTCGCAAAAGCGCTGTAAAATGTGCAAAACAAGCGCGCATTACATCTACATGTTTTATAGCGCTTTTTTAAAAGCGTTGTTGTATCTTTTACAACGCGCGATTCTACAGCGCTTGTTTTTTTGAAAAAGCGCTGTAAATGAATTAAAAAAAATGCTGTAAAATGTCATTTTTGGTGTAGTGTCATAGTGGACCACTTATAAACGTGGCCTACCGTATAAATCACCTTAAATTAATATAACAATATGTACATTTGAGAAGAATGCTGAATCTATAGTTGTAGTTAAAAAGGGAAAAAGAGTGTGAAAAGATGGACTGCCATCTTAATGATGAACGGTGGCTAGGGTTAATCTGATCTAATAGGACAATTATAATTTGTATTCATCGGCTAAGGGTACAAAGCTTTCAATAGACAAACTAAAAGAACGAACCAACCCATCATGGGTCATTCATAAAAGAATGCCCATAATAAATAATATTCATTTAAGTGCTTTATTATTAATTAGAATTTAATTGTTGATAATAATGTTAATTTATATTTTAATTATTGATTAAGGTTAATTAATCGAACAAATATTATTCAACAATTTTCCCCCTCGGATAACCTTAATCAATTACTAAAGTATGTACAATTTTTTTAAATATAAATATCAACTATTTACAAAAGCACTTATCACAAAGTAGTATAAGAAAGACAAACTATAACAATCCAGAAAATAAGATCTGATACAAAAACAAATAATAAATGCTAAAAACCTACATTTCAAATGGATAAAGGATATGGATTATTATGAATTTAATAAGAAATATGTAATCTAAGAATGGTCCAAGTATCTGAAATGCTATAACAAACTCTCAATAACTCAAAACACCTAAAGATTTTAGCGACGAGTCCTCATCAATTCTTGTTTTTAAGCATTTTCTTATTAGATTTATTTATTTTTATTTAGTTTTATAGTTAATTTAATAAAGAAAAGGATAATGGATATGGAGTATTATAAATTTAATAAGAAATATGTAATCCAAGAATGGTCCAAATATCTGAAATGCTATAACAAACTCCCAATAACTCAAAACACCTAAAGATTTTAGTGATGAGTCCTCATCAATTCTTGTTTTTAAGCATTTTCTTATTAGATTTATTTATTTTTATAGTTAATTTAATAAAGAAAATGAATTTGCATCGTTTTTTTTTTTTTTTTTTTTATCATTTTGGATATTTTGCTACTAACCATTTATAACTAGACAAATTCTCACAATATTTTCTTCTTGTTTTGATGTTATAAGTCCTTACATTGAGAAACAAACACTTGGAAAGTAACAATTCCTTACTGCTGACACAAGATGTGTCTCACAATGCAGAACTACCTTTTAATGAAGTCTAAGCGCAACAGAAAGACGTCAGGGCACATTACACCAGTCATTGCATTGTAGTGCTTTTCCCGCCCAACTCCCTACCTTTAAGTGCAACAACACAACTTTGTGGTGCATTTAACAACATGTTTGTGCCCAAATTAATTATGAGTCAGCGAATTGGCCCAAACTCAACCCAATGCACTGGTGCACATTTCCAAACCACTATTTTAGTCAATAATTTTTATTTTAGGGTTTTGAATTTCGAATACAAAGGAGGAGAGAGTTACACCTTAGAGGAGTCTTTGTGCAACCAATATGGACCTCTTTATGTCTAAGTAATTTTTGTTTTTATATCATATTTATGCAATTATAAGGTGTTTGATTATTCATGTATTTTTGTTCTTAATGTTTTTCTGTACTTGGTCACCATAAATTGAATTTAGGTATTGCTTCATTATTGAGAAATAAGCTGTAATAACCGGAACCAAAATATATGTTCATGTTTCCATATTGTTATAGGAATATAAAATATTAACATAGGTCTAATAAATTAACGTTCATACATATTTTGAGTAACAAACTTGTCACGTAAAGAATTAGGGTTCGTTATTATAAAAAGGAATTTTGAGCCAAGGAATTGATCTTACTCTAGTCAATTAATTTGATGTAATCAAATAAGTTAGATTGTTAAAATAGTGAATTAATAATTACATAGTGAAAATGTGGTGATTTGAATTCTCTAATCGCTTTTCTGTTATTTTATTTTCTCTATTTTATTTTATGTTTGTTCGAAATTATAAACACACTTATAAACCTCTGGTTATCGTGTTTATGACTTTGATGTGTTACTAAATTAATAACAATCAATGTGGAGATGACTTGATTATCACTATTATTAAATGAACGATTTGATACATTTATCAAAGAGTTGTCAACTTTTTAGTGTCGTTGTTGGAGATTGTTGATTAATTTTCAACAAAGCAAAGTACTCATGCTTAATTTTATTATGTTATTTTAAATTAAAAACCACAAACAAAAAAAGTTGTGTTGTTTATGGTCATTATTTCTTTTTGGTAATTTCTTTAGTGCTGAAGGGATTCTAAGTTGTGTATGTAGGGTGAAAATTTAGTATTTTCTATTTGATCTTGAAATACAAAAAACTGCAAAGCTAAATAGAAGAAAAGTAAGAGAGAGAAAAAAAAGCAGAAATAGAGACATTGAAAGAAATACTTGTTGTCGAACTTCCACTTAGTGATTCTGGTAATAATTCGGAAGATTTGAATCCACCACCACCCTCGCCACCTCGATGAGTTCTTGGAGATTTCGATAGAAGACATAATAGAAGAAATATGAATCATGGATTTCAGGTCGTGAGCGTAATTCCTTTTGAAGTTAAGTCTTTTGTGTTGAGTGCCCTAAAAAATGAACAAGTTTTAGTTGCTAAGGTTGAAGATCCCAATTAGCATTTAACTAATTTATTTTAGATTTGCGGCACAACAACCTTCCTGACATGATTGAAGACACAAAAAGGTTAAGGTTATTTTTATGTTAGAACCAAGATGGTTTGAAGAATAATTCTTTATCTTGTTTTAATAATAACAAAAGGTATTTTATGGGAACAATTTATTGTACTAATGTTTTGATTAAGTATGCATAAATTAGAACAAACATGCAGACTCTGAACCCAGACTCTGATGACTGGAAAAGAAATTAAAAGAGGAAATAAAGAGAAAAAAACATGCACTTAGTTGTTAAAAGATTGAAGCCAATGCAAATAAACACAAGTCAAAGGAACGGTACAAAAGGCACCCAGACTGTGCTTTGGAAATGAAAAATATGTGCTTTGTTCTGTGCACCTTTGCTTACTCTGAAGCACTCACTTTGAAGAGAGTGCAACACATTCTAGGAAGTTTCATATGACAAAGAAATGAGTTGCATATGACATTGATATGCAACATGACAAAGTGACATCTGCCACTAATTTAAGACAAGTAGATGATTGCCTCTGCCTTTGACATCCACACCATATTGTCCGACTCCAATTATCAAGCTCCAGTCAATGACTCTTACCAAAGACAACGACTCTGAAAAAAGTCAATGACTCTGGAAAAAGTCAATGCTCCGAAGTCCTAGAGCTAGTTAGACTTTAGAATAATTTTCTAAATTCTTGAGAATATTTTTGACACTAAGATTTGTCAGCTTTGGTTCTGCCGACTACTTTCGGAGTTGTTAGAGAATAAATTTAGACAATGTTCCATAGTTGTGAGTAGATGACTATCATTGTCATATATTTTATTAAGTTATAATTATTATTTTACTCTTTTTCTATATTAAAGTATTTATTTAAAAATTTGGGAAACACAACCTTTGAATTTTTCTCGATTTCATCATTTTATTTATTTTCATGGTCTTTGTTATATAATATATTAATAGTTTGATTTATTTATGAGTTATAAGTATTTAAATTTTGAATTGTTATACTATTGAATATGTTTCCACGAGTTATGATGAAATAATAAATGATTTTTAAACGTGGTTTGGATACCACTGTTATAGTTATGAAATCATTAACGGCAGTAGGTGCACCTAGTTACATCGTTTTGATTAGGGAGAATTAATTGTTAGATGAAGTTGCCCCTATGAGAGATGTCACCCGTAGGAGGAAAGGACTATCAATGAGATGTAAGCTCCCTAATTGATGCAAGATGATACATTGTGGGATTGAGAGGAAAGGGCTATCCGTTAGATGGAGCCACCTATAAGAGAAAGACTATCCTTAGGAGGAAATGACTATCAATGAGATGAAGTTGCCTCTTGGTTTTCAAGAATTTATATTTTTACTTGTTTGATTTTCGATGATATTTTTAAGGGTGCTCATTTTGATTCACCTATTTATGAATTGGATTTTAAATATATCAACTTGAATGGTTAAATTATAAGTTTAATAATTTTATCATGTGTATATTTTATTTGAAAATTATTGATATTTTATGTAGTATTGTTTAACATAATTGCCACAAGATTGTAAAACAATTATTCGTGCCTTTTTGTGTTTCCTTTCTAATTGGTGGTGATTGTTGTCTCCTCACTAAGTCTCAAAGACTTACCCCTTTATGTTTTTTTCTTTTTCAAATTCACATACTTTTGAGTAGCAAGTTGTTAGTAGACTCAAGTCTTGATCATATATTTTTGGTAGGTCTCTTTGATTGATGATCCTTTTTTTGTAAAATCTGTTGAGTAGTAATGTACTTTGCAACTATTTTGAGTCTAGAAAGTATTTATTGTGAGATTTATTGAATATTTAGATTATGCTCTTTGAAACATAACCGAGTTGGTAATTTAAACAGGAATTTTATAAATTTAGAAAGGTTAAAATTATAGATGATACTCTGTCGAAATTTCGAGAAAATTTTATATTTTTTGAAATGGTTATATAGAACTATTTATTTGCTTAATTGTGAAGTTAGTTGACAGACTTGCTAAGGTAGGAGTATAGCTTATGCATCGATCACAATATTTAGTTTACGGGTCTTGACATAGTTGGTATTAGAGCTTGGTCGTAGGTCCTAATAGATGGAAACATAGGGTGATAATAGATTCTTGTCAGTAAATTGAGTACACGGGCACAACTTACTTGCAAGGGGCTATTAGCACTTTATGAGAGTCTTATATGTTTTCTAAATTTGTGTTTAAATTCATCATCAATATCTTTCTCCATTTTCTTGTCGTCTTCAATTTTTTTTTATCAATGTTCTTTGATTAGGTGAGAAGGCCACCAAAGACTAGGAATCCTACTATAAGGGAAATTGTTAATGAGTCAATTGCCTAAGCCCAAGGCGCTGATCAACGTGGTCGTGTTTAATTTTGTGCTCCAAATCGGCGTAGAGCTAATGTTGGCGGACGTGGCATGGATGCCGATGTTGAGGTACATAGGAGAAGGCGCGAAAATCCAGCCATGGAAGAGTTTGCTGCTGGTCTGCAAGGATTACAATAGGTTGGGGTTGTCGTCGAACAATAACATTAGGGTGATCAAATACATGAAAATCTCAATGGTCAACATTAGGTTAGACAAGTTGAGTTTCAACAAGGGGGACTGATAATACTTTACCATAATTCATGAAGCTTAAACCCATTACTTTTTCTAGGTCTAGCGCGACTGGCAACCTACAACAATTCATTGATAGTCTAGAGCGACTTTGGAGAGCATTGGGTTGTTACGAGGTAAGAGTAGTGGAATTGGCATTATTTCAGCGAATAGGTGTGACACATGATTGGTTTGATATAGTGTCACGTGGTATACAAGTGGGGTCACCTCCGTTAGCATGGAGAGATTTCTCTCAATTGTTCATGGCTCGTTTTCTTCCGGAGAGTGTTTGAGATGGATAAGCTCATGAGTTTGAGCGATTGGAGCAAACAGAGGGTATGATAGTTTCAGAGTGTAGTGCTCGTTTTACACAGCTCTCTAGACACGCTTCTTACGCTATCACTGAGTAAATGCGTGTCAAGAGGTTTATTAGAGGATCGAGGGATTTCTTATTGAGATATGTGGTTGTGTCAAATTTTCCTACTTTTGCTAAGGTTTTGAGTTTGGCACTTCAAATTGAGCAATGAAAAATGTCGAACTTTAATGGGTCTAAATTGCATATTTCGTAATCTGGACCTTTGTAATAATTTTAATTAGCAGGTCACTTGTTATTTAAACCCTAAACCCTAAAGCCCAATATCAAGTACTATATATTGGTAGTTTTTTTTCTTTTCTAAAGACGGAAAAATTTAGGATTCAAATTGCTACAAGAAATAAACAGTTTAATTTTAATTTTATGGAAGGCTGATTTTATAAGATTAATCAATGAGTTCAGAGTTTCATCAACACATTGAGATTCAGGTTACACTGTCAATTTCGATTCATGATTCTATTCTTGTTTATTTGATCATATTGATATTTTGATTGCTTAAATTGAATTTCAATAGAATTGATTAAATTTATTTGACATAATTTAGTTTCGGTTTCTAATTTAATTGAATTATAATTATGCGACTCTTGATCATTAATTATAATATTTTGATGATTGTGATGCTTAATTCAATCAAAGAAACCAAATTCACATAGGATTGATTACGCTTGTTTGATCAATTCTATAGTCAAATAAGAATAGAATCACAAATTAGAAATTAAACTCATTGATAGAATCTGTGATATGTGTGAAATTCAAATAAGTGGATTAATCTGTTAAATAAAAAATCTAAAAACCCCTTTTTAATTTCAATTTTCAATTTGGTTATTATTATTATATCAAAAGCCCTTGCGAAACGATTTGAGTTATTACCTCTATTTACATTTTATCAATTGTATTTGACTCGTGTGCGACAGTGGATCAACAAGCAACCAACAAATAAAAAGTATCATTTTTAAGAGTGAAATAAAAAATATCAGCAAGCAAACGACAAAATGAAATATAATATTAAAGAGATAGAGAACGAAACAAACGAGAGATATGCGAATATGTTATAACAGGGAAAAAGAGGCAGAAGTAGTGTAACGGTGGTCTAGTTCTAAATGAATTGTGAAAAAATAATACTCTCTATTTTATTTTTTCTCTTTTAATTTGGAAATATATGGTTTTGAGAATGAAGTTGGGTTGTTGTTTCTTCTCTATTCAGCTTTATTCTTGTTCCAGAATCTACTATTTTTGTTCCTCACATTTTATCCAGAAAAATCTATCTTTTCCTTTTCTTCTCTGTTTTTATTTTTCAGTCAAATTTTCTACTCAGGCAAAATTTTCTTCCACTTTTAATGAATTTTTGTCTCAATTTATAGATTAAAATAATGAATATATGTCTATGAAATAAAATTAAGATCTAGTTTTTTTCCTTCAATAATGCTACCTACAACCCTCACTTTACTACCCACACTCCTCATTTTAAAAAAAATTACCCAAAATGCCCTAACCTACTTATTGAATTTTAACTATAATCTCATTCATTCATCTTCATCTTCAAAACTCTAACCTCTCTCAATCTTCATCTTTAATCTTCATCAACATCTTCATCCATATCCTCAAAATCCTAACTTTCATTTTGGTCATTTTTAAAGTACGTTTACGTGAACTGAGTTCACGTACAATTTTTTTTACAATTTTACAACGTACGTGAACTCAATTCAAGTACGTTTACGTTAACTCAGCTCATGTACAATGTAACACCCCAAAATTTTCATGTATATTATATATGTGTTTTTTTAGTAATTGCTATTATTAATTTCATAATTATTTTATGTGTAAATAAATTAAATTAAGTTTTATCACACTCTATTCTACGTGAATAATTATAATCTTTATTTTTATTTGCTTTTTTTGGCATGACAAGTACATGAAGACGATTTATGATGTCATTATTTCCTAAATGGACTATTGTGCATTTTTTTTATTTGATTAATTTCGATAATCATGAAATGGATTGGTTTGATAGGTTTGTTTTATTTTGTTATGTGTGAGTGGTATTCTTGTCTTGCTTGATTTATTTTAGTTGATAAAATATTAGTTGAATTATTTAATTAAATTATAATTTATAAAAGTTATATTGTTTGTTAGTTTTATTTGCCACCAAATAAGTATTTATTTTAGGAGATACTATAGAGTTAGTGAAACCCAATCTTTATATATAAGTGTTTTGAAAATATTTTTGGTTCATCCTATAAAAACAAAAATTAGTGACTTGACTCATTCTTTTACTCTCCTTTATGACAAGATTTTATGACAATTCGTGGTGTTTTCTTGGCATAATGTGCATTAACTCATTTTAAACACCTTTAATTTATTTTTTAAAGGAAGATTATAAATTTAATTATAAGTTTTTTTTGTGCAATTAAGAGTGGACACAAAAAGACTATTGTCCTTTTTGTATATCATGCATTCATCTCTTTTAAACTAAAATTATAATTTTATTTTAATTGTCTACAAAAATAATTCTATGAAATTTTTGGTTTCGTAACTATTAGATAAAAAAAATTAAAAGGATGATGTGACAATCTCTTATTTACTTATTTAGTTAAAATTGGTGTGTGACACCCTTCAATATATGGTGAACTCTATTAGTTAATTATAATTAACTCATCACATGAATTCAATTGGTTTTGTAACAACCTAATAAAATTAAAGAAATAGTAACTATTGGTAGCATAATGTTGGAATTAAGTGCACTTCAATTTTAGACAACAAATCAAGGGTAGTAGTGCAACATAAATAGCTTATATGTTCATACATTTCCATTAGGCCTCTTGTTGTTACCCCTATTTATCATTCGTACACTCTCAAAATAATTTTCTAAGTCGTAAATTCCAATATCTAACGGTGTTGAATTCATTACTGCCTCATGAGCTATTTCTCGTGCGAATTTAGAGGTGTTGAGAAAGAAAGCGCATAACGTAAGGGCTTTTCCCCATGCAAGGTTAGGTTAGATATTAAATTAATAATTTGTAAGATATTGATATATGTCCTGATGTCTTAAAAGAAAAATATTGATTTTTATTTGCCTTAAAGAATTTAACTATAATATTTTGTTTTTATGAGTAATATGTTTGCTTTGATAAACTTAATTATAAATTTCGATTTTTATTATTATAACATGAGTAATATGTTTGATGTCATATATTTGATGTAAAATTATTATTTTTGTGTTGTTTATGTGTACTTAATTATAAAGCTATGATTTGTATTATGAACTCATGAGTAATATTTTTTTTAGGATGTCTTTAATTTAAAGTTTCAATTTTTGTGCTATTTCATTTCAAAGTTTTGATTTTTAAGAAATCTATATGAGTCTTGGGGGAATCAGTGTAAAGTTTTAATTTTAATTATGATAACATGATTAAGTTGATTCTTGTGATGTGTTTAGAGGCAAACTTTTATTTGTATGTATAAATGACTAATAATCGAAGAAAATTTATAGTAGAAGAAATAAAGTTTATATTTGTATGCGTCATTCGTTATTTGAGTTTTGATGTCTATCAATAACACGTCGTTAATCCAATTTTATAGTTTATAAAATGAAAGTAATGACTGTAAGACATTTATTCACGTGTTTGTGTGTTATATATTTGGGATAACAAAATTATTGACTCTTGATTGTAAGCGTATATGAGAATAAAACTTTGATGTTTTATGTGATTAAAATTTAATCTTAAATATTTTATCTTTGTGGTTGCCTAAGTGACAGGTGATTTGTGTTTTAAATAATATTATTTTTGTGGTTGCCTAAGTGGCTTGTGATTTGTGTTTTGAATATTTTATCTATGTGGTTGTCTAAGTGGTTTGGTTGGTGGTTTGTGTTTTAAATATTTTTATCTTTGTGGTTGCCTAAGTGGTTGGTGATTTGCGTTTAAATATTGTTATCTTTGTGGTTGTCTAAGTGGCTAGTGATTTGTGTTCTAAATATTATCTTTGTGGTTGCCTAAGTGGTTGGGGATTTGTGTTTTAAATATTGTTATCTTTGTGGTTGCCTAAGTGGCTGGTGATTTGTATTTTAAATATTGTTATCTTTGTGGTTGCCTAAGTGGCTGGTGATTTGTATTTTAAATATTTTTATCTTTGTGGTTGCCAAAGTGGTTGGTGATTTGCATTTTAAATATTGTTATCTTTGTGGTTGCCTAAGTGACTGGTGATTTGGATTTTAAATATTTTTATCTTTGTGGTTGCCAAAGTGGTTGGTGATTTGCATTTTAAATATTGTTATCTTTGTGGTTGCCTAAGTGGCTTGTGATTTATGTGATTATCTAATTGGGTGGTGATATGTATCTTTGAGCATCATTATCATTTCATGACATATCATATGCATCTTTGTGGACGCCTGTGTGGCTGGTTTAATTTTCCCCATTGGTATGGGTGACTTCTGTGTGGACGCCTGTGTGGCTGGTTATATCCGGATCATATATGTTTAGGAGCATGCATAACTTGCATACATTTTATTGTTATTTTATTTTGATCTAATTATTTGCTCTACGATTGCTACTTGATTTATTTAGATACATTCTATGACTTTTGATACATCTTTGAGAACTATTAAAGAATCAATTTTTTAAATCTTTTATTACAAAAAGATTTTATATTCATATTTTATGGTTGTTAATTTATTATTTGGTTTAATTTTTGTTGTGGGATGAACTGACCCCTTACACCAACATTTAGGTACTAACGATTTCAAAGAGTTGCACAAATGATGTTTGATTGGTGCACGCACGTGGGAAAATGAGATTTTACTTAAAAATAATGTTTTGTATTACTAAATTTTTGTGGCACATTGTAAAGTTATTTACTCTTCATCATTAACTTTTAATACAAATACAGAAGTGATATTTCATTTGCTAGTAAAAAAATTGAATATCATTAATTTCAGTCAACATTGCTTCTTTTGAATTTCACTTAAAGAAGATTTATTTTATTTTGGAGCATAAATGAATATCGATCTAACAACTGAAATATTAATTTTGCAAATAAATCAATAAATAATATTTTAGTAAATTGCATTATGTTCTTTTACAAAAAAAAAATATATATATATCAAATCATTTTCTGACACACCTTCAAATTATTACATGAACTACTCCTAAGAAAAAAAAATTATAGTTGTTTCTAAAAGAAAACAAATATTTTTAAGTAATTTTTTATTAAAAAATTTGGGGCGTTATACATACAAACTGAGATTTTTACAATTGTACAACGTATGTGAATTCAATTTAAGTACGTTTACGTGAACTCGGGTCAAGTACATTTACGTGAACTCAGTTCAAATACGTTTACGTGAACTCTGTTCAAGTACTTTTACGTGAACTCAATTCAAGTATGTTTATGTGAACTCAGTTCACATATCACCAATGAGTCTCAAACTCCATTAATTACACAATTTTAAACCACGTACGTTTACGTGGACTTAATTCATGTACTACCTAATATACAATTTTACAATGTACGTGAATTCAGTTCACGAAATGTTACGACGTACGTGAACTGAGTTCACGTAATGTTACAACGTACGTGAACTGAGTTCACGTAAAATCCCCAGATTTAAAAAAAAATTACGAACTCAAAAAACAGAACGATAAACATACTTTATTTGGTCCCTTTAACCACAATATAAAAAGGCAACTGATGGAGTGCAAGTTATGAGTGAATGATGTAAATTTTGAATGATTATGAGTTATGATGAGTGAGTTATGTTGATTTTGTGATATGTGAGTTTTGAGTAGTTAGGAATGGTGATGAATGGATAAATAGAGTTAAAGAATATTATAAATGTTCAATGACAATTTGGTTATTTTGTTTTTAAAATAAAATGAGGGATGTGGATAATAAAGGGTTTTTTATTAGATTATCCTTTTTTTTTTTTAATACCAATCTACCCTACTTTGAAATTAAAATACCAATCTGCCCTACTTTTTTGCCCCAGATGCAAGTCGCATCCTGGGGCTGCGACCTCTTGAAAGGCAAAAATTTTAACTGCAACACATGGTCGCATCCTGGGGATGCGACCTCCCACTTGGGAAGTTTTTTTTTTTTTGTTGTTGAATTTTTGGTGGATAAAATAGGAGGTCGCATCCCCAGGATGCGACCATGTGTTGCAGTTGAAATTTTTGCCTTTCAAGAGGTCGCAGCCCCAGGATGCGACTTGCATCTGGGGCAAAAAAGTAGGCAGGGTTAACTAGGGGGTTTGGGTTAGGTTCATCCGTAGCTTGTCGACCAATCTCTGCGACGTCTTCAAATGACAGTTTGATGCCGAGGTGTGTCTGAATCTCATCCACATTTTGAACAACTGAGTTCAAGGAGGCTTGCATGGTCCTTAGACTTGCTTCTACTCTGGACTGAAATTCCAACACTTTGGCATTGTGTGCCATCTGAGCTTCAATGAATTCCAATATTCTGTTCACAAAATCAGGAGTAGCAGATTCAGTAACTGGTGGAGGCTGAGACTGAGGTTGAGGGTGGGGCTGGGCAGGGTTAGCAGCTGCTTGAGGTCTTATCCATTTACCATGTAATCGCTTCAGTTGCATCTGATTCACTATCGATTCACCAAACACCAATGTCGTTTTAGCAGATTCCTCATTTCCAAATGAGACCTTGAAGTGTTTGAGAATTTTAGTTATCAACTGTGGATAAGGCAGCATCAGCTTGCTTTGAGATGCTTCCAACATGTGCCTTAGCACAATCCAACACCAGCTCATCCTTAACTCTTTGGATAAGCCCCACAACAGTATGATGTCCAACTTCTGGACTACTGCGTGATTTCCCGATCGTGGAACCAGCATACGCGTCAAAGCATACATCAACATCCTCTGTTGAACCTTCATCTGACCAATGGGCAGTGAAATCGATTCAACAAACCCATCGACCATCAGGTCTTTAACTGCGGTATGCCTATCAAGTGTTTCTTCCCAACCTTCATCGGCAGTGTCGGCTTCTGTGCTGCCATCAATAGATTTGCCATAGAAAGGCAATCCGGATCAAGTTGAGAACTCCTCAAAAGTCATTGTAATTCTTTTTCCCTTAACTGAAGCAGTAAAACCTTCTTCAGTCATCTTGAATGTAGAATAAAACTCCCTGATCAGCCTTGGATAGCTGTCGAGTGTAGAAGACAGAAAACTTTCCAATCCATGAAACCTGAGGTGGTTCTGAAAAGTAAATTCCACAACATCAAAATATTCAAAATCCATGGTTCTAGCTTCATGAATTTTCCTTTTTGCGAAGTCTGTAGACAAAGATGGTTGTACCTCCTTTTCCTTAGGTGCAGAGACCTTCTTAGGAGGTGGAGAAGAAGTAGGCTTCTTCTTCCTTTTCTGAGTAATTACTTTCATGGCATCAGCCATGAGCTTTTCAGTAGGGGGCTCTTTGCGTTTCTTCGGCTTTTCCTGGATTGGGGCAGGAGCTTTTCCTTTATCTTTTGCAAGTATTTTGTGAGTTGGGATGGGTACTCTTTTTGTTAAAGTTGGAGGTGGTGATGGTGTTTCACTGGTGGAAGAGGATGATGGAGATGGAGTGCGTGCTTGAGTCTGTTTTACTCGGGCCATATCAACAATTTTGTGTAGATTCGAAGTAGGTAGAGTGTAGAAAGCAGATTCAAACAAATGCAGAGACAGAAGAATGAAGAACACAAGAGAAAAGCTGAGAAAATCTGGAAAACAAAGTGCAGAAATCGATTTAGAACTGTTCCTTTTATACTCTTGACCTAGTAAATCGATTTCCCAATCGATTAGGTTACCGTTGCTGGGAATCCTCAATCGATTCAGTAATGATGAAGTGCCAACGGCTAGGTACTTTGAGTAACGGTCATATTTCAAATCGATGTTCAAATCGAATTCCTGTTTTACTTAATCGATTCCCAAATCGATTGTCTTAAGGTTGAACACTTAGCTAATCGATTTCCAAATCGATGCTCGTGAAGGTTAAAAAAAATTTTCTGAAATTTTGAATCCTGGGCTAACGTAATCGATTCTCAAATCGATTTTATAAACCTTTTACCATGCTGGTAATCGATTTCCAAATCGATGTAACTGGAAAACATTACTGAAAAGTACCAGAATCATCAAAAACTTACACTTCACTAGGATCAATGATCCCTAGTTTCATCCTTATGTTCAAAAAACTTTCTTTTGGCAATGCTTTTGTGAAGATATCAGCTAATTGTTCTGTAGTGTTCACATACTCAAGTTTGATAACTCCATTCTGAAAGTGGTCTCTTATGAAGTGATGCCTTACCTCAATGTGTTTTGTCCTTGAATGCATTACTGGGTTCTTGGTTATGCTGATAGCACTTGTGTTATCACACATGATCGGCACTGTTCCCAAATCGACACCGAAGTCCATTAAATGCTGTTTCATCCACAAGATTTGAGCACAACAGCTCCCAGCTGCTATGTATTCAGCTTCTGCAGTAGACAATGCAATACTTGTTTGCTTCTTACTGAACCAAGACACTAGAGAATTACCAAGCAAATGACATGTTCCTGAAGTACTCTTTCTGTCAAGTTTACAACCAGCAAAGTCTGAGTCTGAATAACCAACCAAAGTACATGTTGAACCTTTTGGATACCACAAACCAAGACTTTTAGTACCTACCAAGTATCTGAAAATTCTCTTTACTGCACTGAGGTGAGATTCCTTCGGATTCGATTGATACCTTGCACACATACAAACACTGAACATAATATCTGGTCGGCTTGCTGTAAGGTAGAGCAGAGATCCAATCATACCACGAAATCTAGTGACATCTACAGGCTTACCCTTCTCATCTCGGTCTAAGAAATTTCCTTGACTCATGGGTGTATCAATGGACTTAAGTTTATCAAAGTTAAATTTCTTTATCAAATCAGAACAATATTTGGATTGACTAATGAAAATGCCTTGCTTGCTTTGGTTAATTTGAAATCCCAAGAAATATGACAGTTCACCCATCATTGACATTTCAAATTTACCTTTCATTAAATTTTCAAATTCTTTGCAAAGTTTATCATTTGTTGATCCAAATATTATGTCATCAACATAAATTTGGACCAGCAAGATGTCATTTTCAGTAGTTTTTGTAAAGAGTGTCTTATCAACATTTCCTCTAGAAAAATTTTGTTGAATGAGGAAAGTGCTGAGTTTCTCATACCAAGCTCTTGGAGCTTGTTTCAACCCATAGAGGGCCTTTGAGAGTTTATACACATGGTTAGGAAAATCTGGATTTTCAAAACCTGGTGTTTGACTCACAAAAACTTCCTCTTGGAGGTCTCCATTGAGAAAGGCACTCTTCACATCCATTTGATATAGATTGAAGTCCATGATACATGCATAAGCCAATAAAATTCTTATGGCTTCTAGTCTAGCTACTGGGGCATAGGTCTCATCAAAGTCTATTCCCTCCTCTTGACTATAACCCTTTGCAACTAATCTGGCTTTATTCCTAGTTATCACACCATTCTCATCTAACTTATTTCTGAACACCCACCTAGTTCCTATAACATGCTTACCCTCTGGCCTAGGTACCAAGTTCCACACCTTGTTTCTCTCAAACTGGTTTAACTCCTCTTGCATAGCAAGTATCCACTCACTATCTAAAAGGGCTTCCTTAATGTTCTTAGGTTCAATCTGAGATACAAAGGCTGTAAAGTTACAAAACTGACTAAGGCTTCTCCTAGTTGCAACACCTTTAGAGATATCGCCTATAATGTTGTCTAAAGGGTGGTTTCGGTTGAACTTCCATTCCTTAGGCAACTCACAGGTTTCTATAGGTTCTACAGGGTCTGCACTAGTTGGAGGGTCAGCTATAGGTTGTTCTAGTGGTTCAGATTCTACAACATCGTCCAAAATTTCAATAACCTTAGAAGGAGTTTTGTTCAAGTTTTCTGTAAAAGATTCATCAAACTTTACATGAACTGACTCTTCTATGGTTTTTGTTCTTTTGTTGTAGATTCTATAGGCCTTACTAGTTTGGGAATATCCTAGAAAGATACCTTCATCTGCCTTAGGGTCAAACTTTCCTAGGTGTTCTTTGCCATTGTTTAAAACAAAGCATTTACAACCAAAGATTCTAAAGTAGGACAGGTTTGGTTTTCTACCCTTGTAAAGCTCATAGGGTGTTTTCCTAAGCAGGGGCCTAATGAGAACTCTATTCACAACATGGGTGGCTGTACTAATTGCATCTGCCCAAAAGTACTTAGGTAGGTTGGAGTCCTTAAGCATGGTCCTAGCTAACTCTTCTAGGGATCTATTTTTCCTCTCCACTACCCCATTCTGCTGTGGTGTCCTAGGGGCTGAATAGATGTGGTTGATTCCATTTGATTCACAATAATTTTGAAAAAGATCATTTTGGAATTCACCTCCATGATCACTTTTTATTGAAACAATTTTCAAATCATTCTCATTTTGTACTAAAGCAGCAAACTTTTTGAAAACAGAGAATGTATCACTTTTATGAGCTAAAAAGTAAGTCCATGTGAATCTAGAATAATCATCAACCAGCACATATCCATACAGGTTTCCACCTAAACTCTTAACTTGGGCAGGTCCGAAAAGGTCCATGTGAACTAGTTGTAAAACTCTATTTGTTCTAACCAAGTCTATAGAGGGAAATGGAGTCTTAACCAGTTTACTTTTCTCACATGCATCACACAGTCTATCTTTAGAGAACTTCCTATTTGGTAGACCTAAGACTAACTGTTTGCTGACAAGTTTATTCAAATGATTTATGTGTATATGAGCAATTCTTTTATGCCAAAGCCATGTTTCATCTGAGTTGGATAACAAGCAGCATACAGCACTAGGTACAGAATTGAAATCCAACATGTAAATGTTGTTGATTCTGTCCCCAATTAGCTTTATGTGTTTGTCATCTTTATGCTCAATAATGCAAGATTGTGATGAAAAACTTACTTGAAAACCTTTGTCACATAGCTGGCTTATACTCAGTAAGTTGTGCTTTAATCCTTCAACATATAGCACATTTTTGATTACTGCAGTTGATTCATCGCCTACATCACCAATTCCAATGATTTTTCCTCTGTTGTTATCACCATATTTGACAAAGCCTCCTTCCTTTAATGTCAGGTTCAGGAATTTGGATTTGTCACCAGTCATGTGCTTTGAGCATCCGCTATCTAGATACCATGAGTGTTTCGTGGATGTCAAGCACACCTGCAATACAAAATCAGAATTTTGTTTTAGGTCCCCAATTTAAATTGGGTCCTGGTTGGTTAGTGTCAAACACAGATTTCTTTTCTATCCAAACTAGCTTCCATCCTTGATTGGCTAATTTTTTAAATTTGCAATTAGACACAAAATGTCCCTTTCTGCAACAGAAATGACATCTGCCATCAAAGGATGAATGTTTATTTGGTTTAGTAAAGATGTCATACATACTCTTAGCAATAGAAGATTTTTGACCATGTTTGACATTTCTGGTTTGCATATAACCAATACCAGATCTGTTTTTATTTTTTCTTTTGACATGCATATTTGGTGTATATCCTAAACCAGATTTTTCATGAACATGTCTTTGATTGCTAAGTATGACATTTAGCTTATCTTTACTATTTGCAAAATTTAATAAATCAGATTTTAATGATGCAACAGTATTTTCAAGTTCAATGCACTTTGCAGATTTTTCTTGTGAATCCTTTTTCAGTTGTTCACATAAATTTTCAATTTCTTTATGCTCAACATTCATTTGTTCAAGCATTTTCTTTGTGCTTAACAACTGTTTTATGGATTTCACATAGTCATCATGCAGTTCATTGAAAGCTTCTTGTAGCTCATCATATGTTGGATTAGATTGTGAACTAACCTCATTTTCTGATTCTGAATTTGTATCTGCCATGAGACACAAGTTGACTTCTTCTTCATCAGAAGATGCAGAGGATTCATCGTTATCATTCCATGCAATATAAGCTTTTCTGGTTTTGGTGACTGGTTCCTTGCCTTTTGATTTTGTAGCTCTATTCTTGTTTTGCAATTTGTAGCATTCTGACTTTATGTGACCAGTTTTACCACATTCATAGCATGTAATGGTCTTGTTGTCAGTAGTCTTGGAGCTAGATGGTTTTCTGAATTTGTTGTCTTTCTTCTTCAGAAACTTCTTGAATTTCTTGACAAGCAACCCGATTTCCGGCTCTTCAGATTCACTACTGGATTGATCTGAGCAGCTATCTGATTCAGTTTTCGATTGCTGGGCTTGAACCTTCAGGGATAGTCCTTTCTTTTTGCGGCTTTCCATCTCTGATTCGTCCAGTCGATGTAATTCCATTTCGTGTTCTCTTAGTTTACCAAACAAAGTTGCAGTCGTCATCTTTGCTAGATCTTTAGATTCTGCTATGGCTGTTATCTTTGGCTGCCATTCTCTGGTTAGACATCTCATTATTTTTCCAATCTGTTGTTCGTTATCCACTTGCTTTCCCAATGCATGAAGATTATTCACAATGTGTGTGAATCTGGTTTGCAGATCACTGATGGATTCGTCCCTTTTCATGCTGAATAATTCATATTCGTGCATCAGTGTGTTTACGCGAGCTCTCTTCACGTCTGTGGTTCCTTCATGTGTTTCTTGAAGAATGTCCCACATTTCTTTTGCTGACTTGCAGTTTGACACTCTAAAAAATTCTTCTGCACAAAGAGCAGATGTTATAATGTTCTTAGCCTTTGCATTATAACCTACCTTTTTCTTGTCATCATCTGACCAGTCGGCTCTAGGCTTGAGAATCATTGAGTCATTCGTTCCTGCAATCTTGGGAATATATGGACCGTTTTCAACAGCGTCAAGGATGTCTATGCCACTGGCTTCCAAGAAGATTAGCATCCTGTGCTTCCAGTACATATAAGCTGTTCCGTTGAAAGCTGGAGGTCTTGCTAACGATGCGCCTTCTCCCAGAAAATCGTTTGAGGCCATAGTGCTTTTATGAGTATTACCTCTCGAAAAGTTAGGCTCTGAGGCCAATTGTTGGTATATATGACCTCGTAATAAGCGGAATATATCAGAATGTATCAGTTCTTTATGAAATTAAATCAATTTCATACACACAGCGGAAATTAAATTGTGGCATACAAGATTAGCAAGTTTTATTAGATTGATATGAGATTAATCAAGATGCATACAAGTCAAATTATCAGATTAAACAATATTACTTATTACAGAATATGTTTAACATGCATCTAATTTTAATCACATATACAGATATATCAAGATAGTAAATCAAAGGAGATAAGGGTTAGAGAAGATTGCACCAAGGATTTATACTGGTTCAGTTGTCCACTTGACAACCTACATCCAGTCCTGCAAATCCAAACGGATTTCAGATTTTCTTCTCCAATAGAAAGAATCAATTACAGATTGTCCAGTTTCCTCCCCGAAACCTATCTATCTTAATGATCTCTTTCCTATTGATCACCCTCTGATCCTTGTAGATACTCAGCAACCTATCACAGAATCAAAGTACAACTCTTTCTTGTTGAGCACTCTCACCCAAGAAAGTAGTCACCAGTTTCTAGCTGGATTTTCTCGCTTTGTTTTTGTTTCAAAGAATTATTACAAACAGAATACAGAAAGAACAAAAAGTAGTCTTCAATCTTGGTCAAAATGGCTTCTCATAATTCTGGATATCAAAGATTTGTTTTTGAGAATCCTTGTCTTTCAAGATTGTTTAGCAGCTATCTTTTTGATTGTTGATAATCCTCTTTTTCAATTTGATCTGAAAAAGTAATCTCATAACCAAGTGTTATTGTGTATCAAGAATATTCAATGTATATTTCAGATTGATATCATTGTTATTATCATTCATGTTATTGAAAGACAGATTGAAGACAGTTTATATAGTTTCTGAAAAACACATTAATCAATCGATTTACCAATCGATTTCGTAAAGTGATAAACCAGTCTAATCGATTTGCCAATCGATTATCGTGTGTCTTGTTTTTCTTGAATCTTGAAACTATATAACCCAATCGATTTACCAATCGATTCTTTAAACAACATTTCTCAGTGATTATGTTAAGACTGATATGAATCGATTTCGTAATCGATTGCAGATGTTATGTTCAAACTGAAACACATATCAATCGATTCCATAATCGATTTATCAAATCTTCATAATCGATTAACAAATACTTAAAATCGATTTGGTCACACGCTCAGAGTTCACTGGGTTTTCAAAAGGTTTTGTCAATCGATTTGCCAATCGATTGAGTTTAAGTCAGTGACTCAGCTATTTTGATACTAATCGACGTGCCAATCGATTTGTATGTATTTGTCTGAAAACGTTCTTACCTGGGATTTGGTTCAATCGATTTCCCAATCGATTTCGACCAAATTTAACTTGATTGAAATATTACAACATAGATTGTCCAATCGATTTGTATGTCACAGGAAAAGTTATTTTGCAAGTGATTTTTAAGTAATCGATTTGCCAATCGATTACCCTTAAAACTGGGTTTCCACTGTGACTTATCCAATCGATTTCCCAATCGATTTATTTCAATCAGGTTTACTTTGTGAATTGTATAATCGATTTGTCAATCGATTACCCTCAAAACTGGGGTGCCACTGACTTGTGCATTTTCAATTTCTAATTCAGTCAGTCGATTGCCCAATCGATTATACCAACACAAACAGTTGTGTTTCCTTACACCTTTGTTATGAAATCGATTTCCCAATCGATTTACATAGTCTGAATTCAACTTTTGTTGATTTCTTGTGTTTCAAGCAACCTGTTCCAAGTGTGTAGGATTTGATTGTTGTTCCTGAAATCTTGCTCAATTCAAATATTAGATTTATCATGTATTGTATGAACATTGTTGAATTATTAATTATGTCAAAATTAGGAATCAAAGGATCAAAATCCAACAATCTCCCCCTTTTTGGCATAATTGACAATTCATACAATTGTAACTTGAGCATTTCAAAACAACAAGCATAAGTGTATTATAAACTACATTATTAATTATTATCAGAGCAATCAGAGCAAAAACAACATCAGATAAAGATAATGCAACTAACAACTTATAAACAAGTTATAATTTTTCTCCCCCTTTGTCAGTTAAGTCAAAAAGGCAGAAAAAAATTTCTCCCCCTATGTTAAACAGCATAAGCATTTAGGGTTGAAATCATATGACATAG
>NC_021163.2:37916085-37931485 GCF_000331145.2 Cicer arietinum | reverse complement strand
AAATTGATGAACCATTCATGTGTCATCGTTTCCAAGACGGATTGAAGTATGAGATTCAAGACTTCGTCTTACCCTTGGGAATTCAACGCTTCCAAGCGCAGGTGGAGAAATGTAGAGAAGTGGAAGATATGAAAAACAAGAGGGCTAGCCGAGTAGGGAATTTTAATTCGGGAGGCCCTAGTCGGGCGAATTATCAGAACAGGGGAAAGCAAGTGGCTAAACCTTATAATCGACCACAATTTCGGAAGGCAAATGGGGCAAGTGCTTCGATGTTTCCGATGTGGGGGAGAAGGACACTATGCTAGTGCTTGTACCACTAACATCCCCATCTGTCACAATTTTCGGAAGTCGGGGCACATGGCAAGGGATTGCACGGCTCCAAAGGTGGAACCAGTGGTGAATGTAGCTAGGGCTACCCATCCTACTGCTAGAGGACGCATTTATTGTGTGAATGTTGAAGAGGGGAATCCATCTGGTAATCTGATTCAGCGTGACTGTGAGATTGCAGGTAACACTCTAACTGCACTCCGTGATTCGGAGGCAACCCATTCCTTCATTGCTATGTACTGTGTGAATCGCTTGAAGTTATCTGTGTCTGTTTTACCTTTTGATTTGGTTGTGTCCACACCTGCTAAGACCTTAACCGTAAATTCAGCATGTTTACATTGTCGAATGACTATACAGAATAGGGATTTCTTGGTTAATTTAATTTGTTTACCGCTACAATCACTCGAGGTCATCCTCGGTATGGATTGGATGTCTTATCATTATGTGATCTTGGATTGTGCTCGTAAATTGGTTCTTTTCCCCGAACCAGGAGTTGTTAAGTATTTAGCTGCTAACAAACTCCGAGTGTCGCTAAGCGAAGGGACTCATGAGTTTTTGTCTCTAGCAAATGTAGAGGCAAAGATAAATGTGGAAATAGAAGATGTGATACTTGTCAACGAGTATCGGGATGTATTTCCAACGGAAATTCCAGGATTGCCACCGGTAAGAGAAGTGGAATTCTTCATTGATTTGCACCCAGGAACGGGACCCATTTCAATGGCACCTTATCGAATGTCGCCATTGGAACTAAATGAGCTCAAAAGCCAAATTGAAGACTTGTTGGAGAAGAAATTCATCAGACCAAGTGTATCACCATGGGGAGCTCCAGTTTTGCTAGTTAAAAAGAAGGACGGAAGCTCGCGCCTATGTGTGGATTATAGACAGCTTAACAAGGCAACTATTAAGAATCGTTATCCTTTGCCACGAATCGATGATTTGATGGATCAATTGAGAGGGGCCGCGATATTTTCGAAGATTGACTTGAAGTCGGGTTACCATCAGATCCGAGTAAGGGAAGGAGACATTCAGAAAACAGCTTTCAGAACCCGCTACGGACATTATGAATACCTGGTTATGCCGTTTGGAGTTACCAATGCACCGGCAATTTTCATGGACTACATGAACAGAATCTTTAATTCATTCCTTGATAAATTCGTGGTGGTATTCATTGATGATATATTGATTTATTCAAGGACTGAAGAAGAGCATGGAGAACATTTACGACAAGTTCTTGAGATTTTACGCGAGAAGCGATTGTATGCCAATCTGTCGAAGTGTGAATTTTGGCTAGAGAAAGTGAATTTCTTGGGACATGTGATAACCAAGGAAGGAATCGCTGTAGATCCGGCTAAGATTGAGGCGGTTCTTGCTTGGAAACAGCCTCAGACTGTCACTGACATACGGAGTTTTGTAGGACTGGCAGGGTACTACAGGAGGTTTATCGAAGGTTTTGCTAAGATTGTGGCTCCACTGACACAACTTACCAGAAAAGATCAACCGTTCGCATGGACGGAGAAGTGTGAAGAAAACTTCCAGTTACTAAAGAGAAAATTGACGACCTCACCTGTATTGGTATTACCGCAATCAGAAGAACCCTATGAAGTTTATTGTGATGCATCTCACCAAGGGTTAGGATGTGTTCTGATGCAACACAAGAAAGCTGTGGCTTATGCCTCGAGACAATTGAAGATTCACGAAAGGAACTATCCTACTCATGATTTGGAGCTTGCCGCGGTTGTTTTTGCATTAAAGATCTGGAGGCATTATTTATATGGGTGCACGTTCACCGTGTTCAGCGACCATAAAAGCTTGAAATATTTGTTTGATCAGAAGGAGTTGAACATGCGCCAGAGACGATGGATGGAGACTCTCAAGGATTTTGATTTCACACTGCAGTACCACCCTGGGAAGGCCAATGTAGTGGCTGATGCGTTGAGCAGAAGAAGTGTATCGGTGTCTTCACTAATTATGGCTAGACAACAAGAGTTGTGGGAAGCTTTTAGAGACTTGCACTTGAACGTAGAGTTTGCACCGGGAATTTTGAAATTCGGAATGATTAAGATCTCGAGTGGATTACTTGAAGACATTGCGAATTCTCAGGATGACGTCTTAATTCAAGAGAAGAGGAATCTAATAGTACAAGGGAAGACGACTGAGTTCAAGATTGGGGCAGATAATGTTTTGCGGTGTAATGGTAGGATTTGTGTACCAGAAATTACAGATATGCGGAAAACGATTTTAGAAGAGGCGCATAAGAGTAAGCTGAGTATTCATCCTGGAGCAACAAAGATGTATCAGGATTTGAGGCAGAATTATTGGTGGCCAGGAATGAAGAAACATGTGGCGGAATATGTATCCACTTGTCTAACTTGTCAGAAAGCGAAGGTGGAACATCAGCGACCTGCTGGAATGTTGCAACCTTTAGATATACCTGAATGGAAGTGGGACAGCATTTCCATGGATTTTATAACCGGATTACCAAAGACAAGGAGAAAGAATGATTCCATATGGGTGATAGTGGATCGACTAACTAAATCTGCTCACTTTTTGCCGGTAAGGACCACCTATAAGGTAGATCAGCTAACGGAGATCTACATTGCTGAAATTGTGAGGTTACACGGGGTACCATCGAGCATTGTATCAGACCGTGATCCGAAGTTCACATCGCATTTTTGGGGAGCATTGCACGAAGCGTTGGGAACGAAGCTACGATTGAGTTCAGCTTACCATCCACAAACGGACGGACAGACTGAAAGGACAAATCAGTCCTTGGAAGATCTGTTGAGAGCATGTGTTTTAGATGATAGAGGAAGTTGGGATGATGTACTTCCGTTGATTGAGTTCACTTACAACAATAGTTTCCACGCAAGTATTGGAATGGCACCATATGAGGCTTTATATGGGCGCAAGTGTCAAACGCCCTTGTGTTGGTATAAAGACGGTGAGAATATGATTGTCGGACCAGAGATGGTGCAACAGACCACAGCTAAAGTAAGGAAGATCAAGGAGAAAATGAAGACTTCACAAGATCGCCAGAAGAGTTACGCGGACAAGCGTCGCAGACTTTTGGAATTCGAACAGGGTGACCATGTATTTCTGAGAGTCACACCTACTACTGGAGTAGGTAGAGCCTTGAAATCGAAGAAGTTGACTCCGAAATTCATTGGACCATATCAGATTTCTGCACGAATTGGGCCGGTTGCTTATCGGATTGCATTACCTCCGATACTGTCCAATATCCATGACGTGTTTCATGTGTCGCAGTTGAGGAAATATCTCGCAGATCCATCTCACGTGATCGAACCAGACACAATCCAGCTAAAGGATAACCTGTCGTTCGAAGTACCACCCGTGAGAATTGATGACAGGAAGATTAAGCGGTTGAGGACCAAGGATGTTTCGTTGGTCAAGGTGATCTGGAACCCAATTACTGGAGATGCGACTTGGGAACTGGAGAGCAAGATGAGGGAACAACACCCAGAGTTATTTATCGATGCATAGTTTCGAGGACGAAACTAATTTTAGGGGGGGAGTAATGTAAGACCCATAATTTTAAAGTACCCTTTTATGTATTTTTGGTATATTTTGGATTTTGGCTCGGAGGCTTTGAAGCCAAAGTTAATAATATTTTGGAGTTTTATAATCAAAAAGATATTTCGATGCCAATTAGAATTTCTCGTCGATAAATAAATTGAATTTAACTGCGGAAAATACTTTACGGTTAATTTAAGGCGTTTCGGGTGAAAAGGTAATTTAATAAATATCTAGATTTTGAGATATTTGTTAAGTTATATTTATTTTATATATATATGTTTGCTTGGAGGGAAAAAGAAAGGAAAACTAGAAGGAAGGAAAAGGAAAAGAAAATAGTATATAAAGGAAGGAAGGAAAAAGGAAGAAAGGAAAAACAAAGGAAAGAAAAAGAAAGGAAAGAAAATAAAAAATTCCATCTCCTTCCTCTGAACCGTGACCCGCGGCCAATTTCCCTCCTTTCTTCCGTTTTCATTTTCGTCGCTTTCCTTTCTTCAAAACTAGTAACCCAAGGTTGGGGGAGAGTTAGATCAAGGTTTTATAAATAAAAGTCAAACAAAAATTTGAATACTAAGAAAAATATATGTATAATTTGAAAAGAAAATGCAGTATTGTACAAATAAATAAAGAAATTGAAAGATAAGATTTGATTGGAGAGAATAGTTAGGTTTTGACAAAAGGAAGTGACCGTTGGTTTAATGGTGAGCTAAACGTAACTTCCGAAGACAAAATTAGCCTTAACCTTACGTTGTCATTAGACACACCGATTCAACCGCTATCTCCTCTTTCACTCTCTCTTTATAAAACACAACAAATCATCCTCTTACATCACATCACCTTTTCATTCAATTCAAATCCTAAATACTACAGTACACACTATGGATCCAAATTCCAACGAAATCGTTCGCGAATTCCCCAACCTTTTCCGTCTCTACAAAGACGGTCGCGTCGAACGCCTTCTCGGCATTGAAACCACCCCTGCTGGCACCGACCCATTAACCGGCGTTCAATCCAAAGACATTACTATCAACTCTGAAACTGGCCTTGCTGCTCGTCTCTACCTCCCACCAAACGCCACTACCACCCAAAAACTCCCTCTCCTCGTTTACATCCATGGAGGCGCTTTCTGTGTCTGCTCTCCCTACAACACTGGTTACCACCATCACCTCAACACTGTTTCTGCACAAGCAAACATCGTCGTTTTCTCCATTCATTACAGGTTAGCACCCGAACACCCTCTCCCCGTTGCTTACGATGACACGTGGGAAGCCATTCAATGGATCTCTAAAGCTACCGACCCTTGGCTCGCAGACCACGCCGATCTCAACATTGTTTTCTTTGCCGGAGACAGCGCTGGAGGTAACCTCTCACATAACATGGCCATGCGAGGTGCAACGGAGGGGTTTGGATCGTTGAAACTTCAAGGGATAGTGTTGCTTCATCCTTTCTTTGGAAACGAGGAGAAAGACGAGCTTTTGGAGTTTTTGTACCCTAGTTATGGCGGACTTAATGACCCCAAAATACACGCTGCGAATGATCCAAATCTTTCGAGTTTGGGTTGTGGTAAAGTGTTGGTGTTTGTGGCAGGGAAAGATTTTCTTAGGGAGAGAGGAAGGACTTATTATGATGCATTGAAGAAGAGCGGGTGGAGTGGAGCGGTGGAGATGGTGGAGACTGAAGGTGAAGGACACGTGTTTCATTTGTTTGATCCCACTAAGGAGAAATCCGTAGCTCTTGTTCAACAGTTTATCTCATTCATCACACAAACTGCCAAAGATGTTAACTCTGCATCTTCCTAAATTATATCCTATGCATATTTTGCATCACTCTTGCAAAATAACCTATATACATACAAACCTATACTAAATAAATTGGGTGATTGGGAACTAAACCCTTTAGAATCATTTTTATAGTTTTCTTAGCTAACTACTACAAAATGTTTTCTTTTGGGTTATTGTTGTAACTCTGAAAACTAGAGTCCATGTGTTGACTTCTTCATATCCATGTGGACGGAATAAATCCATTTTCTTTTCAATTCTCTTGGTGCATGTTTATATTTTTCGGGTTTCACGTGGGTAATTGTGTATGCATTTTAAATTCATAATTGATATAAAACTAATTAGAATAAATTTATTAAACTTATTAAACTTCAAAGTCTGGTACATATAATTTTGTATTTATTGTAGTAACTTTAAAATTTCATATTAATTAATATCTTATATATGATGTTATTGGGAAAAGGATGGAAAATAATTCTCTGTAAAATCAACATATATACCACCTTCTGTTTGAAAAGAGAAAGAAAATCAATCATGAAGCATCCTCATCGAGGCCACCTTTTATGGAAGTTAAATGTGCCTAATTGTGTCAAGAATCTCCTATGAGACTAGCAAAGTCAATTCTTCGAACTAGAAGTAGCTTGGAAAAGAAAAAGTATGATATGAGATACAGCTTGCCCTGTCTGTTTTAATGATGCGAAGAACATCTATTTACACACTGTCGTCTAACACAACAAGTTTGAACATATGGATGCAAAAATGAATGAATATTAACACCTAGACTCTAGTATGTTTAAGTTCCAAATCAAATTAACAAGAAGAATAATAGTAATAAGAGTAACAACAAGAAGAGTAGAAACAACTCTTATATTTGCGAGCATAGCTATTTGTGAACTATTCATACTTGACTCGTTAATGTTCGATTAAGCTCATTTTTACAATCAATGATACAAAACATAGACACTACAAGCTCAATATTAAAAACAAATCGTGGATATATAGCTCATATTGGTCTTTAAGTTGTTATGGTCTTTTGTTGGTCTTTAAGTTGTTATGGTCTTTTGTTGGTCTTTAAGTTGTTATGGTCTTTTGTTGGGTAACGTTGCTCTGCTAGCAATAGACACGATATCTATCTCAATAAATAGGTGGGGTTTATATCTGTTTGGACTCATGCTTTTGTAATGATTAAGCTTAAATTGCATATTTTGACTCATGCTTTTGTAATGATAATGTTTTTAAACACTTTCTTGTAGTAGTCGATTTCACAAACTATTTGTTAAGTAATAGTATATTTTTATAGATTATCATATAATGTTAAAAAAACTATTGAGTACTAAATTGATAAGTTACAAAAGTAATTAAAAAATAAATTTTATAAATGCGAATAATTTAATTATAAATAACCTACATAATCCATACTTAATCCGTGTTATTTTTAAATAAATTAAACTTAAGCTTTTAATTAAGATTGTTTACATAAACAAGTCAAATGCAATATTTATCGGAGATTCATAAACTTGTTTGAGGGAATTAAAGTGACAAAGAGATCATGATTTCGGCAATTCAAATTTTCTCCGTAATAAAATTAATAATTAATTATTAATTACATTGTCTACTTAAAAAAAGTATCTTTACTACTAAATTCAAATTCAAATTTCAGGTGTGTCACACAACCAATTTACAACATTAAACCGAGAGTATGAATTTCAATAAACACCATACATGTTAATTAACCTGCCACATTATATAATTATACATATATCTAAGAATATTTTAGGGGTGACAATTCAAGCCATTATAGGTTATCATCTATTCAATCCGTCCACTTATTTATTCATCCAATCCATCAACAAAACTTAAAATTAATTAATAGATCAATCCATCCTACAATTTTTTCAAATCCATTACATATATTTTTTTTTTATTATAAATTTATAATATAGATAGCTTTATAAATATTATTATAATTGATCTAAAAAATATCATTTTAAAAAATAATTTCTGAAAATAAATTTATTTATTATTTGAAAAAACTGAAACTTTTATTTTTTGTAATAAACTGATTTTTTTTTAAAGCATTTTAAAAACCAGTTTTTTTATTAATTCAAAAATAAGTAATCTAATTGTAAAATAAAAATAAAGATTAAATATTATAATTTATTTATTTAAATATTAAATTAATAATATTGGTGGTTATTGAATCCGTCGCAAGCTGCCAGAGCTCCACCGTGATAGCTGTCGGAACTCCACCTTCTACCACTACCATCACCCGTCTATTATTTAATTAAAAATAAATAATAATATTTATATTACTATATATATTTAAAAAACATGTTTTCCTTTTTAAAGATACTGTTTCAGTAAACTGCCTTTTTCTTAAAATCAAACTGTTTTTGAAAATAATAAATAAAATGATATTTATTATTTTCAAAATAAGTTAATAATTTTTTAAAATTAATATAGAAAAGCATTAATTTTTTTAATATGATAAATAATATTTTTTTAGAAATTAATAATTTTATAATTTTTAAAATAACAAAAAAAAGTGATTTTTTAAATTAACATAAAAATAATATTTTAGACTAAAAAGAAAAAAAAATGAATTTTCCATCAAAATAAATTAAAGTTTTTATAATAATAAATATATTATTTTTTATAAATAATAACAAATATTATAATGGGTTTTTTATTAGATTATCCTTTTTTTTTTTTAATACCAATCTACCCCACTTTGAAATTAATATACCAATCTGCCCTACTTTTTTGCCCCAGATGCAAGTCGCATCCTGGGGCTGCGACCTCTTGAAAGGCAAAAATTTCAACTGCAACACATGGGCGCATCTTGGGAATGCGACCTCCTATTTTATCCACCAAAAATTCAACAAAAAAAAAAAAAAAAAACTTCCCAAGTGGGAGGTCGCATCCCCAAGATGCGACCATGTGTTGCAGTTAAAATTTTTGCCTTTCAAGAGGTCGCAGCCCCAGGATGCGACTTGCATCTGGGGCAAAAAAGTAGGGCAGATTGGTATTTTAATTTTAAAGTAGGGTAGATTGGTATTAAAAAAAAAAAGGGATAATCTAATAAAAAATCCAATAATAAAATGAAGGATGTAGACAATAAATTTATTTTTTATTTTTATTTTATTGTTTTGCAATAAACCTCAAACAACATTAGATAATTAAAAAAATGACTCACTTTTTTATTGGACTTATTATGAGTTAAAATTTTAGTCTTAATCAGTAAAAAAGAATAATATAAAAAGAAGGAGAAGAGAGCCTGAAGAGAAATAAAAGAGACATTTATTTATTTATTTATTTGTACTAAGAATAATTAATGGAAATAAAATAAATATATACTCAAAATTTGATTAAGTTTCTATAAAATGACATTTTTATATTTTATTTTAATAATAACAATTGTGGAATGTTTATTACATATTATTACTTTTTTAAAATTATTTTTAATTGATCAAATATTATTAGAGTAATATATATTTATAGATATATATAAATCTTTGATGTTCAAATGAATTTTAATATCCAACTCATGTAAATTTTATTTAATAAAAGAAAAAATAGATCTCACTCTCTCTTCTCCTCCACCCCACCGCCGAAGATATGGTATGCGCCACACGATTTTACACCCACCTAAAAAGACTTTACGGCTGAGTGCTGACCTCACCTGTATCTCTTCAAAGGATTTTCGGGGTCCCACTCACACCCTTCGCTTTCCTCTACTTCTCAACCTGTCTTTATCTCTCTCTCACATCCCTCTTTAGCTTCATCTTGTTTTCTTACCCTCCTTTCTTTTTTACTTTTTACTTTGGTTGAATATAATTTTATTTTGAAGTACTTGATCACTAAATATAGGTACTACTACTTTAGTGGAGATTTAACTTTAAATTTATTGTATTGATGCAGTCTAAATCATTCTGCTAAATTCAACTATGTAGTTGTTCTCTCTTATTATTATAACTATTATTTTGATTTTATCTATAAATCAAATATCCTCACGCATTAATATAAAGAAAAATTCATAAAATAGAAATAGATGACAATAATCTCCTAAATATACCTCCATATTTCCGGTCTCTCACTTCCGACCCAAGGGATACTTGGGCATCCAACCAAAAATGTAGCTACAAGATCACTGACACTATCAATTTTATTGTAGTTATATTTTTGGATCTTAAATTTAAACTCAAGACTAGATCAATACTTACATTAAAACATATTGGTATCATCTCACACCGATACTCTAAGTTGTTTTTACCAGTATCAAACTTGCATAAATTTCCTATCATTTAATATATATATATATATTTATAAGAATAAAGGAAACCCAACTCCCTATCTCAACCGACAACAAAATATTCCCCAAGATTTGTTCCTTTATTTTATTCATTCATTTATCGTTTGTATGCAAGTCTTTTTATCCTTATTATTTCCTGTGATTCAATATTAGCTTTGAAATTTTGCAAGATTTGTTTGGAGTTGAAATCTGGCTGGATCTTTCTTTGTGGGGATATGTGTGTATATCTCTATGACTATGAATCTTATTTTAATACAAAGCTAATTAATCTTCCCATTTCCTCATCTCTTTCTCCCCATAAGGAAAAAACAGAAATAAAAAAAAAGTTAGAAAACATAAAAAAAAAAACAAAAACCCTCTTTCCAATTAATCAATTGGTTTTTCACACTTTGTCCTATCTTCAATTGGTACAATGGGGATGGCTACAGAGTCACAGTTCCATGTATTAGCAGTTGATGACAGCATCATAGATAGAAAGCTGATTGAGAAACTTCTCAGAACCTCTTCCTATCAAGGTAACTTAACTTCTAATAAAATATAAGGAAAATTAAAATCTTTTTGTTTTTCATTTTATTTTAATTACTTTTATTTTTTCAATGGCAGTTACTACAGTTGATTCTGGTAGCAAGGCTTTGGAGTTTCTAGGCTTGCTTGGGAATGAACAAAACAGTCCAAATACAGAATTTGTTGTTTCTCCAAACTATCATCAGGTATGTGTGAAATTCTTTACTCCCTTATTCCTATTTATTATTCCTCTTTTTTGTTGGTTTTAATTATATTTTTTTGGATTTTTGTGTGTTTGTAGGAAGTGAATGTGAACCTTGTTATAACAGATTACTGTATGCCTGGCATGACAGGCTATGATTTGCTTAAGAAAATCAAGGTAACATCATTAAATTCTTCACTAGTTTTTGTTCTCCCCTTAGGATTAATGTTTCACCTTGCTTCAAACAATATGACATTGTGGCTCTTTAGTTACTAAAACATTTATACATCCATCACTTCTGTTAGTTTCACTCCTCTTTTCACTCAAATAGGCTATGTGAACTCAATTCATGTAATCTACTTGAATTATTTAGTTGTAATTAGAAATAAACAGAGATGAAACTAGCACCAACGTAATTTCATTTTCTTGGATTGTTTTTCCAAATTTTCCTCCCAAAAAGAGATCTAGTCTAATATACATAAAGAAGTTTTTCGTTAAAATAGGCCTTACTTTTTTTTAGCTGCATTTGATTTGATTTGAGAAAATTTTATGTTTTGATTTTCTGAGTATTTGTGGAAGTTATAAACTATCATTAGATTGATAGGATTTTCTTTCTCTTGATATTTTTTCAGGAATCATCATCCTTAAGAAACATACCAGTGGTGATTATGTCATCTGAAAATGTGCCTTCAAGGATAAACAGGTAATTATGGAGTGAAATATTGAAGTTATTTTTTTTTAATATACTTTCTTATGCCGAAATTTTAATTTTAGTCTTGTGATAAATTTTGCAACATGTTTAGATGCCTAGAGGAAGGAGCAGATGAATTTTTGTTGAAGCCAGTGAGATTGTCAGATTTGAATAGGCTTAGACCAAGAAGACCAATTTAAAAGATCAAATCAAAGAAAACTCTGAAGCAAAACCACAACATCAACAAAACATTAATAGTAAGAGGAAGACAATGGAACATGTAAATATTTCCCCTGAAACTGGCAGAACAATACCAAGGTACAGTGGTGCCATTCCCACTACCATTGATGAATCATTGCCAAATAATTTTCTTGAATTCCAACATGTAATTCCCACATAACTTCTTCTTTTTTTGCCATATTGACTATCAATTTTTTAATATAGGCTCTACCATAGTACTTTATTTTATACATATTTCCCGGGGATGTATCCTTCCAATTTTGTTTTATATATTTCTATATAATTGCACAGTTAAGATGAATTCTTCTCTTACTTTCTCATATTCAATTGTTTAACGGAAAATTTGAATTTTCACCTTATAATTGAAAAGGAAATTTGATTTTGAATATTTTGTGGTTTCCACCAGTATATACATCTAGTATTTATTAGTAAGTATGTACATCTATTTTTGAATGTTTATGTTATATCATATGGCACACGTCGGCGTCTGCTCATTTGGATTGAACGAGTGCATCGGTAAAATGCACACATCCATTGTTATGCATTAATGTATCTGTGTATGTTAATTCATTTACATGGAGACCGACCTTATATGCTGAAGTGAACTATTTTTTATCAATCATTAGAAAGATATGATGTTTACAGTTGAGTCGTGATTAAATTTACATTTTCAAAATATTTTCTGGCCAATGCTAGAAGAAACGTCGACGTTAGAATTTTTAGGCTAAGATTATATTGCATCTGTGAATTTATTTTTTAGTCGTAAGTTTATATTTTCTATAAATAGAAGTTGAAGGCTCTATAATAAGGGTTGTTTAACTTTACAGAAATCACATTTAACCGTATCATATCAATTGTCAATTCTTTATAATTTGAAGTATGTCACATATTTTCTTTGTCGAATTCAGTTCAGTTATTTACGTTTTCTGCTCTTTTACATTCTAAGTTATCTTCATTCAGTTCTTCATTTTAAAGTTTTTACATTGAGTCAATTTTATATTCCTTGTATTTTAAATTTCCTACATTGTTTCCAAATGTCATTTATCAAGTCATTTTATAATTTTTCAAATTTTGTTTATGCTTCAAGTTTTCAACAATTTCATTCCAATTCCATTTATACAATTTTCCTACATTAACTCAATTTTACATTCCATTTACAATCTGGTTTACTGCATTAAATTCATCATTTTAACTTATTTAATATTTCATTCATCGTCTATATAATTCATATAGGATTCAACATAATGGTTTTTCATGAAAATCGAATGAAATTTGAACGTCAATCTTATTCCATCCTTAAAATATCCATACATGTATTGAAGCTTACTTCTTAACTTATCAAAGTCCCGTACTAATTATTTATTTGTTGATGTTTATGATACCAATCCTTTAAAGCTTCTAGAGAAATTCAAAGTGCTCTATGAACTTTTGAAAAAAGCAATTACATCTATGTGCTATAGAAACCCATCTATCAACTCTGAACACAAATTTATGTTCATGTTTTGTTCACAATGAAAGTGATGCGCATCTATTGCATTTTATTTTCAACTACACAAAAACCATATTGATTAAGTTAAGGAAAATTGTTGTTCTAGATCACATCACTTAAATCCCTTATGGCATACAAACTAGAGTGATTGGAATCATGCATACAAAGGATGAATTGTGGCTGCCACAAAACGAATAGCACTAGGTCTGACTACATTGGCTAAAAATGCCTACATACAGGAAGAACTCTAGAAGAATTTGAGGAATCCATGCCTTTCCCATTAAGAAGAGGCATAATACCTGCAGTGGTAAAAATAGTAGTGGAAGAAAACTGCGACATTATTATCTATAAATTCATACAAGGAAATAGGGTAGTCGATTTAGCAAGAGGTTGTTACACCAAAATGGTAAAACCAATATCTATCATTTCTAAAGGATTAGAAACACCCAATCCAAGTTCTATTCCTATGCGCTTTATAGAAGAAAATGACATATTCTAGACAAAACTGTTGGTAAGCTTACTCTCCAAGTGGAATCCACTAGTTTTATTAGTATTAGTATTATTGTTAGTATTATTATTATTGAAAAAAAAGAAAGAAAAAAAAAAGTATTATTGGGCTATGCCCATGTGAAGGAATAAAAGGGATTTGAAATACCTATTTTAGATGTCCCACTAGTTTTATTAGTATTAGTATTATTGTTAGTATTATTATTATTGAAAAAAAAGAAAGAAAGAAAAAAAGTATTATTGGGCTATGCCCATGTGAAGGAATAAAAGGGATTTGAAATACCTATTTTAGATGTGATGAAGAAAAAAGAACGGTTGTCAGATAACAAAAATAACGGTTTGGTTCCGGTTGTGGTAACAGGTGTGTAGCAAACTTGCTCCATTTGATCTACAAATTTAGTATGTTATTTCTCCTACTGAGTTTGTTACTTTAATATATAGTTTGAGTAATTTTATCTTCTCTGAGAGTTAATTTAGCATACCCACTTTAGTTGAATGTTGTTATAAGGTTGTTATTGTTGATTGATGTTCCCTATTGTTATTAGGAAGACTCTGGTGTACCCATTAATTATTATATTGAAAGTTTTTACTGGACTAGGTCCCGTGGTTTTTATTCTCTCAATTTGAGGGAAGTTTTCCACGTTAAAAATTTTGTTTGTCTCATATTTAATTTTCTGCCAATTATTTTTGCTCTGTAGAATTGTATTTTCTGTTTGGTCATTTATCTGCACAGATGGAAAAAAAATATTCCGCATTATTGAGATAATTATCGCTAATTATCTCTGGTTTTTCCCAACAAAGTGGTATCAGAGTTCAGTTGATTTGATTTGTGCATTTAAATGAAGTAGGAAAATAAATGTCCCAATATGATTAAACTCAACTTTTCTAATTACACATTTTGGAAGACTCTCATGGAAGACATGTTATACAGTAAAGATTTGTATGATCCTATTGAGGGTAACACTGCTAAACCCACAAATAAATCTGACGCTGACTGGAAGAAGATGAATAGAAAGGCAGTTGCGTTGATCATGCAGTGGTTGGATCTGAGTGTATATCCATATGTTGAAACTGAAATAGATGCTAACAAAATGTGGGAAAAATTAAAAGAGTTGTATGAACGAAAAAATGTGCAAAATAAAGCATTATTGATTCGGAAGATGGTGAATATAAAATACAAAGATGAAGATTCAATGGCAGAGCATCTGAGTATTTTTTAGAATACAGTGAATCAGTTGACAACTGCAGAAATTAAATTAGATGATGAGTTGCAAGCGTTGTTATTGTTGAGTTCCTTGCCTGATAATTGGGAAGTCCTTATTGTGACGTTGACCAATTCAGCTCCGAGTGGAAAGTTGAAAATGTCAACAATTAAAGAGAGCATGTTGAATGAAGAAGCTCGAAGAAAGGAACGTGGTTTGGTTGGTTCTTTCTCAAAGTCAGAAGCACTAGTTATAGAGTCACGGGGAAGAAGTCAATCTAGAAACTTCCATAGACGCGACAACTCTGAAAGTCGTAGCAAGTCAAGAAGCAAGTCGAGGACTAGATTGAATCTTAGTGTTATGACCAACAATAACCATGTCATCCATATATAACAAGAGAATAATATAATCACCATCAGAGAATTTCTTGACAAGCACAATGGTCAGAAGTAGTTTTACTGTACCCGTGTTTTTCCATGAAAGAAACAAATTTCTTTTACCATAGTCGAGGTGCTTACTTGAGCCCATATAAGCTTTTCTTCAATTTACACACAAATTGCTCTTTACCTTTGACTTCGAAACTCTCTGGTTGCTCCATATAGATCTCTTCCATTAAA
>NC_021163.2:37898439-37916075 GCF_000331145.2 Cicer arietinum | reverse complement strand
AGGAATGCAATTTTCACATCAAGTTGTTCAACTTCTAGGTTCAAACTAGCTGCTAACCAAAACACAACTCGGATATAGAACATCTTCACCACAAGTGAAAAAATCTCATCAAAGTTAATACATTTCTCTGATTAAAAACTTTCACAGTCAATCTTGCTTTGTATCATGGTTGAAAACTATTCTATTATACCTTTTTCTTGTATACCCATTTGTTCTTAAGTGTTTTTCTATCCTTAAGCAACTTTACCAAATCAAATGTATGATTCTTATGCAAGGAATTCATCTCTTCTTGTATGACTTTCGACCACTTTTCTTTATCAATATTTTCCTCTAGGAAGTACTCTGGTTTTCTACTATCAGTGATCCTCACATACTCGTGTGGAGGATATCTTTGAGAAGGTTGACATTCTCTAGTAGATCTTCTCAACTCAAATTCAACTGGTGGCTCAACTAAAACCTGCTCAACATTGTGAGGTACCTGATCATCAGTTACATTATCATCATCTTTGAGAAGGTTGATATTCTCTAGTAGATCTTCTCAACTCAAATTCAACTGGTGGCTCAACTAGAACCTGTTCATCATTGTGAGGTACTTGATCATCAGTTACATTCTCATCATCTACCTGTATATCTCTCCCATCAACAAAGGTTTCTGTAGTGGATTTAGGCGCACTATCAAGCTTTGATCTCCCATCTCTTGGAACATGAACAAAGCATCTGCAACCAAAAACTCTCAAATGATGATAAGAAACATTTTTCACTATCCACACTCTATTTGGAACATCACCATCAAGTGGAATAGCAGGAGAAAGATTGATCAAATCTACTGCAGTTTTTATTGCTTCACCCCAAAAGGATTTCGATAATTTTGCATGAGAGTGCATATATATGATTCTATCATTAATCGTATGATTCATTCTCTCTACAACACCATTATGTTGAGGTGTCTTTGGAACTATTTTCTCAAATCTAATTCCATGTTCTCTACAATACACTTTCAAATGGACCTTTGTATTCACCATTGTTATCTGATCGAAAACTTTTCAATTTCCTTCCCTTTTTTCTTTCAACACTTGCATAAAAATGCTTGAAAACTCAAAGTACTTGGTCTTTAGATTTCAAAGGAAAAGCCCACACTTTTTTAGAGTGGTCATTAATAAAAGTAATAAAATACGATGCACCACAAGAGATTTACTATCCATCATACAAACATCATTATGAACTAAATCAAGAGTATTTTTCCACCTAAGAGGACCAATATTATGAAAAGAAACTCTATGTTGTTTTCCAACAAAAAAATGAGTACAAGTTTTTAGGGAAGTATCTTTCATAGGGAGAAATTTTTTCTTCACAAGTACGCTGAGTCCTTTCTCACTCAAGTGACGAAGGCGAATATGCCATAACTCTAAAGAGACGTCTTCAATTGCATTCACTTCCTCCTTGAATAGCTTCGTAGGCATCCTATAGAGAGAAGTGAACCTTTGCTCCTTTCCAACCACTAGTGACCATTTGGTGATTTTACATATACCACCACCACCAAAGTAAGTGTGATAACCTTCTATATCCATATATCCAAGGCTCTCATCGAAATCAAATTGAGAAGAATATCAGGAACATGTCTAACATTCTTCAATTGAGGCTTGCAACCGATCCCAATTTTAACCCAAACATCTCCCATGCCGATAATTTTACATACTCCTTCATCTCTCATTTTTACCGTAGCAAAATCACCAGCACTGTAAGATGAGAAGAAATCACGCCTAGGAGTAACATGATATGAGGCGCCCAAATTCAAGTTGAATCATAACATGCAAGGTTTATGGAATTATCATCACAAACAATGTAGACATTACTAACAAATACAATTGATGTTGTATCTTTATCATTTTTCTTCTATTTGTCTTCATCTCTTTCCCCTAACATTCTTCAATTGAGGCTTGCAACCGATCCCAATTTTAACCCAAACATCTCCCATGCCGATAATTTTACATACTCCTTCATCTCTCATTTTTACCGTAGCAAAATCACCAGCACTGTAAGATGAGAAGAAATCACGCCTAGGAGTAACATGATATGAGGCGCCCAAATTCAAGTTGAATCATAACATGCAAGGTTTATGGAATTATCATCACAAACAATGTAGACATTACTAACAAATACAATTGATGTTGTATCTTTATCATTTTTCTTCTATTTGTCTTCATCTCTCTCCCTTGATTTATCTCTCCTAAGGAACCTGAAATTTCTTTTTATGTGACCTATTTTGCCACAATAATAACATATCACTTCTTTTCTAGTCATTGACTTGCTTCTTGACTTGCGATGACTTTCAGAGTTGTCGCGTCTATGGAAGTTTATTGATTGACTTCTCTGTCATGACTCTGTAACTAGTGCTTCTGACTTTGAGGAAGAACCAATCAAATCACGTTCCTTTATTCGAGCTTCTTCATTCAACATGATCTCTTTAACTGCTGACATTTTTACCTTTCCACTTGGAGCTGAATTGGTAAATGTTACAACAATGACTTCCCGATTATCAGGCAAGGAACTCAACAATAACGCTTGTAACTCATCATATTATTTAATATGTGTCGTTGTCAATTGATTAACTGTATTTAGGGATGAAAATATAATCCGCACTCGCAGATACCCACCCAAACCCGTTTAATTTGGACTGGGAAAACCTGCTTTGATTGGGTGCGGGTGCTGATTTTTCCTGAAATCAAATTTTGGGCGCGAGGACAGGTTTGGGAGTGATGATATCCACCTGCACCCGAACCCGCCTCACAAGTAGTATTATAGTAATTGTTGAATTTTCTATACATATACATATTAAATATACTTAATATTTTTTTGGCTTAATTGCAGTTTTGGTCCTCCTATTTTAGCTGAATCGCAAAAGTAGTCCCCCATTTTGTTTCTCCTCAGTTTTGGTCCCCCAAACATAATTTTGATCTAAAAATTGATGAATTTTCATTTTTTTTTTTGCATTTATTTAAGTCACACCATGCCTCAAGATCTTATGTGCAACAATTGTACCTGAAATCTATGATCATAAATGGTGTAGTACGACTTTAAAAAATGAAATTTCATCAAGTTTTGGATCAAAATTCTGTTTGGGGGACCAAAACTGGGGAGAAACAAAATAGGGGGGACTACTTTCGCAGTTCAGCTAAAATAAGGGGACCAAAACTGCAATTAAGCCTATTTTTTTAAATATTAAAAATTATAATCTTATCTCTAAAGAAAATAATTTTTTATTTCATTATTATCTAATAATAATTATTTTATTATATTAATTATAATAGATATGATTTTTAAATTTATAATTGGCTTAATTGCACTTTTGGTCCCCCTATTATAGGTGAAAATTGAAAGTAGTCCTCCCATTTTGTTTCTCCCCAGTTTTAGTCCCTCAAACAGAATTTGATGAGTTGTCATTTTTTAATGACGTGTCAATAAAAAGCTGACGTGGCAGACGCATACGTGGAATAAACTTATTATTATATTATTTCTGATTAAAAAATATAATTTATATTTTTAAAAATCATTATTATAATTGTTAAAAATCATTATTACAAATAAAATTTATTTGTTAAAATTAAATTAAAAGAAAAAACACCTAAAATCAAAAATCCTAAACAAATCAAAATCAAAAGGATTCACTCATGAACCCTAAAATCATTGTTCTTCAATTAAAGTAAGCAAAAGAAAATTGAAATCAATTCTGATTATCATTTCTCTTCCCTGATCCATCTCCTTCTCTATCTTCAAGCAACCTTCCAGTTTCTTCATCAGGTTGTGAAACCTTCTTCTGTGCCTCTTTAGCCTTAAGTGCCTGCAACTTTGAATGATTATAATAAGCCACACCCAAGAAAGCAAGTCCATACCCAAACAAATTAATGGGTGTAACAGTATCCTTAATAACAGACCAAGAAAACGCAATCAAAAGCCAATCTTTAACAACACCAGCAACATTCATTGTCAAAGCTGAAGTTTTGCCAACAAGAAGAAAAACAGCAAGATTCAAAGCAAATGCACAGAATGAATTAGTCCCAAAAATAACAAAATCAAATTGAAAAGTGGAAGTCTGTTTCAAAATTGGATACTCGACAAGGATCCAAGGAATAGACAAGAAAACGAAACAACAAGGAGCAACGTAGTACAAAGATGTAATAGGATTCAATGAAATCCCTTTGGATGTAAGCAAGATTTGAATCATAACCAATTTGGTGGCTTCAAAAGCAACAACACCTAATTGAAGAATAACACCCCATGTATCAAACCTAGCTTCACCATATGCGGCAACACCAACGCCAAGAGAAATGGATAACATGTTAAACATGGTGTCGTTTTTGTAAGATTCTTTTTTCAAAAGAACGCCAATGGAGTAAACGGCAACAGGCATAAGAGCTTTAAGCATTTGAATAAAGGAGACAGAATGATTTTAGGGTTCATGAGTGAATCCTTTTGATTTTGATTTGTTTAGGGTTTTTGATTTTAGGTGTTTTTTCTTTTAATTTAATTTTAACAAATAAATTTTATTTGTAATAATGATTTTTAAAAATATAAATTATATTTTTTAATCAAAAATAATATAATAATAAGTTTATTCCACGTATGCGTCTGCCACGTCAGCTTTTTATTGACACGTCATCAAAAAAATGACAACTGATCATGATTTGGACTCAAATTCTGTTTGGGGGACTAAAACTGGGGAGAAACAAAATGGAGGGACTACTTTCAATTTTCACCTATAATAGGGGGACCAAAAGTGCAATTAAGCCTTTATAATTTTATATATATAAATAGGTGCATGTGTGGGCGGGGAAACCCGAACCCCGTTGTGGGGGGGATGAGGCCTAAATTTTACACCCACTATGAAAAGAAACGGGTGCGAGTTTTTCCCGATTAGTCAAGTGCAGGGGTGGAGGAGGCCAAATCTGCCCATGACCCGGCCTGTTGCAATGCCTAACTGTATTTTGAAAAATACTCATATGATTTACCATTGAATCCCAATCATTGTATTTCATATTCACTAGCTTCCGAATCAAGAATGCTTTATTTTACAAATTCTTTCGTTCATACAACTATTTTTATTTCTCCCACATATTATTAGTATCTATTTTAGTTTCAATATGTGGATATACACTTAGATCCAACAATTGTCTGATTAACGCTACTACCTTTCTATTCATCTTCTTCCCGTCAGCGTTAGATTTATTTGTGGGTTTAACAGTGTCACCCTAAATAGGATCATACAAATCTCTATTGTATAACACGTCTTCCATGAGAGTGTTCCAAAGTGTGAATTAGAAGAGTTGAGTTTAATCATAATCGGAGATTTATTTTCCTCTTTCATTTAAATGCACAAATCAAATCAACCGAACTCTAAATACTACCCTATTGAAAAAATTAGAAATAATTATCTCAATAATGTAGAATATTTTTCTCCGTATGTGCAGATAAAAAATATGTAATATCATACATTAACACCAATATGTACAAGCCTAAAATATGATCTCAATAACCAAAAACTAATAAAATATCGAGAATAATATAACCATTAAAAAGTCTATAAAGTTTGTTACCTAAGGCAATATGAATTATTTGATTTTCCTTTTTAATAATTACATTTGAAAGGTAATCACTCAAACCAAATTCAAATCATATATCAAGTCTGTATCCAAATCTAAGGTACGCAACAGAAAAAATAAAAAATAAATATTTCGTTCATTTTCAATAAGTAAATATATATTAAATCCTAAAACAAAAATCATTTGTCTCTGTGTATTAGTTAATATAGTTTGTTAGTTGTTAGTTATATTTTAGTTTAGTTAGAGATATATTTTATATCTTATTGTCAGTATGAGTCCTATATATATAAACTCCACTCTCTTGTAATTTGATTGATTTTAATAATAATAATCAAGATATTATTTAATAAATTCTCCTCTTGATTACCAAGTAATATGGATCCAATTGCCAATCACCAATGGTTAGATTCATGAACGGCGCACACAAAAGAAATTGCATACATTAATCTTTATTCAAAATAAATGGCAAAAAAAAAAAATTGCTTTCAAATACAAACACAATGTAAATTTCAGTCCAGAAACGATGTGACCAGTGAATCTCAAATTCATATTAAGTATTCATAAAAAATGGGAAGAACGTATAATACCAAAATACGAGTAATCTTTTCTTATATATTTCGGCATATCTCAATAAATCAAACATGAAAATCCGCGATGATATCACTTTGTTAGAATTAATTATTCACAAGACATGTTTAATCATACATATTGTTACTACAATACAAGACATGTTTAATCATACTTATTGTTACTACAATCATGTTCAAGTACGGAAATTGATAAACTCATGAGTACTTAAAGTACTAGGATGTATAACATGTTTAATCTATTAAAAGATATAATTTTAGAAATATTTAAATTTATGACAAAGATATTCCAAAAGCAATCTTGAAATACATCTCAAAAAATTAGCAACATCAACTCGTTGATTTTTGAACACTCATCACATGAGGATTATAGCTATAGGTTGATTGTCAATTAGAATTCACATTATTGTTAAATAGGCCCCATCCACTTATATTTAACTGATATCAATTAATCAAATATTTAATGAATTATCAAATTAAAAGTTAATAAACTTTATTACTTAATTTGATTACTAATCAATTAAGATTTTTAATTAATATATAATTTATATAATTAAATAAAAATACATGTCCACATAATAATATTAGAATATAATAATTAAATAAAAATAATTAATAAAATAAAAACCATCTCTTTTTCTTTTATGACAGCAACCAATTAAGTTTTGTTTTTGAAGTAATTGAGGAAGTAAACATAATTAGATTATATAAAATATAAATAAATACTATAAATTACTAGTATGTTATTAGTATTTAGGGGTGGTAATAGATTGAGTCGAATTAGGTTTTGTCATGTCTGAATTTGATCTATAAAAAAATTCAAGGCATAAGTCTAACATGTGACCCGTCATAGGCTTACTTCTTAGGACAGAGTCTGACCTTGATATAAGTCTATTGTAGCATAAGTTCTATTTTGATATTTAACATGACATTTTAAAGAATATGACTTTATAAACATCATACATCAATTCTATTTTATAATAATACATTTAAATATGTCAAAAACTAAAGAAGGTCAATATTTGTAAATTATTAAAAGTTGAATATCTAACAAAAAGATCAAAATTTAATATAATAATTATAGTAGTAAAAATAATATTATTTATATTATTTATTTAAATAAGTTTAAACGACTTATTATATATGACTTGTAGTCTGACCTTTTTAGCTAAATAGATTTTTTTTAAAGCCTTAGTTTGGTCTGTTTAAAAAAAAAGTTTGTTCTAGGCTAGGTCGTAGGTACCTGTTGGTCGGTGTGTCAAATTTTCACCCATACTATACAATGTAATATTACAATATTTCATCGATATCAAGTGTTACCATTTTTCATCTATTGAAAGAGTTCTTCAAAAAAATTATTCTTAAAGTAGTAAAAACATATAACTGTTTTAATTTTAATTTTATATATTCAATATTTATTTATTATATAATTAATTAATCTAATTCATTTTGTCTAACTATGATTAATAAAATGAATTGACTCATTCTATATTTTCAATGTCTGGCAACTATTTTGGTCACACTCTTTTTAAACTCAAGTGAGCCCAAAAAATTAAGAGACATACTTGAGACTAGTTTCTTCTTCCTAGAAATACCAAAAGGTAGGTGGCATTTAGTATGGAGAAGTAAATGATTTTTCCATCATGGTTAAGTGGAGTTTATAGCAATTGATTTAATAATAAAATAAGTCGACAGTTGAGATGAAAGATGAGAAACTTGTACGTGACTTTTTGCGACAATGTTTGAAGAAAAAAAAAAGGACATCCACTTTTTATTATTATAATGTTTATTTTTTATAGTTTTTTTTTTTTATATTTAGAATAATGTACTTATGTGTTTATAGTAGTATGCAATATGAACTTTAAACTCTATGTATGTATTAAAGTTTTGAATTTTGTTGTGATTTAAAAGAAAACGTAAACTACTATATTAAAAATAACTCTCTCAAATTAAAAATATGAATTAATTTATAAATAACTCTCCTATTTTGTTGGATAAATATGAATAATTTTATAATATCTAATAAAAATATAAAATTAAGTGTTAAGTCAATATTTTGTTAGTCTTTGAAGTGTTCATTCTAATGTTAAATATAAGTAAATTTAGATCAAAGAAATTTGATGTGTCAAATTGGTCTTTCGTTGGTTTTAGAATAACTTATTAGGTATTATTTTACCTTTTAAGTGTTAAGTTGATATTTGGTTTGTTTTTTATATTTTTGTCAAGTCTTATTTAATCTTTTAAGTATTAGGTCAATCTTTTGTCCGTCTTTCAAATAATTGTTAAGTTTGATATAACTTTTTTAACTATTAAATTGGTTTGTTGATCTTTCAAGTACTTGTTAAGTCTAATTTTAGTTTTTAATTGTTAAGTTGACTTTTTGTTAGAATTTCAAATACTTATTAGGTCTTTTGTTGGTATTCGAATAATTTAGTAGGTCTTATTTAATAGTTTTACTATTAAGATAGTCTCAAATATTTTATGGTTTGAACAACATTGTTGTAATTATTAGATTTTTTTTCACAATATTAACCTTTAAAATTTACTTTTAAAAAAATGTTTTTAATATTTGAAAATAAAATATACTTAACCAAAATTTTACCAATTAGAAGGAGAGAGCGCACAATTAGGAAATAATAATAAATTTGATTTTATACGAGAGAACAAAATAACATCCAAAATATCTAAAGTTCCTACAATAATTGATACACATAAATTAAAAAAGTTACACATAAAGACATGACACATTTGGCTTTTATAATTTTTGCAAATACATAAATTAAATAAGAGAATATTTTTTTTTGGAATATAACATCCATAATTTTTGCAAATACATAAATTAAATAAGAGAATATTTTTTTTTGGAATATAACATCCAAAATATCTAAAGTTCAACTTTAAAGACATGACACATTTGGCTTTTATATTTTTTGCAAACATAAAACGAATTTTATCTCAAGAACTAAACCGATTCAGAGAATAAAATTGTTGCCAACTCAGTCCAATTTTAGTGTATCTTAATGGTCAGTCCTTGGTGATGACTGAATAGATAATTTTTTTATCTTTATGTCATGAGAGAACAAGGTTGTCGAAGTTGTTTTCTTGCAAAATTGCTATGCAGTGTCTGTATATATGCAAATAACAAATAATTAAAATTTATTAATGTAAGGTTGTCCTATTTATAATTATAATATAGTTACACAATATTTACCAATGTGGTATTTGTACCCATTTGAAAATCTAAAAGAGTCGCCTCAAAGTAGATTGTGTAGCATTTTTTTATGCCCCGGCGATGATATGATGGAATGAGACCGGAGTTCATGATTGTGGTTCCAATTATTAAGTGAAACATATTGTTGATCATCATGCCATTTATAAAATTGTGTGAGATGCCTTCAACTGTGTGTTAATAGTGAATCGCTAAGTTCTTTATTGAATGTTACATTGTGTGAGTTGTCAAAGTTATTAATGAAGTTCCATACTTCTCCTAAGACATCTTCAGAATAACTTGCAAATTCTATTGGTAATTTTCCTTAACCTTTATAGAAACATAAATAAATAATGTAACTATGCAATGTTGTGCAAATTATAAGTAAATATTTGATAAAGTTAAAATAATTAAATTTTTTTTGTTCTTATGCACTATTAAATGAAATACATTTATGAACCATTTAGAATTGAAATTGAAAAAAAAAAATTATTTTATGTTTTGTAAATAAAAAATTGAAAATGTTGCAAGGAGTTAATGATTAAGTTGATTAATTTTTAAAGTATAAAAAAAAAACTAGAAGTTGATTATTATGTGAAGAAAAGATTTGATTAATTGAAGAAAAAAAAATAGAAATTAAATAAAACCAAACCTCGTTGGGGACATGGATAATCTCAAAACCTCCTAACACTTTTCTTTGAATTACTTTTCGATATCCTGCCATTGTTGTTGGTTATGATGGTATTTTTGTTGTGGCAAGGGATTGAATTTATAGTTAAAATTATTCTAAAATGTTTGATGTAAATACACAATAATGATTATTCTCTATTGTCATTATTAATCAAAAACCAAAAATGAAGTTTGATTGACAACACAGCTCACGCGAAAGTGAATAGAAGAGATGTCATTTTTGTGCATATTGTAAAATAAATAACAACACTCCATTGAAGTGACCCTCCATTGACATTCAAGGTGAAAGAGTTATTGATGGTTGAAGGATTAAAATATTTTGAGACAAAACCCCAAATTAATATTTTGATGTAAACAAATAAAGGTTAATTAAAGACTCTAATTATAATTCTAAATTATGTGTTAATTTAATATGTATTTTTGAGTGTAATAATCCAAGATATGTGCAAAGCAAGAACGTTCCTCACGTTCTGTCAATTTCAGCAAGCAAGATCAAATCAATTTTTAATGCAAGGAAAACTCTTGCAAATCGCGAGTGGATTTCCAATTCATATACTATGAATATACAACTCTCATAAGAGCAAAAGAATCACCCAAAATGATCAAAGAATAAAATGCAAAACTCAAAGCAAATGTGACAAATGATCATTCTCAAATACTAACATTGTCCAGCATGTTACACATAATCTTCAACAACAAACATCTTTCTCCAACATGATTAACAATTTTCTCCAGAATGATCAACATCATTCTCCAGTATGATGACATATGTCCAGAATGATACAAACTTTTTCCAGCTTGCTGGCCATCATTCTTCAGCTTGTTTTGCATGAATCAAAAGGTAGTCTCAACCTGAATCGATTAAGCTCATCTATGAGATGTTTGTGCTCATAAACAAAGGATAATCTCAATCAAGAATGAGAAGTTTCATATCAGACATTATTAACACAAAAGTAGAAGCGCATAATATTCAAAACAAGAACATCCAATGTGTAAAAGTCTGGTATTTGGTCAAGTCTGACACATGACAGTCAGACACCTTTTCAACAGTCATAATATCTGTCATCAACCTCCTTGAAGCTTATAAAAGGAACCCCAAGCTCAAGAAAAATGCAGAACTTCAAGTGCTAAGAAAATCCATAAATCACATATACACTTACTTACTTGAAAGCTTCTCAATTGCAAAAGAATTAGTTATGGTTTCCTCTCCATATATCCATATCATATTACTGAATCATTTTATCAAGAATCTATTCTCAAATACGAGTTAAGCATACTCAGATTCTACCAATCTCTTTAAATCATTATTGTGTAAACTCAAAACTATAAGAGTTGTTTATAGTTTGATTAGTTTTGTAAAAATCTTTTTATGATTAAAAGGTAAATTGTAAAACCTATCAAGATTGATAGGTGACTTTATTGAATCCTTTCTGGATGGAAAAAATTGATATTACATATCAATGTTGATCTTAACAAAAACTGTGTAAAACCAATAACGTTGTAAAACCAGGAACGTCCTTCGTTTGAGCACTTAGTGGAAAATCTCACAGTTGTGAGGACTGGACGTAGCCTGAGTTGAGTGAACCAGTATATATCTTTGGGTGGTATCTCTTCCTTATCTCTATTTACTTTCATTCATTTTAATTATCAAGTTAAATAAATAAGTTAAAACTATAATTTTAACTAACCAAGAACATTCTCCGTTTTCAGTTTCCAGAACCAAGAACGTTCTCTGTTTTCTGTTTTCACAACCAAGATAAATCTTGAGTTATTTTCTTAGGATTTTAATAGGAAATTTAAAATAGGTGAATTTACAATTCAAACCTCCTTCCTTATAAATTGACATTGTTACTTGAAATATATCATTTCGTTGAAGTCAATTTAAATACATATATTGTTTTAAATTAAAAATAGTAATGATGAAAATTAACTTAGATAGAGAGAACCAATATTTTAGGATGAAATACATGAATCGTTAACAATGAACATGAACAAATTTAAACAGTAATAGAATGAAAACACAAAACATTGTAGTAATTCCATAAATGAATAATATTTTCTTGAAGAATTTGAATGTGACATTTGCATGTGTCAACTGTTGTTTGCAAGAAAGTAGACGGAGATCGCCTTGGGATTTAATGTCTTCTTGAACTTGCGAAGGTTGTTATCACCGTAAATAGAATTGCGTCAGTCGTAGAAATCGGAAGTAGAAGTTCTACACCTATGGAACATACGGTTGGGATTATTGGTGGTCATAACAACCTTAATGTCTCAAATTCGATTAAACCCACATTGTGTATTGGTGTATCTCAAATAGTTAGTCCTAGTTACATTGCTGCTTGAAGATGCCATAGTTGTTCGACGGTTAAAGATATTCAGTTTTTTTATATTCATAATAGGATTGAAATTTAAGTAGATGTTTGTTATTTTATATGGTAGAAGAGAGAAAAATAATGGTTTCAACTAATTTATTTGTTGATGCACACAAAGAAATATTAAATATTAAATAGGTGTTAAATAAAAAGTTTGATTTGTTAATAATATTAATTATGCTGTAGATACATATCACTAGAAGGGTGGTTGAATAGAGATATTGTTGTTTAAAAAAATTTCTCACGTGTTTTGAATTACTATCCTCTCTAAGAGAATGCGAATCCGAGGATAGAAATTTAAACCTTTAAATTTGAGCTGAATAAAAGAAAGAGAAAATATAGGGAATGACATACACAATTTTTATATTGGTTCACCCAATGAAGGTTACATCAAGTCCTCACACACTTATGAATATTTACTAATGATCAAACTGATTAACCTCTCGCAGAGGTTGATTACACTTTGTGTATTCTTTAGCCTCACTAAGCTTACAACCTTGTTTCTTGCAAGTTCCAACTATTTCCAAGTGTAACTCACGTGGAAATTACAAAGTGATATGAGTATGATGTTTCTCTTTACTTAAACACTTTCTAAAAAGATATTTTAAAGATCTAGTGTAGGATTATAGAAAGTATAAAGAGATGATGGAAATTGCTCTTGATAGCTTTAAGATACTGTTGGATTTTGAGTTTCAAAAACTATTTAAAATTCACAATTTATGCCACCGAAGATATTACTGGGTTGAGTCGCGGACTAGGTCGCTCTCTTTAAGACGTTTCGCGGCACTGCCCAATTGTGCAAGGCAGACTATCAACCACAAAGTCCCCAGGATAAAACAGCCCAGATTCACTGTATCGGAGTTCCACTGCACCGTGGAAAACCGTTCTAAAATTACACCCTCAATATGGCAGTTTAAGCCACTCTCAATATGACAATTAAAGTCACTCTCAATATGGTACTATGACCATTCATAACTACGGTATAATAACCGCTCAAAAAGACAGAAAAACGAATGAACTACGACATAATAACCGCTCTAAAACCAAAGTGATTACGGCATAGCAACCGCTCTAAAAACCGAAGGGACTACGGCATAATAACCGCTTTAAAAACCGAAGGGACTGCGGCATAATAACCGCTTTAAAACCGAAGGGACTGCGGCATAATAACCGCTTTAAAACCGAAGGGACTACGGCATAATAACCGCTCTAAAACCGAAGGGACTGCGGCATAATAACCGCTTTAAAACCGAAGGGACTGCGGCATAATAACCGCTTTAAAACCGAAGGGACTACGGCATAATAACCGCTCTAAAACCGAAGGGACAGAAAGAAAGGGGAGAAGTGGCTCGAAAATTAGGCGAGCAGAATATAAGAGGGAGAAAAGAGAAAGTTGGGAAAAGCATCCAACTTTGGTGTACTTTTCACAATAGCTTGAAACTCATTATATAGTGATGGAAGCAAAGTCACATATGTTTTCTAAACAATGTGGGACTTTAGTATGTATAGAATTAAAACTACACAAAACATGATAGTTTTTCAAAGTGGGATTTCAAAAAATATTCTTACCAATGTGGGACTTGAATTTTAAAAAACAAGTTTCTTTCCAATTAAATTTACAAAAAATATTTCTTTCCAATGTGGGACTTCAACACATTTTTAAATTCACACTATAACATACATATATTCCAACAATCCCCCACTTGAATTTTAAAAAAATTCTTAAAATAGCATCAAGTTAAAAAAAAGTTTCTTAAAATAGCATCAAGTGCTTCTATAAGATCGTGCATAAACAAAGGTGTCTTTCGGCTTGAACCTTTGCATAGCGAGTAAGATTCAGATTCAACAAGAGTAACCGTAGTTTTGAACTCTATCTCTGACATCAAACCCACACACAACCTTTTCATTAGGTGTATTCTAAAAAGCCCGTGCATTTAGGGCCCTGCACGTGTATCCCAGTCTAGTGAACGCTCTAGGAATTCTGCCTCGAAATTCCATAGGAAGCGGCCCCCACTTCCACATTCACGTAGGTGAGTCTATCAAGAGTACTCCTGTAGCCACTAGGTACCCCACTCCATATAGAGTATAGATCTCATTAAGAGTTTCTATTATCTCATCCTTTTATCGCTTCAGGAATCATGCAGAGTATATATCTCATTAAGAGTTTCTATTATCTCATCCTTTTTCGCTTCAGGAATCATGCTTCTCATTTTAAACATAGCATGTTCATCTCATATCACTATGACTTGTTATTACCCATTGAACCTAATTCTTGGGATCTCCAGTCTTTTAGGTCGGGTTACCATCATAAGTGACTCATTTATCTATAGGCATTAGTCCCATCCTTTTGGATGTATTTTGGACTTTCTCTCTAGCTAATCCTTTCGTCAAAGGATCAGCTAAATTTTCATCAGTGCGTACATGATCCACAATAACAGCTCCTTTCGAAAGTAATTCTCTAACAGTGCTGTGCTTACGACGTATTTGTCGTCTCTTACCGTTATAATAACGGTTCTCAATTTTTGCAATAGCCGCGGTACTATCGCAGTGGATCAACACAGCTGGTAACGGCTTATCCCACAAAGGGATTTCTGCTAGCAAGCATCTCAACCAGCTTGCTTCCTCACTAGCATTAGCCAGTGCTATCATTTCAGACTCCATAGTGGACTAAGCCAATATCATCTGTTTCTTCGATTTCCATGATACAACACCACCGGCTATGCTGAAAACATAGCCACTGGTTGCCTTAGAGTCATCTGATAAAGTGTTCCAATCAGCATCACTATATCCTTCAAGGACCGCAGGAAATCTTCCATAGTGTAATCCGAGACTCATGGTCCTTTTAAGGTATCTCATGACGCTATTGATAGCGTGTCAATGCTCCATACTAGGTCTACTAGTAAACCTGCACAACAATCCCACGACATAGGCAATGTCGGGTCTAGTACAATCAGTGGCATACCTGAGGCAGCCAATGATGCTCGCATATTCAGTTTGTCTAACACCTTCACCAATGTTCTTGAAAAGTTTCACACTTTATGAACTATATTCAAAACATAGCAAACAGTCAAAATAATTTCCCCCCACCAGTGAGATGCAGCATCAGAGATAAGCATAATAGCAACAACTGATTCAGTAAGAGTTCTATTCTTTCTTTCAGCTTTACCATTCATTTCAGGTTAATACGGTGCAGTAGTTTCATGTATAATTCCTTGGGTTTTATAAAACTCATTAAACAAACTGGAATCATACTTTGTTCTTCTATCACTTTGAAATCTCTTAATCTTTTTACTAAATTGATTTTCAATTTCAGTTACAAAGGTCTTAAACATATCAAGCGCTTCACTTTTATTTTTCATAAGATATACAAAAGTAAAGTCAGAGCAATCGTCAATAAAAGTGATGAAATAACATTTTCTATTTCTGGTTAGCGTTCCTTCAAGTTCACATATATCAGAGTGTATTAAGTCTAGAGGTTCAAATTCTCTAACTACTGATTTATGTGATCTCTTTGTTATTTTAGCTTGATTGCAAAAATCAAAATTTTTCGAAATCCTTTGGAGATAACTTTGGAATTAAGCCTAAATTACTTAAGTTTGAAATTACACGTTTGTTCATATGCCAGAGTCTAGCATGCCAAATATTAAAATCACACAACATGTAATTAGAAGGAGACCTCCAGTCAAAACTAGATCTGAGAGAATCAGAGGTCTATCAGAACATGTATTTATCAACAAATCCATCGGGTTTTAGTTTCTTTTTCAAAATCCATTTACAACATATTGGTTTGCAATCAGAAAGCAAGTCTACCAAATGTCAGGTCTTGTTAGACTCTAGAGAATCCATTTCATCGTTTATAGCTTCTTGCCATAGATCTGCATCCAATGATGACAGAGCTTCTTTAAGATTTGCAGAATCCTCTTCTAAATTATAGACCATATATTCTGGTCCATAATCTATAGCAACTCTTACTCTCTTACTCCTTCGAGTTTCTGTTTCGTCTTGTTTGTTGCTTTCAATGCTTCTTGTCACATGAACTTGACTAAGTTCGCTGCCCCCACTATTTCTCGATTAAAAGGGGATTTATTTTCATAGAAGTCAACTTCATTTGACTTTATGATCACTTTTGCATTTAGGTCATAAAACCTATACGCTTTGTTCTTTACCGCATACCCAATGAATTCTCATTCATAGGCTCTACTGCCGAGTTTAACTCGCTCGGGATCGGGGATTCTGACATAAGCCAGACCACCCCATGTTTGAAAATAAGACAAGTTTAATTATCTTTTCTTCACTATCTCATAAGGAGATGTTTTGATTTTAGATTTAAGAACTCTATTCAAAACATAGCAAATAAACAATATATTTTCTTCACACCAATGAGATGTAGTACTAGAGTTAAACATACTAGCAACAACTAGTTCAATAAAAGTTATATTATTTTTTCTTTTCAACTTTACCATTCACTTGTAATTATGGTGTAGTTAGTTATATTCTTTTTTCTTTTCAACTTTACCATTCACTTTAAGTATGGTGTAGTTGTTCCATGTATAATTCCAGACAATTTATAAAACTCATTTAATAAACTAAATCATACTTGGAATCTCTTAATCTTTATACTAAATTGATTTTCAATTTCAGCTGTAAAGATCTTTAACATGTCAAGCGTTTCACTTTTATTTTTCATTTCTTGGTAACGTCTCATCAAGTTCACATATGTCAAAGTGTAATAAATCTAAAGACTTAGATTCTCTAACTACATATTTATGTGAACTCTTTGTTATTTTAGCTTGACTATAAAAATCACATTTTTCAAAATCATTTAACAATAACTTTAGAATTAAAACTAAGTTACTTAATTTTGAAATCAGATGTGTTCACATCACATAGTCTAGCATGTCAAAATTAAAATCACACAACATGTAAGCATAAACATACATTTTATTGATTTCAACATTCAAACAAAAGAGACATATTAAATTTCAATATTTAATTTAAATATGCCATTAAGATGCTGTTGGATTTTGAGTTTCAAAAACTATTTAAAATTCACAATTTATGCCACCGAAGATATTACTGGGTTGAGTCGCGGACTAGGTCGCTCTCTTTAAGACGTTTCGCGGCACTGCCCAATTGTGCAAGGCAGACTATCAACCACGAAGTCCCCAGGATAAAACAGCTC
>NC_021163.2:37896041-37897951 GCF_000331145.2 Cicer arietinum | reverse complement strand
TAAAACCGAAGGGACAGAAAGAAAGGGGAGAAGTGGCTCGAAAAATAGGCGAGCAGAATATAAGAGGGAGAAAAGAGAAAGTTGGGAAAAGCATCCAACTTTGGTGTACTTTTCACAATAGCTTGAAACTCATTATATAGTGATGGAAGCAAAGTCACATATGTTTTCTAAACAATGTGGGACTTTAGTATGTATAGAATTAAAACTACACAAAACATGATAGTTTTTCAAAGTGGGATTTCAAAAAATATTCTTACCAATGTGGGACTTGAATTTTAAAAAACAAGTTTCTTTCCAATTAAATTTACAAAAAATATTTCTTTCCAATGTGGGACTTCAACACATTTTTAAATTCACACTATAACATACATATATTCCAACAGATACTTGCTCTTTTTAATGCAATGTTGTGGTGCGTTGATGATGAATATCATACTGTCTTTTATAGAGACTCTGAGATGCTCTTTCCAAGTGACAAATTCTTTATGACCGTTGGGGTCGTCAATCAAGAAGTCCAAGGTCTTTCCTCATATTTACGAGATTGTCATCCAGGTGTCCTTGGACAAGTTCAATCCATCCTCTTGCAGGAGGTTCAAAACTCCTAGGAATTTGGATGTGAGTTGTCTTTTTTTTTCTTCCCTTTCTTCAAGACATGTAAGGGCTACATCTTTGTCTTGTTGTCTAATGCCTTTTTGTAGGTTAATGTTGGGTCATTTTCGACATGTGAGAGAGATGTGTTCGGTCGCTTTCAATCATGTTGACCATATACCCATCCTCTAACCTAATACAATCTGTCCTCGTAACTATTCAATCTGTTTTCTGACTTCTTATTTTGACTTGCTTTATTTATTCATTCTTTGATACTAATTTGTATTCTCCTTTTTGAATAAAAAAGCATTGTTTCAGTGAGGATGATTAGTTGACCACTTTGAAGCTTCATCTTCTAGGAGGTCATCCTCTCGTATTCTAATCCTCCATATTTGAATTAGATCTTTCTCCTTTTTATCTTAATGATGAATAACCTGTTTTTTTTATATGTATTCACTCAAACACGCAGATTAGTCATTAACCACAATCATAATCTTTTAAATAATTTTGTTATCATTAAAACCATTTGAGATATATTTTTTCTTAACAAATTATATTATAATATGTTTTAAATAAGTGTTAAATAAAAAGTTTGATTTGTTAATAACTTTAATTATAATCATAATAAGTTTTAAATTGGTGTTAAATAAAAGTTTGATTTGTTAATGTTGAGACAAAATCTCTTTCTAATAGTTTTAATGATAACAAAATTGTTTAAAAGATTATGATTGTGATTAATGACTAATATGTGCTTTTGAGTGAATTCATATTAGATAACAGGTTACTCATCATTAAGATAAAAAGGAGAAAAATTTGACTGGAGGATAGGCATACAAGTGGATGAACCCTTAAGAAGATGAACCTTCAATGTTGCAAAATATTCATCATCACTGAAACAATGATTTCTAGTCATATAGAGAAGATAGACCAGTGTCAAAGAATGAATGAAAGAAAGCAATTTAAATGAAGAGGTAAAAGGTCAGAATTTACATGTACGAGGATGGACTGTAAGAGGGTGGATCTATAGTCCACTTCATCCTCAGATGTTGAAAATGACCCAACACATCAACATACAGAAAGGTTGTAGCTAATAAGACACAAATATAGTCTTATGTAACACCCTCTATATTTTATTTTATTTTTATATTTTACCTTTATTAGGAGTTGAGATAATTATTCTATAAATGGTCGGTTACTATTGTAGTTACTATTGTAGTGTGTTATTTTAATTTTTAATAATAATAATAATAATAATAATAATAATAATAATAATAATAATAATAATAATAATAATAATAATAAAAGGAACGGTTACAAATGTC
>NC_021163.2:37806236-37895410 GCF_000331145.2 Cicer arietinum | reverse complement strand
GTTGTTATAATGGTTGTATTTGACATGTTGTGGTTATTCAAGGTGATTACTTTGGGTCTAAACTAGGTTGGTTTAGAACAAGGTTGAATGATTTTGGACGTTCTGATTGAGTGGTCTATACTGTTACTAACAAAAGTGTCTACATTCATACATTCATTCATAGTCGTGTGGTGGTGCGTCCATAATTGGTTGGAGCCCACAGATCCTTGCGGGGATGTTGAGCTAGTGGTGTTGCTTGGAAGGACCCACGAAATGCCCTTGCGGGGGAGGCGATATTCCGGAATCATTACATTGGCATATAGATTAAGTCATAAGGTCTGTTTGAGTAGGCAATGTTAATAATGAATGAGAATGTTAATAATGAATGATGTGGATATTATGGTCATGAATGTACCTGCTGCTAGTTTCAGGCGAATTAATGTGTGATATTGTACTTGTTTTTATTACTGTACCTCTTAATTGTTTGGTTGAATTAATGTTATTAATTATGTAGATATTGTAATATTATATTTGTATTGTCACTGTACCTGTTGTTGGTCGTTTGGGTGAATTAATGTTATTAATTACTGTACTGTTATATTTTCATTGTTAGTGTATCTTTGGTGAGTTGTGATTTTAACTGTTAAATGAAGTAAATGATTTATTTATATTTTGCTATAACAACTATATATGCATGCATATTTGCTCTGTATTTGTTATTTGGAGATGACCCTTACATTTGACAGGACGTCACATATGGCGTTACTTGAGTGAATAATGCCACGGTCAACCCAATAGGAGAAATGCGAGGGAGTACAATAGCATGGAGTCGGAGGCTCCGAGATACTTTTGTGCTGGTATGAGACTTGTTGGGAGAGTTTTCTACAAGCGTCCAGAGTTATGACCAACTAGGATTTATGCTTGGGTAGTAAAATATCAATAGTTTTGGCTATAGGAGTCTCTTTTGTTTAATGTATTAACTTTACCTTAGTGAATGTAAATACTCTGATTTATTATTTTTGAAATATAATTAAAATAGTTATTAAATGATTTTAAAGTAAATGAGTACTTAAGACAATCATAAGTAAATAAAAATGAATTTGTAATTTTACGTTTAGAATTTCGGTAGTTAATGTCCCAAAAAAAAGCGGGATGTTACACTTGTCTTGAAGAATGAAAAAGGAAAAGGACAGCTCATGTCCAAGTTTCTAAGAGGATTGAACCTCATGTACGAGGATTGACTGAATCAGTCCAAGGATAGCTGGATGACAATTTTGTAATCATGATTAATGACCTTGGACTTTTTTATTAAAGTCCCCAACGGTCATAAAGTGTTTGACACATAGAAAGAGCATCACAAGATCTCTATAAAAAACAGGGATCTCTTTATTATCAAATACACAACAACATTGCATAAAAAGAGCAAGATTCTAAAAGCTATCAAGAACAATTTATATCCTCTCTTTATACTTTCTAAAGTCTTACACTAGATCTTTGAAATATCTTTTAGAAAAGTAAAGAGAAATATCATACTCATATCACTTTGTAATTTCCACGTGAGTTACACTTGGAAATAGTTTAAACTTGTAAGAAACAAGGTTGTAAGCTTTGTGAGGCTAAAGAATACACAAAGTGTAACCAACCTCTGTGAGAGGTTAATTAGTTTGATCGTTAGTAAAAACTCACAAGTGTGTGAGGACTGGACGTAGCCTTCATTGGCTGAACCAATATAAAAGTTGTGTGTGTCATCCTCAATACTTTCTCTTTCATTTATTTTGCTCAAATTTAAAGGCTTAAATTTCTATCCTTTGATTTCCATCCTCTTAGAGAGGATAGTGATTCAAAACACGTGAAAAAAAAATTTAAACAACAATATCCCTATTCAACACCCTATTTTAGTGATATTTTAGCTACAACAGTTAATAGTATTAATTATAATTATAACAAGTTTTAAATATGTGTTAAATAACATTTTTCTTTGTCTTGAATAATTTTCCTTTTAATTATAATTATACATGAATTATTTTATTAGGATATATGATTTATTAAATGTTTAAAAGAAAAACGTATTAATGTTGATGATGGTTATTTAATTTGACAATTTAGGATGCTTTAATAGGAATCGATAAAGCAGAGATGGGGTGTTGCAGGCACGTTACTTTAGCAACATGTTTGGAGATCGAGTGTTGCAGGAAGTGATGACTTTACTAAGTGATTGTAGTTTGATTGCGATTGTTGACCGTTGTAATGAATCAATCAGTTGTGATGTTTTTAGGTAATTGGACTAAAAATAGAGATTGAATGTGAACCTTTAAATGTAGATCGCATGACTATGATAAAGTAGTCATTTTTATTTTATCTGCTTGATTGGTTGTTGAGTTAAATGGCTATTTAATTCTACTTACTACCAATGTGCCAGCACAACCTAGTAGTTAAAAATTATGAGAGAGAGAGAGATTTGTGTTTAAAATTTTAAAGTACGACTAATTAGATTAAATCCAACGATTTGATTGTATAATATGTGTATAAAATTTCAAAGTATGATTAATTAGATTAAATCGAACGGTTTGATCATATAATTGTTGTTTAAACTTTCAAAGTACAAATAACTATATTAATATTAATACAAATATTATATATTAATAATAAATAAATGATATATTATTAACAATAAACTAATATATTAATATATGTTTAAATGTGTATTTGGTCTCTGCAAATATTCTACTTTTTTATTTTAGTTCTCGTAAGTTTTTTTTTGTTTAGAATTAGTCCCAATAAAATGAGAGACGATTGGTTTTGGTCCCTAACATTAAATCAAAAGTTACAAAAAAAGAACTGACAAACTGTCGTGGCACAGAAGAACACGAGTTTTCCAAAAACCCCTAAATCCCACTTTTAATTTCTATTCATATTTTTTATTTATAAAATAACACTAATTATTAAATATTAATTAATAAATTTATTAATTAATGATACAAAACATTTTAACTTTTAGGCTTAATTGTAGTATTGGTCCCCCTATTTTAGCTGAATCTCGCAAATAGTCATTCCATTTTATTTGTCCTCAGTTTTGGTGTCCAAACAGAATCTTAGTCCAAAATCTAATGTAGTGTCATTTTTAATGATGTGTAAAAAAAACCATGATGTGGAAGATTCCATATAAATTAATTATATTTTATTATTATTCATAATTTATGAAATACATTTTTTATTTTTAAAAACACATTTCCTATTTTATCACATCATTTAATTACAAAAACATACAAATAAAAATAAAGACACATTCATATTCTAATCCATAATTCCATTCCACTCCTCCACCTCTTCCTTCTTATTAGAACCGCAAATCACATAATTAATTATCTGATAGCAATAAGTGTGAAATACCTTTTGAAGTAGATATTAATTTTAGAAGTAAGTGTAGAATACATCATAGTAAGGACATTTTTTGAAGTACCTTTGATGAATTTGTAGAACTTGTGATTGCAACAATCACAACACAATGATGCTTGAACTGCATATGGGTTCTGGTTTAAACTGCATATTGAAGAAGAAGGAGAAGTAGGAAATGAAATAGAATTAGGGATTAGAATAAGAATGTGTCTTTTTTATTTTTTTCATTTTATTTTTATTTTTTTCATTTTATTTTTATTTTTTTCATTTTATAATTAAATGATATAATAAAATAGGAAATGTAATTTAAAAAATAGAAAGTATGTTTTTATAAATTAGGAATAATAATAAAATGTAATCAATCCAATTGGATCTTCCACATCATCTCTTTTTTTCACATCGTTAAAAAAAATGACTTCATCAAGTTATGGACTAACATTCTTTTTGAGGGACCAAAATTGAGGACAAATAAAATGGAGAGACTATTTTCGTGATTCAGCTAAAATAGAGGGACTAAAATTGCAATTAAGCCTAATTTTTAATATATCATATAAGATGACGTGTTGATGTGCATTTATAGGACCACATGACCCAACATTTTTTTTTTGTAATATTAATTTGATGTTAGGCTCTAAAGTCGACCGTCTCTGATTTTACAAAAACTAAATCCAAAAAAAATTTTTTACAAAGACTAAAATTAAAAAGTGATATATTTACGGAGACTAAAGATATATATATATATATATATATATATATATATATATATATAATATTATATATTAATTTTAGATCAAACGGTACAATTAAATAGGATTAATGTATATTCAAATAATTTATAATATATATTAACAACTTTACAACTCATCAACATAAAAATAGATATATTAATATCTATTATACAAACTAATGGCTCAATACAAAAAGTTCAATGATGTTGTATACGTTAGTGACCGTGAAAGTTTTAATTTTTTTATTTGTTTATGTAAGATTGTTGTCCAAATCCAGATCGACTGTGCAAATTTTGTTGAACGGATCATGGTTCAACTATCAAAAAATTAGAAAGTTGGCTTTTGTACCCCTTAATTAATCATGTACCCCTCATTTAAAAATTTTATTTTTAAATGTCCAAACTACCCTTGATAAAATTGTAAAAATTTAAAAGATTTTTTTTTACCGGAAATTTCATTCATTATAAATGAATACCGAAAATTTCAGAATGAATGAAATTTCCAGTAGTTATAAATGAATACCGGAAATTTCAGAATGAATGCAATTTCCGGTAGTTATAAATGAATACCGGAAATTTCATTTTTGAAATATCCGGTAGTTATAAATGAATACTGAATATTATTTATAAATTAATTAATAAAATAAATTATATTAATAATAATAATAATAATAAAAGTAATAATAATAATAAAGTAAAGTAAGTTATTTTATTAAAACTTTATATATTTTTTAAATATTTTTGTTATTATTTTTTAATTATATTAACAATATTTTATTAATTTTTTTATTAGATCGGAATAAAAATAGGAGAGAGTTGTTAAGAAAATAAGTTGTTATTTTATAAAATATTCGCAATAAAAATAGGAGTGAGTTGTTAAGAAAATATGTTGTTATTTTATAAGCAAAATATTAGGGACACGTTTTATTTGTGGCACATTTAGTCAACCATTTGATTTTACGATGAATGTTTGTGGCAAAATATTAGGGACACGTTTTGTTTGTGGCAAAATTTTAGGATGTATTTTAATAATATAATTTACTTTACTTTATTATTATTATTACTTTTATTATTATTATTAATATAATTTATTTTATTAATTAATTTATAAATAATATTCGATATTCATTTATAACTACCGGAAATTTCATTTGAAATTTCCGGTATTCATTTATAACTGCCGAAAATTTCAAAAATGAAATTTCCGGTATTCATTTATAACTACCGAAAATTTCAAAAATGAAATTTCCGGTATTCATTTATAACTACCGGAAATTTCATTCATTCTGAAATTTCCCGATATTCATTTATAACTACCGGAAATTTCATTCATTCTGAAATTTCCGGTATTCATTTATAACTACCGGAAATTTCATTCATTCTGAAATTTCCGGTATTCATTTATAACTACCGGAAATTTCATTCATTTTGAAATTTCCGGTAAAAAAAAATCTTTTAAATTTTTACAGTTTTATCAAGGGTAGTTTGAACATTTAAAAATAAAATTTTTAAATGAGGGATACAAAATTAATTGAGGGGTACAAAAGCCAACTTTCAACAAATTACTGCTAATAAGGCCTAAAGCTGAGCGACGAGTCCACTGAGCTCTCATCGCCCTTTAATCACAAATTCTTATAAAGTAAATACTTGGTTGATCAGAACTTTTGCACCGTATTGTAGCCTGTCTGTATTACCTTGTTTTGGCGGTATGTGGGAAGTCACAAATGTAGAGGTGGAGATGTCATGGATTGTCCTTGATATGTTATCATATGTAGTACTTTTAAACGTGCATTGACTTTTACAAAGTTAAAAAAAAAAGTTTAAATATGATTTTTTTATAAATATAATAATTTTTAGTTTTAATCTATGTAAAATGTTTTGTTTAAATTTTATCTCTTTAATATTACAAAAAATTATTTTGTATCCTTAACTTCAAGTGGACGTTATAAAAACATTAATTAATAAAAGAAAATGTGGACCAAACATTTAAATATATTTTTGGTCCCTGTAAATATAACACTTTTCAGTTTTAGTCTTTGAACAATATTTATTTGGATTTTATCCATGCAAGATCCAAACACTTTATTTTTTATCTTTAACGTCAAATGAACGTTACAAAAACGTGAGCCAACAAATAGAGAAAAATGTAGAATACAAATTTAAATAATTATTCTAAATTTTTTTTACCAAAAGAATATTTAAATAACAAATAAAATTAATTTGTATACTTATTTCTAATAAAATAAGTATACAAACTCCAATGAGAATACAAATTTAAATAATTATTCTAAACAAGTTTAACTGAAACAATATTTAAATAACAAATAAAATAAGTATACAAATTATTATAATATTTAAATTACATTTTTCTCATTGGTCTACGTTTTTCTCTATTTGTCGGCTCACGTTTTTGTAACGTCCATTTGACATTAAGAACAAAAAATAAAATTTTTGTATATTGCAGGGATGAACTCCAAAGAAATATTTTGCAGGAACTAAAACTGAAAAATTGTTATATTTTTAGGGACCAAAAACATATTTAAATATTTGGTCCACATTTCCCTTTGTCAATTAGTGTTTTTTATAACGTCCACTTGACGTTAAAGACAAAAAATAAATTTTTCTAATATTATAGTAAGGATAAAATCCAAACAAAATATTTTACATGAACTAAAACTAAAAAATGTTATATTTACAAAGACCAAAAAATATATTTAAACCTAAGAATAACATTGACATACATGTATAAATACATGACACGTCCATCTTTAAAATATTGCAAGGTAACCTAAAACATTGAATGATATTGAGTTTCAATTGGGATTAATGATGGAGCAAAGAAGCATGTCTTTTTTTTGGATGAACATCAATATGTAGCTCCAAATAATGTGTAAGTAATATAAACTATACCTATTCTATGTTAAGTTTTGTTAACAATAAATAAAATGCTTAATTATTCCTAATGAATGGTTTTGTAAAATTTATATTGCAGCAATAAGAAGGAAACAATTGATGTTAACAGTGATTGTTTTGACACCAAATTAAATGATGTTGATGCAATTGATCTTTTTTCAATAGACCCACTTTATTGTAAATACAAAATTTCAAAATTAACATGCATTGTAAAAATAACAATAAACATTTTTTTTTTTTGAAAAAAGTAAACAAATAATAAATTTTCTTAGCAATATATACTACATTACAAAGCATGAAGATGACAAAGGCTGATGACATGAAAACGAGAGTATTGGTCCACCCTTAAATGTTCTAAGATAGAGTTGAGAGGTGTGATTGATACAAATAAAAAAATATGATTTTGGAAGGAATTACAGTGCTGATAGTGGTAGTGTAGAGAATAAAGATTTTGATTGACTTGGTCTCATTTATACTTGGTGAATAGAGCAAATCCTATTCACATTTGAACATACTAATTGGTTATAAATAATTTTTTTTTTAATTTTTATTTCTCAAATTTTTACAATGCATCATTAATAATTTTATTTACTTTTTTGTTTTGTGTGTGTAAGTTGCATGAATTTTTTTTTAATGTTTCATACAAGTATTATTTTATACCATTCTTAATCTCAAAATTAGCCTACTTAAATATAAATTCACCCACATATTTTTTTTTTTTATGATACTAGCAAAAGTTTAATCAATAACAGAGCAACAACAACTCCATAAAACAAAACATTGAATTGGTTTACATTATATAATTTTACACATAATGCAATTCAACACAAATAATTTTTTGAGACAAGTTGAGACAAAAAATCAACTTTTTCAAAATTTTTCTAAAAAAAAAAATGATTTAAAAATCTTTTCCGAAAAAAAATATTTTAGATTTTCTTGAGAAATTTTTTCAATATTTTTTTGACAAAAATAAATGTCGAACATTTTTTAAAAAATATATCTCAATTAACAAAACATTTGGGCCTATGAACCCCTGAGTCAATTTCTTTAAGTCCACTAAAAAAATGAATCAGAGCTTTAAAAAATTTATTTTAATAGGTTACCTAATATTATAGCTTTAATATGAGATTTTTGAGAAAAAATCTGAGACCTTAGAGCTTTATTGACAACTCTAGTTGTGAAGCCAGACACATGGAAACCGTATGCAATGTTTTACATTCTCAAGCTTTGAAAGAAGGTTTATCTGTTGATATTTTTTACTTTTGGTAGTCTTTTCAAATATATTGTTATTCAATTTTTAAATGAGTTTTTAGTTTTATGGATTTGTTTATTTCAATTAGACGGATTGTTACTCTATACATATATTCGCTTGGTTGAAAAAACTTCATATTTTATTCTTTTATTGAAGCAACAATCACATATTCAAAGGTCATATTAGAGGAGAAATTGTCCTTTGAGAGTTTGAATTTATTATGTCTCAATTTTTTACACGAGCCATTGAATAATACTATTTCCTCTCCTTTTTCCTCTCTATACATAATTTATTTTCTTTTTACACGAGTCATTGAATAATTAGTATTATTTTATTTATATAAATTTATAAAAAATTATTTTTGTAATAATATAAGAGAGAATGAGAGAGCATCCTAATTCATTCAATATATATTTGTTGTCTATGAGATTCAAATTATTACTGGCATTTACATTCAAATTATGTCTAATACTTTATTTAAAATAGGATATAAATAAAAATAATAATTGAAAGATTAAATAAATAAAAATAATAGTTAAAATATAAATTAATCTAAATTAATTAGTTTTTAAACTACTAGATTTATTTAGATTTTATTCAATTATCACACTAACAGTTGAAACAGTTTCAACACTAGTTTATTGCTACGGTAGTTTATATAGATTCCAATGCACCAAAAATTGTGCTTTATCATTCAATAGGTATTCTTGTGAATTAATTTGCTGCCACCGAGTATAACGCCTTTCCTATTATTTAAAAGGTTATGTATATTTTTATTGTTTTATTTATGTTTAATTACTCTGCACGTGCATGAAATGTTCAGGTCACTACACTAAAAAACACTTTATAATCAAGTTTTTAAATTAGATTCTGTCTGTTGTGATAGTCAATTATTGATCGTGACATATCACATGTCATTTCATTTAATTTTTAATTTTTTAAATCATTATCATTTAAATTATAAATTTAATTTATATATTCTATAAAAGTAAACTTTTTCGATATTGATCCATCACAACTATTTAATATTAATGTTTAATTTTTTATTTTATATATTTACTTATAAAATTATGATTAATAAAAAGTAAATAGAAATTAAACTCTTCGATTTTTGTTATTATTATAATAATAAATTCCTTTAAAAAGAAATCAGAATTTCTTATAAACTAAATCAGTACCATGTCTCTTGTGGTGATGATAACAAGGTTTTCCTGTTTATAATTCAATTGCAGCCCCAAATGTTTGTGGAAATGCGAGAAAACAATCGAAGCATGTAACTGTAATTGTTCGGGATTTTGATGAAACGAATTGCAAAGCTTGAAACAAATTGATGAATTGAGATATATCGATTGAATGGTGTCAGATTTAAGATTTTTTTATTTATTTTTTATCAAAATGCCACAACTTTTTTATTTTGCTACAATGTGGAAACAACTTTTTTTTTATCCTTAATAGAAGACCATCTACTGCTATATCTATATCTATATATATATATATATATATATATATATTTTATCATTTTATTAATTTTGTTAATCATTATTTAATAAATTAAAAATAATTAAAATATTTAAAAATTCAACAAATTATTAATAAAATAATATTCATGAATAAATAATAATAATTTTAATAATATTATAAGTTTTAATAATAATAGTAATAATAAAAAAGTAAATTATATTAATAAAATAAAATTAATTAAATTAAAGAAATAAAACACATTAAATTAAAAAAAAATACCAAAAATTGAAAGAAAAAAAGAGGAGGAAATTGTTATAATAATATTTAAAAACAAATAGGAGAAAGTTGTTACAATAAGATGTCCTTAATATTTTGCCAATAAAAATGTATTTTCTTAACAACTCCCTCTTATTTAAGTGCATTTTTTTCTCCAATTTAATGTGTTTTATATTATTAATAGTATTTTAATTTTTTTAATTATTTTTAATTTATTAAATAATTAATAACTCAATTGTTAACAAAATAATATTAAGTGTTAATTTAACTGCAAAATAGAATTGAGTTGTCAAAATAATATAACATGTTATTTATTTTTGCACATCTATTCAAATAAATTAACTTTGATATTTTATTTGATTTTATTATTAAAATTTTATATTTTTTTAAATATTTATATTATTATTTTTTATTTACATTAATAATATTTAATTATTTAATTTTTTATATTTAGCGGTAAAATATTGGGAACACGTTATTATAACAACTTCATCGTCTTTTGGCACATTATTATACCAACTTCCTCCTTTTTTTATCTAATAAATAAAAATTAATAATGATAAAATATGTACTTTTTTTAATTTGTGGTATTTATTTTTTTTAATTTAACATGTTTTGTTTGTTCAATTTAATTAATTTTATTTTATTAATATAATTTACTTTATTATTATTATTACTATCATTATTATTATTAAAATTTATAATATTTTTAAAATTATTATTATTATTTATTCATGAATTTTATTTTATTAATAGTTTTTTGAATTTTTAAATATATTTGTTATTTATAATTTATTAAATAATAATTAACATAATTAATAAAATGGCAAAAAAATAAAAAAAAATATATATAGCAGTAGATGGTTGCATATCTAACATGTTTTTTAACAGATATTCTGATTAAAATAATGATTTGGAAATTTTTGTAAAAAACAATGGAAATTAGGTGGATCACATATCATGTCACTGTTGGTTAACAATAAGTTAACAAAATGACCTAATAAAAAAACTATACTACTAATTATGGAATTTAATTACAACTTTTTAATAAATTTATCAAATTGTTTGCAGACATGCAACAATTAAACCTTTTCATCATATTAAAATAAAAAAAATAAGTGATGGACAGCCGTTATGTAAGTTTTAAAAATAGGGGAAAAATTGAAATAAGGGTAGAATAGAGTAGAGTAGATATGAACAAGAGAGAAGAGAAGAAGGGAGAGTGAGTACTACTATTCTAGTTATTATGTAGTTTCTATTACAATAAAAGAATTTGAAATAATATATTTTGTTCAATCTCCTTTGATATTCTCTTCCTTCAATTGAGCATGCAATATTACCTTCATAAATAATTGTTGCATCCATTTTTCCGTTATATAAACCACAATTTCATTGTATGAATTGAATCAAAGACGTTAACTAAATACATTCTCTACTTGTCTTGTGTAGTGTTAAAAGTTCGGCACAATTTGATGAAATCGTCACTATAGTATGTATTACATATCTCTATGATATGGTTGTACAACCACTTGTAAATAAGTAACTTGTATGTGATCTATCATTATGAGGAACTAATAAATAACATGCATCCGCATAGACAACATATGTGACTTTTTTAGATGCATCTAGTGATCTAATGAATCTTACATGCATATAGTGATCTAACGACCATTGAAGTAGACAACAAATGTGATTTGTTCATATAAAAATGTTTTACTACTTTTGATATTTAAGTTTCTTGACACACAAATTTTATTATTCAAATGTTCAATTTATAATCAAAGACAAAATTGTCTTTCCCAAATCTTTCATTTTGAACTCTTTCTTTAAGCAATATGGCTTTTGGAAGCACTTTGGGAGTTTCAATAACATTTATGTCATCGACGTAGACAATAATTATGGGAAATTCATTTTCCAATCTTTTCATAAAAGTATACACAACAAGAATTCATTGAATTTGTGAGGGGCCAAAAACCCTCACAAAGGAGGGGAAGTAGCCACAGAGACATTTGTGGCGGCCTTAGGCAGCCACAAATAAGGTGGTCACAAACCTTTGTGGCCCACAAACATAGTTATTTTTATACTCCTCCCTTAACAGATATTCACTAAGACCATTATACAACATGCGCCCGAATTGTTTTAGCCAACAGAGAGACTTGGTCAATTTGATGGAATAGTTTTCTCGAGATCTTGGACTATTGGCATTAGGCAAATGAAACCTTTCGGGGAGCTTCATATAAAAGTCACTCAAGTGAGCCATAAAATAGGTTGTAACAACATCGATCATGTGCAAATTTATGTCTCCATGTGCTACAAGGCTAATTAAGTAAGAAAAGTAGTTGCATCAAGTGTATGTAAATATGTCTCATCAAAATCAATCTCAAATCTTTGGGATAAACCTTGGACAATGAGCATTGCTTTGTATATCACAATTTTACCATTCCTATTTTGTTTATGTACAAAATCCCATTTGTATCCAACGGATTTTACACCTTTGGTGTTCGGACTACAGGTCCAAAAACCCTTTGCTTGTTAAGTAAGTTTAATTGTGCTTCAATTGCATATTTCCGTTTTTGTCGATTCTCACTTGGTCTACAATCTTTGATAGACCTTGGTTCTGGTTCTTGATCTTCGCTATCATTTACATATTTAGCGCTATATTATATACAAAAACATCATCAACGTTAACTTCATGCCGATTGCATTGAATTTTATTATTGACATAATTTATTGAGATCTCTTTATTTTCACAAGTTTCTAGTACCTGACCAGTTCTTTTGAAACTAAAAATCAATTATGTTAATCTACTCTTATGAAATTTTCATATAGTCACTTAGGCTATTTTTTTTTTTGTTAGTTTCTTTTCTTATTTGAGGATTTTTATCTTTGGAACCATTGGTTGCCTACGCTTCAAGCACAATTAAGACTCATTTACATTATTATATTGTCCAACATGAACATCTACTTATCTATTTTGATATGAGCATTAACAACTGATGTTAGTCTTGCTTAACTTTGCAAATGAATTATGCTTTGAACTTATGGTTCACATTGCTTTATACGATGATCAATATAAGATAGTAATATATTTCAAGTAAGTCATTTGAACTTCTAGTTCACATTTTCAGTTGCTTATTGTCTCCCCCTGATGTGGGGAAAAGTAATTCATCAATTGATAATCAACCTAATGGACTATAAACAAGTCTCTAATTATTTGCTCATGAAACTTTATAATAGATTCATATCAAATATATTTTCGCAATATTATTTTAGGACTCAATCGCAGTATATTGTATTAGAGCAATTGAAATATACACAACACATAAAAAAATTCACTAAGATGAGGAATATTAGGGTTTTAACCAGAAAATCAAGTGTAAAAATTAAGGGGACAAATTACATATAGTGACTTGTTGGCTTGACACAAATCAATATCTCAACAAATGTGATTGCATATTCCCAATATAGAATTTAAAAGCTATGATCTCATAAGTATCAATCATACAATTGACTTTAATATTATTTGTAAACATTAGATTTACAAGGATATCTATTTCAATTGTTCTAACTATTTTGAATCAATAATGAGGTACTCACTTCTAAGAATAAAGTTGAATAGTTCATGTGACCTTTGACCTTTTATCAGTAACCACTCTTTTGTTTAATCACAAATGTGACAAATATTTTAAAATATTCTTGAAAATATTTTCTTAATTTGACTATTTTTGGAGCATATTTGAGTGACACAAAAATTTATGTATTTTTTCTTATTTTCCTTTCTTTTAAATCAATACCAAGATCAAATAGATTTCAATTATAGTATAAATATGTAGTTTTTTAGGAACTCAACCACAAGTCTTTTACATTTGATAAATCTTTTGCTACTTCAAGAGTATAATCAAGAAACATAAATAATTTTCTCTTAATTTTATGTTACAAATCATACTAATGTCAAATAGTTCTTATCTATTTCAATTAAGAGTATAAAATTCTATTTACTCAAGGACCCAACCACTAAACAATGACCAAGGAAATCATACTTTGAGCAATTCAACTTTAATATTAAAATTTTAGTTCTTCAAGAACTATATCACAAATTATTTTCGTAAACAGTAATCAAGAAATTCATTTTTTGAGCAATCATACATAGATGCTTCAATATCAAAGTGTTAGTTCTTCGTAAACTATATCATAGATTATAGTCAAATCTTTCACATATTTTTTTATTATTAAACTCCTAATTGTTCAGAAGTTTAATAATCAATTTAGAATAAACATATATTATAGTTATGGAAACTAAATAAAATTCTTAATAAATTTCTTGTGCAAGAAATATACAAGATTAATATATTAAATCTTGATATGAAATATAAATTAATGATTGCCATGAAAGAAAATAAATATAATTTTGAGAAATTGTTGTAGTAATAATTATATAATTAATACGCAATACAAACATTCCATATTCAAATTATAAAGATATAATTAATTTAACTTAATACTTAATCAAAATTTCTGTTTATAAAAAGCTATTATGCAATAACCAAAATAGAAAATAAATTTAATTAATATTAAATCAACCTTAAAAAGATAAAAAAAAATTATAAATTAATTAACGGAAAATTGATTTGCTTTCTATTTTAGATCCATATCAAAACTTACAAATTAGAAACTATATTTAGTGCTAATCATACTATTTTTAACAAATCAAAGTCTTTGTAAAAAAATTGATCACAATCAAATAAAAAATGATAGTACTATATGTTCAATGCAAAACGAAACCCTTAAAAAAATTGAAATCTTTCAATAAAAGGATCAATTTTTAAATTTTTTTAAGATGATAATAGTATAATAATAAATGTTATGAAAGTCGAACACAATAAACAAAATAAATGTTAAACATAATAATATAATAATAAATGTTATGAAAATTGAACACAATAAATAAAATAATTAATTATAGTTTCAATTTATAAAATAATTGTAACATATTGAAATTTGAAACCCTCAAAATGAGTTATTTAAAAATTATATAATAGATCCAACTTTGTGTAATTTTCTAAAAAAAAATTGTATAATCTTTCAAAGATGCATGAACATTGAAGAAACATTGAATCTAACTTTGTGCAATCTTTTTTTGGATGTATGAATACTTAATTCTTCCGGAATTGTAGGAGACTAAATATTAAGTTTTTTTTTTTAAAAAGTTTTTTAAGAATTGGATAATAGATTAAACAATATATTTGTGCAAAGAATTATTTAACATATAGAAACCATATTTAAAATAATAAATATGATTGCAATCCCTCACGAATGCGTTAATACTGAATTCTTCTGAAAATATATTAAAAATAAATAAATAAGATATATATAAAAAAAGATATATATAAATAATAAATATGATATATAGAAAATTAACATGAAAATTATGAAGTGCATATATTTATTAGACTAGCAATTCTTTGAACTTTATGCTGATAACATGATGTAAACATAATCGAAACAACGACAAAAATATAATCGAAACAATAACAAAATATAGAAGAGTGGAGACGAAGAAGAAAAAAAGAGAGACAATAATATTATTATGTTATTTTTGTTACAATATTAACTTTAAAAGGTACATCAACATTTACTAATAGGCCTAATAGACTCAATATTTATAACCCTCCTCATTGTTTTGTATTATTTTAATGATTTTATATTATATATAATTAAAATAAAAAATGATTAGAGATGATTTAAAAAATAAAATAAATGAAAAATATGGCATAATTTCTACTAATAGAAAGATTAGTTTGACTTAAATAATCTCACTATGTGAGAAATGTCATAATATAAACTTTGATTTATTTTAATTCTAATGTATTGATAGAGAGGAAATACATCATAATTTCAAATTTTTTTCTATAAGCAAATGCACAATTTGAAATGAACCAACGTTAGAAATCTGGAGTAAAATTTGAATATTTTAAAAAACTTTGGTGAGAGATAGAAGCAACAATCAATCAATCAAACAACAAAACGACAATTGACACGTTATGCAGCATATTTCCAATCTTGTCGTGCCACCCTCATCCCCTTGTATAGTTTTCTAGGATTTCAGACACCTTAACAGCCACTCATTGTCCTCACTTCGCTTCTGTAGACTGTAACCGAGTCACACTCACATCACATGCAGCATCGTCAACAATAAATTAATACTTCTTTAAACAGAGCAAGTTAACTACACATTTTCTTAGTACAAATATATAACCGGTAATTTCTTCCTTTCTTTGTGGTGCAACCATGGCTAGTAACAACAAAGAGAACGAGAAGGAGAGAGACTTTGAGTTTATGTTTAACGAGGATGTCGAGGAAGATGGTGAACAACATGATATTGAAACTGTGAAGGTAGAGAGTGAAAATAGCAGTGATGATGATAATGATGATGAGGGAAATCATACAGTTCAGCCTCAGTCTTTCACTTCCCAGCAATGGCCTCAGAGCTACAAGTATAATCTTCTTCACCATTTTAAAGCAAACTCACCAATACATAGTTATCTCTTATGCTTTTCATATTGTAGGGTTCTTCAATCTCTTACTTACTGCATAATTATTTGTTTTGTTTTGCTTGATTGTTTGTCTGTCTGTATAAACCATAAACTCTTCTACATATAAACAAACAACCAATTTCTTCACAGCAAAGAAGAGCGAGGGATGTTGAAATTCTTGTAGTGAGTCTGAATTTACTGTGCAGGGAAATCGTTTTGTGAAAACCTGATTCAGCTTGGCATTGCAAAGCTTAGTAAGCTTTGGTAGAATTGAGTTATCTGGATTTTTATTGTTTCCCTTTTCTCATTATCCTGGAGATCGGGGATCCAGGTTGTCTATAGTCACAATGTTGTTGCACGTGATCACACACATCTCACACGGTCTAAATTTTACGCTATGTATTTTAGATTTAAAAAAGTACAAAATCATTTTAAAATTCAGACGACCAAGATGTGTGTAATTGCGTGCAGTGACAATGCATTTTATCCATCATATGAGGCCTCAAATAAAGAATGCTTCAGAGAATCTGATTGAGTCCAAATAAAGAATGAGATTGGACATTTCTTATAGTATTTTTTCTCTCCTTTAATTTCAACAGAGAGACTACAGATTCTTACACAATTGCTACAGCTCCGAATTTCGGGTCAATTCTACGAGGACCAAGTTTTATTTATTCAAGTTTTAGCAATCGTTCGAAGAGTAGCTTAGACATAGATGGAAAGACTCCTTTTCTATCAAGTCCAGAAGCCACTACTCAATCAATATGGCGGAAGAAAGGTTCGATGCAAAACCTTGTTGGAGAAATGCCTATTGGTTATGGTTGCAGTTTAACTCAAACAATTTTTAATGGTATGTTATTTCATCTCATACTGTTTTGCGATATCCTTGTAACACTTTATTTGACATGTTCTCTAATCATACTAGATTTCAGTTTTTTATTTTTTTACATGGATTATAATAAGGTGATGCTATAACTTTGCAGCGATTAATGTGATGGCTGGAGTTGGTCTTCTGTCTACACCTTATACAGTGAAACAAGCTGGGTGGATGAGCATGGTGTTGATGGTTCTTTTTGCAGCTGTTTGTTGCTATACAGCAACTCTTATGAGACACTGCTTTGAAAGCAGAGAAGGAATTAGTAGCTACCCTGATATAGGAGAAGCTGCATTTGGTAGATATGGCCGTATTTTTGTATCAGTGAGTTTTTTCTATTTTATTTGTTTATGTAAATTCATTGAAAATTGGTTTGTGTAGTTGTTTGTTACTTGGCTGATAGAAATCATGATTGGGTTTTACCTTTATGTGTTAGCTGGTTTCCAAGTTTAAATTTCTTCCTTCATGCCAAATGATTATTTTAATCATGTTCTTGACCATGGTCTTTCATGCCATAACGTTATGTGGCGTAGTTTGATCAGTGTTGGCAAATAGCCGCTATAGTGATGCTATATCGCTATAACATAACGGAATTTGAACAAATTGCTATTGTTTTGCAATATACTATTTAGTAAAAGTGTTGTCAAATAGCCGCTATCGTATTGTGGTGCTATAGCACTACAGCATAGCGAAATATGGACAAACTGCTATTTGATGTGATCTGCAGCTGATAACATTGGTTTGGTCCATTTAGTTAACCCTACTTAATAGGATAAGGCTTGGTTGTTAGTAATATGATTTTATATCTCAAGGCCCTCAGAAAATGTACCATAAGATGATTCATCTGTAATTTTTGTTTCTTCTAAATTAATTTTGTAGTAGCGAGAAGAAATGTTGAGACATAATTCCTTTTTTTACCAATGAACAAATGAGTGATTTCATTAATCATTGTTAACTAATAATGATATATATATTTGTTGCAGATCATTTTGTACACTGAATTATATGTAAGTGCTGCAACAATTTCTTACATTTCCTTTGGAACCACCTTGTTTTATTACTCGACATTATATGTTTACGATGTTTTCATGAGTGCAGTCATATTGTGTGGAATTCATCACCTTGGAAGGAGACAACCTCACTAGTCTGTTTCCTGGAACATCCTTAGATTTAGGTAGTCTTCATTTAGATTCCCCGCATTTGTTTGGAGTTCTGACTGCACTTGTTATTCTTCCTACTATCTGGTTGAAGGATCTCCGAATAATCTCGTATCTATCAGGTTCTCTACATTCTAAAAGAGATTACTCTCTCGGTAATAAAATATAAGCAAAAATAGGTCAAAGAAAGTCGATGTATTTGGTCTAATTTTTTTTGACAAAATACATCAATTCTCTTTTGACTCACTTTTACTTATATTTTTTATGGAGTATTATTTCTGTTTTCAATTTTTACAACTTATCATATACTCGTAATAACTTGAATTTTGATCATCAGTTGGAGGGATTGCAGCAACGTTATTGATTATTATCAGTGTGTTCTTTGTGGGGACAAGTGTTGGGTTCCATCATACTGGTCAGGTGGTGAATTGGAATGGCATTCCATTTGCTATTGGTGTCTATGGTTTTTGCTTTGCAGGACATTCAGTTTTTCCAAATATATACCAGTCTATGGCTGATAAAAAACAATATACCAAAGCATTGATAACATGGTTTGATACCTAACTTTTCTTCAATGTAAAAACATAGTATATCTGATTTATTATTTGTGAATTTCTGATGATTCCTCAACTCATTTCTTTCCGTACAGTTTTGTTTTGTGTATTTTGATATATGGAAGCGTTGCAGTCATGGGATTTCTATCGTTTGGCGATGGCACTTTGTCTCAGATAACATTGAATATGCCACCAGGTGCATTTGCTTCCAAAGTTGCATTGTGGACAACAGTAAGTTTGAAATTCGTTTGGTCTCTCAATGCTATTTTAATAGTTTCATTCTAGTGAATAAATTTATTTTTCCATGATCTTGTTTCAGGTTATCAACCCACTCACTAAATATGCTTTATTGATGAATCCACTGGCAAGGAGTCTAGAGGAATTGCTACCTGATAGAATTTCAAGTACTTATTGGTGTTTTATTCTTCTTAGAACAGCACTTGTTATATCTACAGTTTGTGCTGCTTTTCTTATTCCGTTTTTTGGTAAGTCTTACACTTCATCTCTGAAATACATTCATTATGTAGGTTCACGGAAATTAATACAAAATAAATATTGGATATACTATTTCTACTTACATCATATCATATGGCTATACAATAAATACAAAAATCATATTAAGAGTCAGATTAAGGGCAATATACAATGTGCTTGATCCATTTTCCTAATGGAGAATGTTCCTTAGTTACACATTTATTTCATATGCTCCATTTTCCATTTGCTTGAATGGAGATCTCAGCTTCCCTCCATAACTTTATTTACCATTACTTCCCTCTCAACTTCCCCGTTTGTCATCCCAACATTGGCAATACTAAGACTATTATTCTCTATAATTACACAAGACTTCTCTATGTACCGGAATAGAGAATAAGACTTAGTTCGTTATTTCCTGATTTCAAGGGATTTATTTTATAAAAGAGAAAGAAGCGAAGTTGAAGAAATCATGAAGAAAATTGTTAGTAATTAGTTATGAGAGATTCCTCTCTGGTTTAGGAGCATCGTGCTTTGGATTAGGAGTCGAGGACTCTGATTTATTTCCATTTTTCTATGGTAAGAGCTCTAATGCTCTATTATTGGGCAGTCCATGGGAGCGCGGGAGGAACAACGAGCCAAATACTCTAGAAGCACAAGAAACTTAGACACCACACCACATCTCAACTCAAATGTCAAAACCTTAAGACAATGGGTATATGAGCCATTTCTCTTGGAACTTAACCATTCACACTTAACCCAACACCATTTTCATTCAATAAAATTTTTGTTTCATCAATATTAATAATTTCACTTCAAAGAATGTCGTTTCTTGTTTAATAACTTAAGTTTTGTCATAGCATAGAAAGTTTGACACATATTTGTTTTCTTGTCCAGAAAGAGCTTGATTTACTTTCATAGGAAAATTTCAAGTGTAGGATCAATAGCAGAGGATACAATGTCTTCTAAGTTGTCAATCTTTAAGTATAAGTATAATTACTTAATATTACAGTGTTTTCCCCTATCGCGCTGCGAATCTAGGATCACTTAAATGGACACAAGGAAAGTTAATAGTTGAAGTCTAACTAAAAATGCCATATAGGACTTGGAAAGCCATATCAGTGTGGGATTGTTTTAATATAGCTATTTTCATACGTCATTTGTACCTTTGTTATTCTAGTCTCATTTGCAGTACTATCTTTATTATGTACACATCAAACATTTTTTAATTATAACAAAATTCTTTTAAATATCTGAGATGGTAACACCCATATGAATTGAATGCCTAATCCAGTTTTAATATAATTTCAGGACTTGTGATGGCTTTGATTGGTTCTCTCTTCAGTATGCTTGTGGTAAGCAAAGCAAACAGTTTTGTTGTGTTTGTATACTCTTATTATGAAATTATTATTTAGCTTATATCTTCACCTACCAGCTTATGCATTAAGGATAGTTGATTACCTAGTTTATAGCAAGGTATTAGAGTTTCTGGTCTTTATTCGGCGCTGACAGCCATCATTCTTATAATAAAAAGTTACATTTTAATATATATCAACACACATATCGTTGTAAATTGGCGCTTTGTTTTCACAGAAGAAATTTAAGTAGTGGTGATGCTGTCAGAGCATTGCTGTGATAGGATCCTTAAGACCAAAAGAATAATGACTCCACTAGTATATTCTAGCATGGGTCTTTTAGGCAAATTCATGATTAGAATCAATGAAAAATATAAACATATTACCTTGTTTTTGTCAAATTCGAAATTTTTGTGTGGTAAAATATGTCATTTCTATTGCAGAATTCTCATTTAAAATTTTAAATAATATTCATACAATGTGATATGTAGACTTTTAGAGATATTGACGATAAAAGGAGTTATTGTATTACTGAATAACATCTTGTTTTATTGAATTGAATTCTTGAATACAATAGTGAGGTATTGAGATATATATGCATGAATATAGAAAGCAGTAGATTAGTTGTAACTAACCTAACTAACATAACCAATCTTGATAAACGTTGACTTAGTTACTTGACCTATTATTCCCTTTACACCCCCTTGCAAACTCACGAGTGAATAAGACTGAACTCTGAGTTTGTGTGTACAGAGGAAAAACATATCATTGGTGGTAAGAATATTTGCTGTTTGATCAGCAGAGGAAATGTGGAAGACTTGTAGGTCTTTTTGTTGAATCTTTTCTCAAATGAAATAGAAATCAAGCTCAAAGTGTTTTGTCTCAGTAAATTGTTGGAGGTTTGGAGATGGTATAGTTGACCTCAGGAAGAAGATTCTTGTTCCAAATTTGTTCTGAAGTGACTGCTGCGAGGCTGTAATACTCAGCTTCTGTGCTGGATCGGTACACAACTTGCTGCCTTTTGGAAGTCCAAGATACTAAGTTGTTGCCCAAGTAAATACAAAATCCTGTGGTAAAGCGTATGTCATCAACATCTGATCCCCAATCTACATCACATAGGGACTGTCAGATTCAAGGTAGCAGATCTAGTGAAGTGGAGACCATAAGAAGATGTGCCTTTGAGGCAGCGTAAAACACGTTTCACAGTTTGCCAGTGGGACTGTTTAGGATTATGTATAAACTGACAGACCTTGTTGACTGAATAAGCAATGTCTGGCCTGATTACTGAGACATATTGAAGGCCTCCTACAATACTTCTGTAGAGGCTGGGATCATCTGCATTAGTAGAGCCAAAAGCTGACAGTTTGGTTGAAGTGGCCATGGGAGTTTTCATGGAATTTGCATGTGCATGTTGGCTCTTTGAATTAAATCATTGACGTATTTTGTTTGTGATAAGAGAATGCTGGAGGAAGAAGTTGGCTGGACTTGAATTCCCAAGAAGTAATTAAGATTTCCAAGGTCTTTGAGTGGAAATTTGGAGTGACTGAATAAAGGAGGTGATGGCAGAATCAGATGTCCCAGTAATAATGATATCGTCAACATAGACTAAGATGAAAATTTTGATGAGGGAACTGGATTTAATGAAGAGAGATATATTACTCTTTGTTGCTGTAAAGCCAAGAGTAAAGAGAAATTGTTGAAGCTTGTGAAACCAGGCCTTTGGTGCTTGTTTAAGGCCATAAAGAGCCTTATTTAATTTGCATACAAGAGAGCCATAGCCATCTCCTTTGATGAATCCTGGAGGTTGTGCCATATAAACGGTTTCAGAGATATCTCCATTCAAAAAGGCGTTGTTGATGTCTATTTGTCTGAGAGGCCAGTTGTTAGACAAAGCAACGGTGAGAATGATTATGACAGTGGTTGGTTTTATGACAGGGCTGAATGTTTCTGAATAGTTTAGACCTTCTTGTTGATGATATCCTTTGGCAACCAAATGAGCTTTGTGTTTTGAAATTGTGCCATCTGGAGTGTATGAACACCCATTTGCAACCTATGATGTTGCTGTGAGGAGGTAAATGAACTAGTGACTAACTGTTGGTTTGGAGAAGAGCTGAATATTCTGCTTCCATGCAGCTTGCCAGTGAGGAGATTTGAGGACTGATTCAGGTGGATCATGATTGATAGAATTAGCATCTGTAGTAGAGGTGGTTACCCAAGCTTTTGGCTTAAAAATTACTGATTTGCTTCTGGTGTGAATGATGTTTGGATCGGTTGGATGATGAAGTTGAATGAGCTAATAAGTTTGCAGCTGACTGAGTTAACTGCTGTGAAATGGTTGAACTGACTGAGGTAAGGTTCTGTGAGCTGACTGATATAGAGGTGACTGGATTGTCGGGGTTGGAACTGTTTGAGATGAGAACTGGTGTGGAATTGGTGGACTTATGGAAAGCCCATGCTCAGAATCAGATATGGAGTGTGTAGGTTCAGTAGCAACAGAAGCATGGTTAGATGTATTGATAGGCATAGAAGGAAAATTATTGTTAGTATGCAGAGGAGTAAATCTGTTGTGACAAGTAACGTTAGAGACATTTTGTTATTTTTGAATTTTGAAAAAACTTTGAAAAAATAATTTATACCGCCGACAATATTACTGGGTTGAGTCGTGGACTAGGTCGCTCTCTTTAAGACGTTTCGAGGCATTGTCCAAATTGTGCAAGACAGACTATCAACCACGAAGTTCCCCAGGATAAAACAACCCAAATCACTGTATCGAATTTCTACTGCACCATAGAAAACCGTTCTAGAATTACACCCTCAAATATGGCAGTTGAATGACTACCAGTCGTAATATGACACTAAGACCAATCAAAAGAAATAAAAGAAGTGATTAAGAAAATGGGAGAATAGAGAAAAGCCTCAGATACAGAGAGCTTTTGGTGTGCTTTTTCAACTGAGGAGAACACTGTATTTATAGATGAAATTCGTAACTGGATCAGAGAGAAAAGTGCGATCCATTAGGTCTGATTCACTAAACGTGTGCTCTGATATTTAGGATTTGACCACAGAAACGTGCACCACGATTTGTTTGACTACCAAAATGTGTGCCACGTTTTGTTTGACCACAATACGTGCCCTCAGACTTGACTTAGGTTTTTGACCAGACAATAACAGATACGTGAGACTAGTAATTAGGGTTTTGACCAATAAAACTAAAGTGCGAAATCGGGGGGCAAGGATCAGATGTTGAATGTTGACTCGGTGGAGGGCAATTACGTAATTAACGTATCAATTAGAGATAAAAACGCAAGCAAACATTCATTTAATTAGAGATAAAAACGCAAGCAAACATTCATCTAAAAAATAATACATCACGTTGCCAAAGCCCAGGCCCATGCCTAGGCCAGACGGACGACGATGGCGCGCGCGTTTTTTTGTTAGTCAGTTTTGTGTTAGTCAGTTTTGCTTGTGTTCTCCTAAGTACCATACCTCCACCTTATATACCTTACTAGTGTGTGATATCCCTCCTATGCGGGACTTTCTTATTTTTCAATTCACAACAACACTTATAAATGTCATCATTATTTCCAACAAACTTCCATTAAACTCATCATCATTTCCAACAATCCCCCACTTGAATTTAAAAAGAAGGTTTTTGAAATAGCGTCAAACGCTTCTATAAGATTATGCATAAACAAAGGTGTCTCTCGACTTGAACCTTTGCATAGAAAGTAAGATTCATATTCAACAAAAGTGACTCGTAGTCTTGAACTCTATCTATGATATCAAACCCACACACAACCTTTTCATTTGAGTGTATTCTCAAAAGTCCATGCATTTATGGCCATGCACGTGTATCCCAGTATAGTGAACGCTCTAGGAATTCTGCCTCGAAATTCCATAGGAAACGGCCCCACTTCCACATTCACATAGGTGAGTCTATCAAGAGTACTCATGTAGCTAGATACTCCACTCCATATAGAGTATAGATCTCATTAAGAGTTTCTATTATCTCATCCTTTTATCACTTTAGGAATCATGCTTCTTTCATATGTAATATAACATGTTCATTTCTCATCACTATGACTTGTTATTACCCATTGAACCTAATTCTTGGAATCTCCAGTCTTTTAGGTCGGGTTACCATCATAGGTGACTCATTGATCTATAGGCAATAGTCCCATCCGTTTGGATGTATTTAAGACTTTCTCTCTAGTTAATCCTTTCATCAAAGGATCTGCTAAATTATCATCAGTGCGTACATGATCAACTATAATCGCTCCTTTAGAAAGTAATTCTCTAACGGTGCTCTGCTAGCAAACATCTCAACTAGCTTGCTTCTTCACTAGCCGTAGCTAGTGCTATCATTTCAGACTCCATAGTGTACTGAGCCAATATCGTTTGTTTCTTCGATTTCCATGATACAACACCACCGGCTATACTGAAAATATAGCCACTGGTTGCTTTGGAGTCATCTGATAAGGTGTTCCAATCAGCATCGCTGTATCCTTCAAGGACGACATGAAATCTTTGATAATGTGATCCAAGACTCATGGTCCTTTTAAGGTATCTCATGACTCTTTCGAAGAGTGCAAATGCTTCATACTAGGTCTACTAGTAAACATGCACAACAATCCCACAACGTATGCAATGTCAGGTCTAGTACAATCAGTGGCATACTTGAGGCTGCCAATGATGCTCGCATATTCAGTTTGTCTAACACCTTCATTAGTGTTTTGAAAAGTTTCACACTTGGATCATATGGCGTGCAAGCAGGTTTACAGTCAAAGTAATTATATTTCTTTAGGATCTTTTCAACATAGTGAGATTGATCAAAAGAAATTTCCTTTTCTGACCTAGTTATTTTTATTCTAAGGATTACATTTGCTTCTCCGAGGTCTTTCATATCAAAGTTGTTATTCAACAAAGATTTTACATTATTTACGGTATGAATATTTGAACCAAATATGAGTAAGTCGTCTACATAGAGACACATGATAATGCAAATGCCATTTTGAAATTTGTAATAAATACATTTGTCAACTTCATTCACCTTAAACTCATTCGATATAATTAAGTTATCAAAATTTTCACGCCATTGCTTAGGAGCTTGTTTAAGACCATACAAAGACTTATCTAACTTACAAACCTTGTCTTCTTGTCCATGAATTACAAAACCTTCAGGTTGTTCCATATAAATTTCTTCTTCAAGGTCACCATCCTAATGGATGTTATTCTAATGACTGGTGAAAAGGCGTCAAAGAAATCTATATTCTCTCTTTGTCTAAAACCTTTGGCTACAAGGCGTGCCTTGCATTTATCAAGAGTTCTATCGGGTTTTAGTTTCCTTTTCAAGATCCATTTGCAACCTATTGGTTTGCAACCGGGAGGCAAGTCTATTAAATGCTAGGTCTTGTTAGACTCTAGAGAATCCATTTCGTCGTTTATAGCTTCTTGCCATAAATATGCATCCAATGATGACAAAGCTTCTTTTAGATTTGCAGGATCCTCTTCTAAGTTATAGGCCATATATTCGGGTCCATAATCTTTAGCAACTCTAACTCTCTTACTTATTTGAGTTTCTATTTCGCCTTGGTTATTGCTTTCAGTGCTTCTTGTCACAGGAACTCGACTAGGTTTGCTGCCCCCACTATTTCTTGATTTGAAAGGGAATTTATTTTCATAGAAGTCAACATCATTTGATATTATGATTACTTTGGCATTTAGGTCATAGAACCTATACGCGTTACTGTTTACTGCATACCCAATGAGTACGCATTCATAGGCTCTACTTGCGAGTTTAATTCGCTTGGGATCAGGGATTCTGACATATGCCAGACAACCCCATGTTCGAAGATAAGACAAGTTAGGTTGTCTTTTCTTCTTTATCTCATAAGGAGATTTTTGTTTTTAGATTTAGATACTCTGTTCTAACATAGCAAACAATCAAAATAATTTTTCCCTACCAGTGAGATGCAGCACCAGAGTTAAGCATAATAGCAACAACTAGTTTAGTAAGAGTTCTATTCTTTTTTTCAGCTTTACCATTCATTTCAGGTGAATATGGTGCAGTAGTTTCATGTATAATTCATTGGTTTTATAAAACTTATTAAATCAACTAGAATCATACTATGTTCCTTTATTACTACGAAACCTCTTAATCTTTTTACTAAATTGATTTTCAATTTCAGTTACAAAGATCTTAGACATGTCAAGTGCTTCACTTTTATTTTTCATTAGATATACAAAAGTGTAATCAGAGCAGTCGTTAATAAAAGTGATGAAATAACGCTTTCTATTTCTGGTTAGCGTCCCATTTAATTCACATATATCAGAGTGTATTAAGTCTAAAGGTTCAGATTCTCTAACAACTGTTTTATGTGAACTATTAGTTATTTTAGTTTGACTGCAAAAATCACATTTTTCAACATCCTTTAACGATAACTTTGGAATTAAACCTAGGTTACTCAAGTTTGAAATTATGCGTTTGTTCATATGATAGAGTCTAGCATGCCAAATATTAAAATCACACAACATGTAAGCAGAATGAGACATTTTATTGATTTCAACATTCAAACAATGGCGTACCCTTTCCCAACAAAAATACCATTTTTAGAAATGGTGTGCAAATCTTCCCCTATAGACTGAGTAAACTCTGCCTTATTAAGAAGAAACCCAGAAACCAGATTCTTCCTTATTTTTGGAGTGTGAATGACATCCTTTAGAATTAAGGTCTTTCCATAGGTGAATATTAGTTCCACATCTCCAATACCAACAACATTAGTGGTGTGGGAATCTCTCAACAAAACTTTCTTATCTTCAGCAGCAGTGTATGTTTTAAACATAACACGATCATAACAGACATGGCGTGAGGTGTCAGTGTCTATCCACCACCCATCTGATCCACCAGCAAGGTTGATCTCAGTTATCATAGCAATGAATTGCTCTTCTGTCAGGTTAGCCTGATTAGAAGGGCCAGACTTGCTTCTACACTTGCGTGCCATATGACCTTCTTTCCCATAATGAAAACAGAGAAAATGTGGGCGAAGGCCATTTCCAGAAGGTGGTTGCTGCCTTATAATTGGGACCTTTGGAGGGTTCCCATTCTTGTTGCTGGTTTTTAAAGTGCGGTTATGATTCTTTAGTTGTTTGCCGTTTGGCTTCAGAGCTGCTTCGATAAATTTATTTTTCTTGTTATTTGCCACAAAAAGAACTTCATCTTTCTGGTCTTGCTTTCGGGATTCCTCCTCAATTCTAAGGCGGGTTATCAGACTTTCTAGAGAGATTTCTTTTGTTTTATGTCTGAGAGAATTTTTAAAATCTTTCCAACCAGGGAGCAGTTTGTCAATAATAACAGCAATTTGAAACTGTTCATCTAGGGACATACCTTCAGAGATAATTTCGTGAGCAATTTTCTGGATTTCATGAGACTAAGCTACCACTGATTTGTCATTTGATATTTGAGGTAGCGGCTAACAACATACTTTTTGACTCCTGCTTCCTCAGTATCATATTTCTTCTTTAAAGCATCCCAAACTTGTTTGGAAGTTTTGTTCTCGGAACTGTAGTAATCATACAGATCATCAACAAGTCCATTAAGAATATAATTCTTACATAAGTAATCATTATGTCCCATTGGGTTAATTCAACAGCTTTCTTATCCTTTTCTGTTTGGTCATCTGTTTCTGGAACAACAAGAATTTCATCCTTCTGAACGTTGGCAAGCTTTTTCGTGGTTAGAAAAAATAACATCTTTTGTTGCCATCGTTTGAAGTGACTTCCCTCAAACCGAAATGGTTTGTTGTAGTCAGAAGCAGATGATCCTGCCCCAGTAATTTCGTCGGTACACATGGCAGTATGGAAAATCGTCTTAAAATTGTTATTTTTGAATTTCGAGAAAACTTTGAAGAAACAATATATGCTGCCGATAATATTACTGGGTTGAGTCGCGGACTAGGTCGCTCTCTTTAAGACATTTCGAGGCACTGCCCAAATTGTGCAAGGCAGACTATCAACCACGAAGTCCTCAGGATAAAACAACTCAGATCACTGTATCGGATTTCTACTGCACTGTAGAAAACCGTTTTAGAATTACACCCTCAAATATGGCAATCGAATGACTACCAGTCGTAATATGACACTAAGACCATTCAAAAGAAATAAAAGAAGTGTGTAAGAAAATGGGAGAATCGAGAAAAGGCTCAGATACGAAGAGCTTTTGGTGTGCTTTTTCAACTGAGGAGAACATTGTATTTATAGATGAAATTCGTAACTAGATCAGAGAGAAATGTGTGATCCATTAGGTCTGATTCACTAAACATGTGATCTGATATTTAGGATTTGACCACAGAAACGTGTGCCACGATTTGTTTGATCAACAAAACGCGTGCCACGTTTTATTTGACCACAATACGTGCCCTCAGACTTGACTTAGGGTTTTGACTAAGCAATAAGAGATACGCGAGACTAGTAATTAGGGTTTTGACCAACAAAACTGAAGTGCGAAATCGGGGGGCAAGGATCAAATGTTGAATGTTGACTCGGTGGAGGGCAATTATTTAATTAACATATCAATTAGAGATAAAAACGCAAGTATTGATTTAATTAAATAAATAATTAATTTTCATACGCTAAAAAATAATACACCACATAGCCAAGGCCCGGGCTGGGGCCCGATCGGCCGGACAGGCGGCGGCGCGTGTGTGGTGGTCAATATTGCTTGCGTTCTTCCTCCTTTACAAAATTGAGGTACCCTTTGGGATACCCCAAATACCATACCTCCACCTTATATACCTTACTAGTTTGTGATATCTGTGAAACTTCCTTATTTTTCAATTCACAACAACATTAACTCTCATAAATGTCATCATTATTTTCAACAAACTTCCATTAAACTCATCATCATTTCCAACACATTTAGAACATAATCAAAATCAGGAGAGAGAGTGGATGGTGTTACAACCAATGAAAAGAAATCAGAATTAGCATGAAAAGGAAACAACAATTCATCAAATGTAACGTGTTTAGAGAAGTAAATTCTATGAGTTGGAGATAAACAAATATAACCTTTATGATTAGGACTTAACCAATAAAAACACATTACTCAAAACGGAATTGCATTTTATGTTATTTTAAGGTCTCAAATATGGGTAATATGACTATGATCTATCTTTATAATAATGTTGTTGTGAATAATTTGACATGAAGTAGATTTGTCTTTAGTCCATAGTAATTTCCTTTACTGTCACTGCTCCACTTCCTTGCATTGAAATCCTATGAAACTCATCTAATTTGAGGAATGCACTATTTTACAGTCAGTAATAATGCCGAGTTTATGCTTTTTAAAAATTGTGGGGAAGAAAGCTACAAAGACACAGGTAATAATGCTTTTGATAATGTATTTAATTTAATTTTATATTATTGTACTGAGTATGCCTTAAAGATTTTCGTATAAAATTTAAGTCCACTGGAGTTTAATTTCAGGTTGATGTTACTTCTAATTTACTGAAAAACTTTTCTTATGAATTATAGGATGAAATATGGTTGTTGTCACTACTATAAAAAAAATCCTGGATCTTTAATGTATAATCATGTAAAATTTCTTTAGAGACTAAAAACACTTTATTCCCTAAAAAAATACGCTTTACTTTTTTATAATTGGACTAAAAGTTGATAACCAATAATATAACGACTAACTAAAATAATGGGATATTTTATTGAAATTAAATACATATTTAAGTCTAAATTATATTCTCTTCTCATTTGTTGGTGGGAAATATAACCGACAAACTGCCGATGTAGTATTTGTTGGTAATTTATTTCTATTATCTATGACAATGGATAAAGAGGATTGTGGTTTTTCTTAGGGACAAAATTATCATTTTTAAAAAATACTCTTCCTTGCACTTAAATTAACCCATTAATTTAAATTTTTTAAATAGTTATAACACTGCATATTATGGTTTGCGTTTTAGTTCACTTTCTCAATTTTTCAATTTCGAAAACGCGTGTTGCATATTACTTTTTCTTTTTACTTAACAATCCCATTTAACCGGATAACATATATAACATAAATAAATAAATTATAAACTATAAATCATAATTAAAATTACACAAAAAAATAAAATAAAACATATAGATATGTTGGCGCAATAAAAAAAAAATAGACATACGAACATGAGAGTGCTTATCTAGACATTAGTTTATATACAAAGAGATTTTTTTTCCTTAATCTCAATTTAATTTTAATTTTTGGATTAATTATTTTTTTTAAATTGGCCATTTAGATTTCGAGTTTATAACAGCGTTTGGCAAAAAAAAAAGTCTATGTGGTTGATTCAGTATTTGTGTATGATATAACCCTCATATTTTTTAACAGTGAGTTTTTTATTTAATTTTCTTTTTATGATTTCATGGTCGTTCATTAAATTAGAGTAATTTGGTTTCTTAACAGTCTTTTACAAAAATTACAATAAGAGAAACAACACATTTTGTAAAACAAAGTCCATGACATTACATACCGTGGAACCCGATACATAACTAAATATAAATGTAAATATAAACATAAACAACATACTTCAGAATAGAATAAAATATCTTTAAAATCAAATAATGTCAAATAAGATGCGAAGACTTCACAATAAAAACTCCTAAGCTGATCTTTACGACAAGACAAGGACTACCGGTACTAGAGACTCAATGGTGGCATCACGCCCCAAGGCATCTGACCATCAATTTAAGTCTCGACTTTGCTACGTCTTTATCGTTATTATGATCTCCATGTAACTCATTTCTTAAAGTCTAAGACATTCAACCCGATTACATAACAATAGCGTGAATCACCAATCCAAAAATAACACACACATATATATATATATATACACATATATATGAAGCGAATGACATGTACATAGTAAATCAATGTTTAAATAGACAACCATATAAAACATACTAGAACATTTAAATATTCACGCCACATATTTTCAATAAAAAAGACTCAAAGTCCTAATGCAATGTCTACATGACAGTATGCACGGTTCTGGAATATTACATCATTCGCAAAGGAACACAAATCACAAATATACAGTTGCATCACGATTTAGTAACCATCACAAGGATAAAATTGATTAATTCCCGATAACCACACTCCATGATCTATTACAGTGACTACATAACTATGACATGCATGAACATATGATTCTACATGTATGCAAATCTTATTCAATTTACATACCATCCAACATATATAAACATTTCAAATATATGTCCATACAACATGTTAAAATAACTTGAAACATATATATCCATCATATATGAAAATCAAATACACATATATCCACATAATAGCAAATACACATATAATCAAACAAACATAAGCATTTTACGGTACATGTAATAAAAATGGGAAGTGTTTTTACCTCATAGCACTACTTAAACAAACAAAATTACGCTACTCTAACCCATCACACCTTCAACCAACAAAGCCCTTCAACCAACAAATCTTTACTATTGTAGAAATGTGCATATTTGCCAACATGCTTTCTTAAAAGTCTTGCCACTTGTGCATCTTATTTTTAATTCTTAAAATGTCTTTTCATAATATAAATTAAATACATTAACTTTTGTTCACTAAACTACTGTCTTTTATAAAAAGGAATGGAGGGAGTATTGCGGAGCAAACCTCCCAAAATCTGTTTTATTAGTAGGTTTTTACATTTAAATTTAGATCCTTGTATTCTCAATTTTTTAATATGTAAGCGAACCAATAAATTGCTAATGGAAATTTATGTCTAATATGTTTTCTTATTCCTTCAATTTTGTTCTTATTTTTCTTGGCATTATCAGGTTACAATGAGCGTCATAATTGCTGCATTGGGAATCATTTGTGGACTCCTTGGGACATATTCCTCATTGTTGAATATTGCCAATAGTTACTAAATCAATTAGTATAGGATGATAGAGAGTTTCCGATGACAATTGGTAAAAAACACAGGGTGAACCCATGTTGAATTTAGGATGTGTGCGTGTTGAGTTTTAAAAATTACTCTTAAAACCGTATATTTGTATTTTGACATAGGACAATAGAGTTGAAGATTCATCTTATATTTAAATTAAACTTGAGAGTTTGATAATGATTTCTATGTAGAGCTAGTAGAGAGTTAACAAACTAACAACTTCTAACTATTCCTAATTGCCTATAATTATAGTTAGCATAGACTTAACAAATTAACTTCGCATAACTAATTGAGTAGTGCTATTTGGTAGAATGGTTTGCAAAAGAAAGAGATAAAAGCACACATATAGGATTTTTGACCAATTAGCAATTGGATGACCATACAGAAGAGAGTGAGTAGTTACAATTTGTAACAGTTAGATGTTGCCACATATTGTTTTTCTTTTTCTTGCAAACACCTCTCATAACAATCATCATTTCCCTAACTAGTTTATTATCTCTGATATAAAAATATCTAATCGTAATAGTTCCTACAAACTCAAGGTGTCAGTTTAGTAGTAAGAGTTTAATATTATAATTTTAAAACACACCGTTTATATTATGTATAACACGTTTATACAATAACCTTTTGCATCACTATTATGAAAAACAATTTCTTTTTCCCTATACATGCTTCTATTTATCTGCAAAAAGCACTAATGCAGTGCACAAACAATATTTCTTTCTTTGGGTGTTATTCTTGATCGACGTTTAATCCATCAGTATAAAAAATTGTGATTCATACACTAGGGTGATCGTTGAGATCATAGTGAAAATGATGTTAGTTCTGATATAATTGCATATCGATATACGCGTTAGGGTTTATCTTGATGGAAGTGTGTTCCTTGATGAATTGGAAGTTATAAGTTCATCAATGCTTCTATATTATTTCCCTTTTATCATGTGCACCTCTAGGGATGACGTGAGGGGTAGTTTATGTTATGCGCCATCCTTTAATGTTGAAGTGGTTGCATCAGATTTGTATTCAGCTAGACCTCAATATTACACTTGTTTGATGTATTCTTATTGGGCTTTCCCTGTGGTATTTCCATATTACAGTTGGGTTGGACCTTTTAGGCTCATACCATTACACAAACCTCGTAGACTCTTAACTGTTGTTAAATAGGTAATGGATCTAAAGAGCCTTAAAGTTCAAAAGTTTTGAGAAATTTTCCAATGTAAAAATTTCTTGAGATAGTGGATATCGTACCGAAATGGTACATGGTACCTTTTGGGTCATAGATTCTAAACTTTAGTGAGATGTGGATGTCTAAGAATTCAGTAAGGTGACCGGGTCTGTACGTATTCGTTATTCATGTCTAGACAGATGGTGTAACACTTCGGCTATTACCGTAACCGGAGATACTACCTCACGGTCTTCTCACCCCATAACCACCTAGTGCAAATAGTGAGTTTTTTCCTTCCGTGGGATTCGAGCCCGTTATCTGAGGGATAAGTACCGCCTCCACACAGTCCTACTATCAATTGAGCTGTCCCAGATTTTTAATACAAAACGTTACTTAAAAAACAATACTTATTTCTTAGAAACGTTTACAATTTTTTTTTGAATACTTGACATTTTTCATTTTAAATAATTAGTAACAACCACGTTATTTAATATCATTAAGAAAATATTTATTCAAAATTTAAAACAAAGTAAAGACAATTATTCATAAACGGAAGGGAACCACTTCCGTATCTCTAGAATTCTAGTAAAGTTTGTGACAAAAGATTAAAAAAACTTAGAAATATTGAACAATTCTATTATTACAAAATTGTCTTGAAAAAAAAAATCCATGTTTATCCTACGTTCGCCACACGTCAATACTCAATAACTACTCTTGAATCTCCTCGAACTCATTAGTACCTAAAATGCTGTTGTAAGAGTCAGTTTTTTTCCATCATCCACATCAAACCAAAGCTAAACATATAGAAGAATAACACAAAACATATAAATGTAAAAACTTCCAATTTAAAAGAAAAAAAATGTGCATTCCAGAAAATTGTATATCAACACAAATGCATAATAAATGCTCCTAAAACTATATGATCCGGATATAAATCTTCCACTAAGGCAACTTCCACACAGAAAGATCACTCATATCAATGGGGAAAACAAACCTGCCACTAAGGCAACTCCCACGAAGATGCATATGTCATGACATGAAGATATAGTATCAAATAAATATATTCTCACACAACCCACTAAGAATCATTTCATATGCATTCAAAATCACTTTTTAAAATCATCACCTTATTCATATATCATTAAGAACACATACACACATATCCATATAATGAGTATCACATATTCATAGACAAATAATCATAAAAATTATGACTTTCACCACATACACATAAAAATAGAAACTTGATATCATATAGGCCATAAAAATTAACACTTTAACATATATAACAAGAAAATTCATACTCCAACTAATATACATAATAAAATTTAAAACTTTATCACATATAAGGTAAAAATTCAAACTTTATTTCATATCCATCATAAAACTACAATTTTATCACATTTAGCACAATACTTTACTACATAGAAGTCATATATTACAATTCAATCTCAACAAAATTGGGGTTTTATTATTTTAATCCATTAGTCTACATTTATTCCTTTTAAAATATATGTAATCACGATTATTTATTTCATGTCATTCAACCAACGGCCTAACTATAATTTGTGTGGGGAAAAGCCCTAACCTTGGTCGTTTTTCTTCCTAGTACAAGTTTTAATCCCCACGAAGTTGTTCACACGAAAAAGAAGTTCCAAGCTTTGGTTACATGAAGAAAAGGTGTGAAGGTGGTGTTGGCTAGGGTTTCGGTATTCTTTTTTGTCAATTATTAGTCAGTATACATAAATTGTTGACTTAGGGAAATTTAAAGTGGAAATTGTGAGGCCTTAATGAAGAATAAGAGTGATAATATGTCTTTCTTTTTGTCCTTTTTTTTTTGTTAACCTTCATTGTAAAAACCAAGTCATAAATACATAACCCAAATTTCTACTCATTCAAGTGGATTGGGTCATACCAAGCCTCAAACCCTTAGCCCAATTTCTTCTTGCACTAGAAAAACACATCTACATATAATATATATATAAACTTCCCATTGATTTAATAATTCTTACTAATAACTTTATCAACTACAATAAGTTGAACATGACAAATAATTATCACACGTAATTTAATATTGAATAATATTGATAGATTCTAGTTATTTTTAAATAATAAATTTATAGGATGTTACACATGGCTCTATCGTTTTGTCTAAATAAATGTATGAATGTGACTATTGCTTTTTCCTATTTAATCTTGATTGTTAGATTGAATAGGTGCAATTTCGTCTGTGATATTGTAATGATTATCACTCATTCGACCGCGTTCGTTGATAAAAAATTTCCTTATTTTTCTTGTGTTTTCAGTTTGAGCTTTTCTTGTTTCCATAAAATTAGGTTGCATCCACTTCGGTTTTTGATTTCATAGAAAATATGTTGCACTCTAACTTGTAAATATACCACTTTTTATTTATTTATTTTAGTTCATGTAAGTTTTTTTATTTGGATTTAGTCTCTGTTAAATCAGAGACGACCGACTTTGGACCCTAACGTCAAATCAACATTAAAAGAATGATAAGTTTTCCGAAAACCCTTAAACCCTTCTTTTGATTTTTATTCATATTTTCTTTATAAAATAACACTAATTATTAAATGATCAATAAATAAATTTATTAATTAATAATATAAAACATTTTGATTTTTAATATATCATAAAAGATGATGTGTTGGTGTGTATTTATAGACTCACGTGTCATGGAAGTTTATCAGCTCTTTTTTTAGGGACCAAAACTGATTGTCTCTGATTTTACGAGGACTAAATCCAAATTAAAAACTTAGAGGAACTAAAATAAAAAAGTGGTATATTTGCAGAGACGAAAGACATATTTAAAACTTTAAAATATAGAAGAGTTGAACAATAACTCATTACCCATAACATAAGATAATTGAAAAATAAGGTTTTCAAAAGTCATATTACAATATTAAATTATGCCCAAAGGATAAACCAAAGTGAAACTAAGCTAATCAACAAGAGTGTCTCCAACATCAACGTCATCTAATCAAAGGTGGCACTCATAAGGAGCTTGAATACTAGTCCACTCTTCCAACATAAGGAGCTTGAATACTAGTCCACTCTTCCAACATCAACGTCATCTAATCAAAGGTGGCACTCATCTGAAACAAAATCATGTGCAAGGATCACCAAACATAAATAACATATAAAATAATACAATGAAGACATATATCACATAAAAATATAATAATCAAAATGCACCACATCCTAATGCAATGACTATGCATTATTGCACATGAATATGAAATATACCCCCACAAACATTTGTGGTATCTATCACAAATCCACTAAAATATTGTGAAGTTCTCTCCATACAACACTATCATATCCCCACAAGGATTATGGAATCCATCACGGATCACCAATATGGCCAAATCCCCTCAAGGATTTGTGGTATCTATTATAGATCACAACTAAAGCCCATCTATGCCATGAACATATTTACGAACTCCAATTATTGTGAAGCTCTACCCAAACAATACTATCATATCTCCGCAAGGATTACGACATCCATCACATATCACCTCTAATGCAAAATCCCCTCAAAGATTTATGGTATCTATAAAAAATCACAAATAAGGTTGATGAATGCATGAGCATATTAAACAACTCAAATTATCATGTCATGTATTTACAAAGAATTGCATTCTTTCTCAACAATGTTCATATGATACAACACCTTTCATGTAAGCTAAATCATATGATCACAACAAAAATATAGGAGCAAGACATCCATATATAGCAACAACTATAGAATACACACATCACAATTAAACATCAACTGCATAGACAATCCAAACATATATTGTTTTAGCATGTTAGTATATGCCATTACATATTCACATCCAATCAACTAGGAGTAACAATATGCTGGGCCGAGCTAGGCTTTGCTAGGCCTGAGTCTAGCCTGTCAAAAAATTCAAGGCCTATGCCTATAGGCTTACTATTTAGGTATGAGTCTGACCTTGATAGAAGTCTGGTATGACCTGTTAGCATACTTAAAAGTCTATTCATTTTAACATTTTTGAATAAGTAATCAAACATATCTTTAAATTGATAAACAAGTTAATATGTCAATGAAATTAAGTTATATTTTGATATTTAACATCACATTTTGAAGAATATGATTTTATATACATTATATTTAAATTATATTTTATAATAATACATTTAAATATGTCAAACTAAATGAGATTAATATCCGTAAATTACTAAAAGTGGAATATATAACAATAAGATCAAAATTAATATAATAATTATAGTAGTAAAAAAATATTATTTATATTTATTTAAATAGGTCGACCTAATAGGCCTAAAATGCTTATTATGTGGCATGTAGCCTGACCTTTTTAACTAAACAGACTTTCTTAGAAGCCTTGTCCTTATCTGTTTAAGAAAAAAGTCTGGCCTGACCTAGACCTGACGTATGCTAGGTCGTAGACCCCGGTCGGTCGGTCTGACCTATTCTCATCCATACCATCAACTTTGTGCATATGAAATTTTGACTCTCAGCACTATTAGGCCTCAATTTGGGTTTACAATACAACTAAATCTCTATTTTAAAATTCATAAAGTAAAACAAAACACTTAGGAATTAAAATCCTAATAGTTAGTACAAAAAATTAGAATCTTGTCCTCCCTATTAATAAGAGAGTCACACTCGATTCCTTTTTGAACGAATCTTTGTTTTAAAATTTCTTTCCCATGTACTTGGCGCGTCTTTTAAAGAACTCATAGTCATAACTTTAATACTTTTATGTATGCACATAATAATCTAAATAGGTTAGTATGCACATAACTTTAATACTTTTAAGTACGTACTAATTTAAATAGGTTAATATGCAAAGACTTGAAACTTGTCCTCCGCACAAATGGAAGACTCACAACTTGGTTCCTTATTTGGACAAGTCTTTGTTTCAAAGTTCTTTCACATAAACTAGGCTCATCCTTAAGGAATTCATAGCCCTAACCCCTATATTTAACGAATAAAAATCATTTTACAACTTGTATGTATATGTTCGCAAAAAAGTATGCACCCTTTAATATTTCACTACTTCTCAAATTTTTCTGCTTCTTAGTACCGAAAGGGACAACTTTTATTTTGCCAACTTGTAGTCTACTTTAAAATACTAAATACTCTTTTCACTTTTGTAAAGTTTCTCCCTAAAATATAGACAAATGAGTCTAATTTCTGTTGCAACAAGAATCATTGACAAAGAACGAGCAGACTTAAAGATATGAAACATAGTCAAAATCAAGATTCACATTTTTAACACCAAAGTATATAAAATGAAAGGGATCGCGAAGTTCTTCCCTTAGTTCATTTCTCAAAATTTTAACAAGTCAACAAATGAGCATTATCAAGTTCATAGTATCCTTATTTTAAAAATTAAAGATCACATCTTGCTACCCACATAATTTGGAACATAAAGTTTGAATTTTTAGGCATAGAAATTAAAAATTTGTCACAATATATAAATTTAACATAAGATTGAACATAAATAAGGAACTTGAATACGAGTAAGAGGTTGAATTGTGTTTGACTAGGTTATGTAAGTCATGAGCTTCCCTGATCATGTTTTTGATTTAATTCCCAAACACACAGTACATATGAAATATTTGATTGATCTAATGTTTTGAATTGAGAAATATTTCAGGCAAAACAAGAAGACACCACACACTTGGAACAATAGCTTGCAACTCAAGGAATCAACCAAAGATGGAGGATGCACTTGAGAAAGACGCAAAAATGTATAGTGTTATTAGGTGTCATAGTAATAAGTTTAGTAGACTAATCACTATGGTCTCACACTTAAGCCTTTGCCAATGAATATAAATCAATCAACAAATAAAGCAATTGATGAATCGATTGATAAATCGATTGTCTGACTCAGAACAAGTGTTTTCACTATACAAATCGATTGGGCAATCGATTGGTTAAATGTTTTGGTGAAACCTGAGTTCTGGGATAACTCTAATCGATTGGACAATCGATTGAGCAATCCATTAAGCAATCGATTTAGCAAGTCACAGAAACAACCAGTTATGGAATCAATCGATTGACAAATTGATTGTGACCAAGTTTTAAAATCAGAAATAAGTTCTGTGATGCAACAAATCGATTGGGATATCAATTGATTTAGTTTTCTTAAACTCCAAGTTTGAAGCAATCGATTAGGCAATCGATTGCAGATAATCATTCATCAGAACAAACTTTGATTAAATCGATTGGCAAATAGATTTTGTCAAAATAGCTGAGGTTCTGTAACAAGCACAATCGATTGGCACATCGATTGACGTTTATGCCTGAGCCACTTTGATCAGACACAAGCGATTGGAAAATCGATTGATGCAAAAGTCTGACTCACTGTGATCACCACAATCGATTGACGAATCGATTGAAGCTCATTTTTAAGTTACAGAAAGGTTTCAGGTCATTGCCAAATCGATTATGACTGTGATTGTGAAATCGACTGAGCAATCGATTTTTTTGATCTCGTTGTTGGAACAAAACATCTATAATCGATTACTCAATCGATTTGGAGAAAATCATAGTTTCAGTTCTGATTGATGTATTAAAAGAATCGATTGGCAAATCGATTCATTATATATTCAAGATTCAAGAAAAACAAGACCTGCAAAAATCAATTAGGCAATCGATTAAAGCTTTATAAAATCGATTAGGAAATCGATTGTCCTGGTGTTTTCTTTGAATATATATAAGCTGATTCAATCACTTTTAAAAGAAGAACTTTTAACAACTTTTGAAAATCTTTGACACAACTTTTGGAAAACTTTTCACAACCTTTGAACAACCTTGAGAGAAAAGTTTTACAATCACACAAACATTCATTGCCCAAATACCTTTTGTGTGAGAACCAATACAGTGACTGAGTCAAATTCATGATACTTCTTTAGTTCTTTGTAAAATACAATTCTTTGTAACTGAAGGTTTAGAAAATCCAGTTTGGAAACTGGTGGCTATCTTCGTTGTTGAGAGGACTCATCAAGAAGAAGTTTTACTGTGATCTTGGAAGAGTTTGTAAAGGAACTCTGGGATACAGTGGTCGCCGAATAGAATAGAGAGAGAGTTTTAAGATTGATAGGCCGGGAGCGCTGGAACATCTGTAAAACACTCTAAGATTCTATTGAAAAAGGCCGAAATCGTTTTATTTCGGGACTGGACGTAGGTCGTCTGATAGACGACTGAACTAGTATAAAATCTTGGTGCAATATCTCTATCCCTTATCTCTTTACTTTTCATGTTCATCTTGTATGCGATCTAATATTTCCGCTGTGTACTTTGTGTATGAATCTTGCATATTTAATATAGGAATTAAAATTGAACACGTTGGGTTTGATCTTAATTCTCTTATTCTTAATCAAAAGAAGTCATATTTTTCCAACAGGTTAGATTATTTTTGCTAATTTTTTTAAAATTGGTTTGGGTTTTGTGACTTATTTAGAATAAAAGTAGTAGCAATCGGGTTAAGTGATCAGAGGCAAAAGTAAAAGAAGAATTGCAGAATTAAAGTGACACAAAAATTTATCTTGTTTTATCACCAACTTGGTAGCTACGTCAAGTTCCCTCACTTAGCATGATTTAATCCAGTAATTCAAAACTTGAATTACACAGCACCTAACCCTACAAGTCAGTCTTCTCAAAACAACCTGACACCTACAAACTTAATGAGGAACACATACACCTTGAATCTACAAGCGAAGTTGTAATGCCCCAAATTTTTTATCCAAAGACTATAATTTTTCTTCTTCATAGGAGTAGTTCATCATGCAATAATTTGAAGATGCGTCAGAAAGTGACTTGATATATTTTTCTTTTTCGTAAAAGAACGGGATGAAATTTATTAAAATATTATTTATTCATTTATTTGCAAAATTAATATTCTAGTTGTTAGATCGATATTCATTTATACTCCAAAATAAAATAAATTATATTTAAGTGAAATTCAAAAGAAGCAGGGTTGGTTGAAATGAATGACATTTAATTATTTACTAGCAAATGAAATCTCACTTCTACATTTCTATTAAAAGTTAATGATTAAAAGTAAATAACTTTACGGACAACAAAAATTTTAGTAATACAAAACTTTATTTTTAAACAAAAGTCTCATTTTCCCAAGCGCATGCACCAATCAAACATCATTCATGCAACTATTTGAGATCATTAGTATCTAAATGTTGGTGTAAGGGGTCAGTTTATCCCACAACAAATATTAAACCAAATAATAAATTAACAACCATAAAATATAAAATATGAATATAAAATATTTTCGTAATAAAAGATTTAAAGAAATTAATTCTTTAATAGTTCTTAAAGTTGAATCAAAATTCATAAAATGTATCTACATAAATCAAGTAGCAATCGTAGAGCAAATAATTAGATCAAAATAAAAATAACAATAAAATGTATGCAAGTTACGCATGCTCTTAAACATATATGATATGGATATAACCATCCACACAGGTGTCCGCACAGAAGTCACTCATACTAATGGGGAAAAATTAAACTGGCCACACAGGCGTCCACAAAGATGCATATGATATGTCATGAAATAATAATGATGCTCAAAAGGTACATGTCACTACCCACTTAGATAATCACACAAATCACGCGACACTTAGGCAACCACAAAGTTAACAATATTTAAAACACAAATCACCAACAACTTATGCAACCACAAAGATAAAATATTTAAAATACAAATATAAAATTAAAAATTAAAATTCTCATCAATTTCCTCATGACACATATATTGTTCATAAAAGTCAAAATTTAAATTTTAAATATTCAAAAAGTCAAGACTTAATATCAAGCACATCGTGACAAACATATTACTAATGATATCATCATAAAAATTATAACTTTATAATTAAGTACTCTAAAACACGTAAGACGTTAAATATTTTCACTACAAACATATTTATCAAGGGATACTAATAAAAATAGAACTCCTACAATTAAGTTCTTCAAGATAGATGTATTACTCAGAAGAATCAATCAAAACATTATAGTTAATTTCTTTACAACAAAAATAAAATCAATCTTTTTCTTTTAAGACATCCAGACATCATATCAATATCTTACAAACCGCTAATTTAATATCTAGCCTAACTCTGCATGGGGAAAAGCCCTTACCTTGAACGATTTTCTTCCACGTAACACTATATAGCCCTCGAAAAATCTCATAAAGATGAAAGAACAAAAGTTTAGAACTTCCACAAGAAAGAGATGGAATATGTGGATGGTTATTTGAATGACTTAGAAAATATTTGAGATAAATAAAATATAATGTTGGGAATTGCGTATGAGGTATAGGTGATTAGTTGCAAGTTTTATCGTATTATATGAGGAAGATGTGTATGAGACTAATATGGAGATTAATTGCACACATCAATAAGGTATTCAATTGGAATAATATCATTCAATGACCAACCGTTATGAATTAATTGACATTCATTTACTTATTCATGCTTGTTACACATTTGAGTGAATGTAAAGTAGAAAACACACGGTTCTATAACTAAATACTATTAAAAATAAAATATATTTATGAAGAAGAGTAGTGTGACTGATTAAATTTTGACCGAAATTGACTTGGTCATTGTTCACTCTAAAACAATACTCCTACGAGTTTTAATTAATTACTAAAAAAACCCCAACAATTAATTAATTAATTAATATTAATATACTTTATAAAATAATTAAACATTAAAGAAACAATTATCTTATTATTGTCACACTAAATTAATTAAATATAATATATAAATAAAACTAATGATTTTCACTAACTCTACTATCTCCTAGGTCGAATACTTATTTAGTCTAAAATAAAACTAATAAAGGATATAACTTCTATAAATTATAATTTAATTAAATAATTAAACTAATGTTTTCATCAACTAAAATAAATCAAGTAAGACAAAAATATCATTGCAAGTCATGCATAATAAAATAAAGTCAACATATTTAACACATCAATTTCATGATTATCGAAAATAATCAAATAAACAAAATACACAGTTGTCGACGTAGAAAATAATTATGCCATAAACCGTTCTAATGTAATTGTCATACCAAAATAATTAAATAAAAATAAAGGCTATAATTGTTCAAGTAAAATAGAGAGTGATAAATTTTAATTTAATTTCTTTACATATAGAATAAAATATTAATTAAATAATAAATTACGAAAATTACTAAAAGACACATATATATTATATATGAAAATATTGGGGTGTTACAGAAGTCTTCTTAACACAACCTAAAAACCTACAGATTTCTTGAGGAACAAGAAAGCCACTACCGGGCTGGGTTACAAGAGTTTGGAACAAATAGGTTTGCTTTTTTAGAAGGTAACTGAACAATGACTCTCACACTAGAAAACACTTAGAAAATATTTCTTTTGAGCAAGTGTTACTCTTGACCTTAACCATATGAACTTTAATGACATAGAAAACTTTGTGGTTGTGATTTCACTTATTTTTCTTCTTCATCCTTGAGTATCTATTTATAGAATAAGTTAGGGTTTCTCCTTTAGTCCTTGTAAAATTTGAATGATATCATTGCAAACAATTTTTGAATCATATCTTCTTATGAGTGTTTCTTCTTGTAAACAATTTTTGATCACATATTCTTGTAAATAATTCATATCTTCTTGTTGATTCTGATCTACTCTTCTTATAAATAATTAATATTTTATTGTAGATAAATCTTGATCAAATCTTCATGTAAATAATTCATATCTTCTATTGGTAAATATCATTCCAATCTTCATATAAATAATTCATATCTTCTTATGGATAAATCTTGATCAAATCTTCTTATAAATAATTCATGTCTTCTTGTTGATAAGATCTTGATCATATGTTATTCAAATCTTGATCATATCTTCTTTTCAACTTGGTCAAAGATTTCAAAAACATGAATCTTCTTTCATACTCTTGCTTGATTTGAGATGGAATGGATTAATGTGGTTCTTATTTCTTCACATTGATTCAACTAAGTCTTTTTTCATACTTAATTCTTTCAATTTCAGTCGTTGACTTTCCATCTGAGGCATTGACTTTCTTGTTGGAGTGAGATATTGTGTTTCTTGAATAATGATAGTCAGAGGCAGAGTTGCGTGACTTAGAATTAGTGGCATTGGGAAAATCACCTTGTTGAAACTTCAGAGTCAGTGCAACCTTAGAGGTTGCATATCAGATAGACAACATTTGGAGTGTGTTGCACCATTTTGATTAGCGGATTGTGAGCTTCGAATTCATGATTTGAAAAATCACTTTAGAGTTAATTATACATTGATATGAACTCTTTAGAGACATGTTGAGTATGTGCACATGGATTTAGATGCATGCTTCAAATTATGTCTTTAGAGGCAGTCTACAAATTATGTTTCAGAGCCATTCTTCAGAGGCAGTCTTCAGACCTAGTCACGAGACCCAAACATTCGACCCAAACTTCAAATACGGACGTCATACCTTGACATCAGAGGAAATCTTCATAACATTCAGAGGCACGTTACTTTCAGAGGCATACATTTAGAGGCAAACACATATACTTTGTGTTCCTTTGCTTTCATCCTTTGGTCACTTCCTCTAGTGACTTCTTCTAATGACATTCCTCTGGTCGCTTCCTCAAGTACATTCCTATGATTTTCTTCTTCCAATTTTGGCATACTTAATGAAGCCATCATTCCAAATTTATTGTTCTCATAAAATACTTTTGTTAATATCAAAACTATAAGTGGAAAACCAACTTGGTTCAAACAATCTCCCATTTTTTGATGATGAAAAAACTATATTTTTTATAACAATTTTTCTTTTATTTCTTGACTCCTTTTGACTTAAGGCTCCCCTTAAAACCAATTAATTTTTTCATTTCCCCACATTATTGTTCTCAAATATCTTTCTTGCTTTTTGTCATTAGACAAAAAGACTTGAAAATGATTTTTTATTTATTTATATTTTTAATGTATTTTCCTTTTTTATTCTGAATGAACAAAACATAAAACATTGCCTAATATGAGAAAAGCCTATAACTGATCCTAGTATGAATCTAAATAACTCTAAGCTTTGCACAACATTATTCAGGTATAAAGGTAAGGTTTAGATTTTTTTTCTAATGGAGCCAAATCTATCTTCAGTTAGTGATTTGGTGAATATGTCAACCTATTGTTGTTCAATGTCTACAAACTTGATATTTAATAATCCTTTTTGAATAAAGTCCCTAATGAAGTGATGTTTGATTTCTATGTGTTTGACTCTAGAATGTAAGATTGGGTTCTTAATTAGGCAAATTGTAGAAGTGTTGTCACAAAATATAGAAATGTTTCTCTCAAGCATCTTGTAATCTTCCCATGGATGTTTCATCCATAACAATTGAGAACTGTAACGAGCTACTGAAATGTACTTAGCCTCTACTTTTGACATTCCAATTGTGCTTTATCTCTTACTTGACCATGAAATTAAGTTTTCACCAAGAAATATGCAATTTCTATTTGTGTTTTTTCTCTCAAGTATGTCTTCCTCATAATCAACATCACAATAGCCACTTAATTTGTACTTAGTAGATTTCTTGAAGAACAACATAAGGTTGATAGTACCTTTTAGGTATCTAAGGATCCTCTTATTAGTAGTTAAATGAGATTCCATTGGATTAGCCTGAAATTTTTCACACACACTAAACATAATATCAGGTCTGAAGGTATTAAGGTAAAACAGTGATCCAATGATTCGTTTATATGTTTTCTGATCAACCTTTTGGTCTGGTTCATTCTTTTCAATTAGATTGGTGTAGCCATTGGTTTACAGTTATTCATTTTATACTTCTTGAGGAGCTCTTTTGTATATTTGGTTTGCTGAATGTATATGCCTTCTTGACTTTGCTGAATTTGTATTCTTAGGAAGAACTTAAAATCTCCTATCATCCTCATTTGAAATTCAATTTGTATCAACTTAACAAATTATTGACAAATAGTGCCATTAGTAGATCCAAAAATCATGTCATCCACATAAATTTGAATGATAAGAATGTCATTTTCTATTGATTTTCTAAAAATAGGGCGTTTTCTAATTGTCCTCATTCAAAAAAAAATTAAGCAAGAAGTTACTTAGTCTATGATTCCATGCCCTCGGTGCTTGTTTTAGACCATATAGTGATTTCCTAAGTTTAAATGCATGATTTGAAAATTCAGAACTTTCAAAACATGGGGTTGCTTAACATAGACTTCTTCACTTATATACCTATTTAGAAATACACTTTTAACATCTATTTGAAATAATATAATGTTATCATAAGCAACAAAAGAGAGTATGATACAAATAGCTTATAACATGACCACTGGAGCAAACATCTTAGTGTTATTAATGCCTTCTTGCTGACTATAGCCTTGTGCAACAAGTCTTGCCTTGTTTCTAACCACTACTCCTTTTTCATTTAGCTTGTTTCTAAAAACCCACTTGGTTCCAATAATGTTTTTCTTTGATCTAGGTACTAGATCCCAAATATCATTCCTTTGAAATTTATTTAACTCTTCTTGCATTGCAAGGATCCATCCATCATTTGCTTGTGCTTCATCAACATATGTAGGTTCAATTGATGATAGTAGACACAAAAAATTGTGTCTATTAGTGATGATCTAGTATTCCAAGGATCATTGGCATTTCCAATGTTTAGACTTTTAGGATGACATCACTTGTACTTCCATACATATCTCTCATATCTTGACTGCTTTTGACTTGGTTAGATTCATCCTCTAATGATTTGTCATTTTCTTCTGATTTACCTGTATCCTCTTATTTTTCATGTTCTTCTGGTTTGTCTGCATCTGTTTCCTCTTGTTTTAGTAAACCTCCACTATCATCAAGATGCTTTTGAATTTTTAAGGTAAAGCTGTTTGTCATCAAATTTTACATATATTGACTCTACCACAATTTGAGTTTCCATAATGAACACTTTATAAGCTTTAGATATTTCAGAGTATCCAATGAAAGTGCAATTTTTTAATTTGGAATCAAACTTGCCAATGTTGTCTTTAGTGTTTAAAATATAACAAACACAACAAAATTGTTTAAAGTAAGAGATGTAAGGCTTTTTACTCTTCCACAATTCATGTGGTGTTTTATTCAATATAGATCTAATTGAAGGTGAGAACACGAGAAGGGCGGTTGAATTGTGTTTGCCAAAGTTGATAACATTTTGATGATTTATAAATAATTAAAAAAAAAACTAGTTTGGTTTCGATGACTTACTTGGAGTAGAAGCAATTGGATTCAGAGGCAACAAGCAACGAAAGCATAAATAATTTGACACATAGATTTATCCCGTTTCACCAATAACTTGGCTACATCCAGTCTCCTCATTCATAAGGATTTAATCCACTAATTCGAATACCTTGAATTACAAAACACCTGACCCTCCAAGTCATTCTTCCCAAACAGTCTGATAAACCCAGACTTTTGAGGAACTAACCACATTGACCCTTCAAGCCAAGTCTTCTCATAACAACTTGACAATCCTTGATTGAAGAAAGAACTAAACAACTATCGGGTTGGATACAAATGATTCGAACTTTAAATGTTTGCTTCTAACAAAGCTATTAACAATAATAACTCTCACACTCTAAAAATAGAACAATTAGATAATATTTCTCATTCGAATAAGTGTTTCTCTCTTTGAAATCTAAGACTACTATTTTCTACTTTTTGATGATTTTCTTCTTCAGCATTGAATATCTAGTTATAGTTAACAGTTGGGCTTCAATTTAGTCATTGTTTAATTATGAATTGTATTTTGTTCAAATTGCTATTTTCTACTTTGTTCAGGTTGGAACTTTAAGTGTTTGCTTCTAACAAAGCTAATAACAATAATAACTCTCACACTCTATTTCTTATTCGAACAAATGTTTCTCTCTTTGAAATCTAAGACTTCTATTTTCTACTTTTCGATGATTTTCTTCTTCAGCATTGAGTATCTAGTTATAGTTAAAATTTTAGCTTTAATTTAGTCCTTATTTAATTTTGAATTGTATTTTGTTCAGATTGTGTTTGTAAATTCTTTAGATTGATTATGTTCGTATTTTGTTCAGATCGCGTTTGTAAATTCTTTAGATTAATTCAATTCATATTTTGTTGTAGATAAATCTTACAAATCTTGACCATATCTTCTTTCATACTCTTTGAAGTCAAATATATTGTTCTCACAAAATACTTTTGTTATCATAAAAACTCTAACTATAAAATTAACTTGGTTCCACCAACCTCTCCCTTTTTTATGATGACAAAACATGTATTGTTTATAACAGTTTTTCTTTACATTACTTCGACTCCCCCTAACTTAGGGCTCCCCGTAAGTTTAAGTATCATTTTCTCTCCACTTTATCAAATATATTTCTCCCTATTTGTCATCAAACAAAAAGACTTGAAAGTGAGACATTTTTTTAAAAAAAATTCTTTTCATTTTTTGTTTATTTATGTTTATTCTTTTTTATTCTTTTTTTTTTTATATTAACATGAATATATTACAAGCAAAATATAAAAAATAATGTAAAGCTAAACTACTTTAAAGTTATCAAAACATCAGTTAAGTATGAAGGTAAGATTTAAGTTTTTGTTAATGAAGTCAAAACTATCTTCAGATAGTAGTTTGGTGAATATGTCATCCCATTGGTGTTCAACGTCTACAAACTGAATGTTAAGTACCCTTTTTAAACAAAGTCCCTAATGAAGTGGTGTTTGATCTCTATGTGTTTAGTTCTAGAATGTAAGATAGGGTTTTTGGTAAGACAAATGGCATAGGTGTTATCACAATAGATGGGAATATTGGACTCTGGGATTTTTTAGTCTTTTAGATGATGCTTCATCCAAATAGTCGAGAACTGCAGCCATCTCCTGAAATGTAATAAGCCTATGATGTTGACATTGAAATGGTGTTTTGTCTCTTACTAGACCAAGATATTAATTGCCACTAGTGCTTTCTCTCAGGTTTATCTTCAGCATAATCAGAATCACAGTATCCACTCAGTTTGTACTTAGGAGATTTTTTGTAGAACAAGGTAAGGTTGGTAGTGCCTTTTAGGTATGTAAGGATTCTCTTAACATCAATTAAATGTGATTCCCTGTGGTCAGCGTGAAATCTCTTAAATACATATACTCTAAACATGATGTCAAGTCTGGAAGTGATAAGGTAAAGTAGGGATCCTATCATCTTTTGATAATCTTTTTTGCTTGAATCATCTTTTTCAAGTGAACAAGTAGGTTGCATTGGTGTAGCCATAGATTTTCAATAACTCATCTTAAACTTCCTAAGAAGCTCTTTGTATATTTAGTTTGATGAATGTATATACCTTTTTGACTTTGCTGAATTTGTATCCCTAAGAAGAACTTAAGTTCTCCCATCATACTCATTTGAAATTCAAGTGGCATCAGTTTAAAAAATTCTTGGCAAAGAGTACCATTAGTAGATCCAAAAATATTGTCGTCAACATAAATTTGAATAATATGAATGTCATCTCCAATTGATTTTCTAAAAAGTGTATTAATTACTTGTCCTCTTTCAAAGTTATTTTAAAGCAATAAGTTACTAAGTCTATCATATCATACCCTAGGTGCTTGTTTTAGACCATACAGAGATTTTCTAAGTTTAAAAACATGATTTGGAAATTCTGAACTTTCAAAACCTGGGGGTTGTTTAACATAGAGTTCTTCACTTATATAACCATTTAGAAAAGCACTTTTAACATCCATTTGAAATAATGTAATATTATTAATTGCAGCAAAAGAAAGTAGGATACAAATAACTTTTAACCTGGCTATTGGAGCAAATAGCTCAATGTAATCAATGCCCTCTTGTTGATTGTAGCTTTATGCAACAAGTCTTGCCTTCTTTTTGAACACTTCACCTTTTTCATTTATCTTGTTTTGGAAAACCCACTTGGTTCCAATAATGTTCTTATTTGGTTTTGGTACTAGGTCCCAAACACCATTCCTCTTAAATTCATTTAACTCTTCTAGCATTATATGGATCCATCCATCATCTGCCAATGCTTCATCAATAAAGGTAGGCTCAATTGATAAGAGTAAGCCAAAAAAAAAAGTGGTATCTTTTAGTGATGATCTAGTCTTCAAAGGATCACTTGCACTTCAAATGATTATAGTTTTAGGATGAGATGACTTGTACTTCCATCCAGATCTTCCTTCTGAATTATCTTTAGTGTTTCTGACTTGATAAGATTCATCGTTTGAAGATTTCTCATATTCTTCTAATTTGCTTGTATCCTTTGATTTTTTAAATTCTTCTAGTATGTATGCATATGCTTCCTCTAATTCTAGTAAACCTACACTATCATTATCTTGCTTTGACTTTTCAAGGTCAAACTGTTTGTCATCAAATTTAACATGTATGGATTCTTCCACAATCTAAGTTTCCTTATTAAACACTCCGTAAACCTACCAATGAAGGTGCACTTTTGAGATCTAGAATCAAATTTACCGATGTTATCTTTAGTGTTCAACATATAACAAGTAGAAGCAATTTTTAAAAAATAAGAGATGTTAGGTTTTTTGCCTTTCCACAATTCATATGGTGTTTTATTCAATATAGATATAATTAAGACTCTATTTTGAATATAACATGCAATATTAATTGTTTCAGCCCAAAAGTGTTTTGCAACATTCATATCATTTAACATGGTTCTGGTCATTTCTTGGAGTAATCTATTTTTTCCTTCTATAACTCCATTTTTTTGGGGTGTTCTAGGAGAGGAGAAGTTGTGAGAGATTCCATTCTAATCACAAAAACTTTCAAAGACCTTGTTTTAAAATTCTCCTCCATGATCACTTCTAATTGTTACAATCTTAAGACACTTTTCATTCATTATTTATTTGCAAAATATGATAAAACTTTGTGGGATTCATCCTTAATTCTTAAGAATTTTACCTATGTCCACCTAAAGTAATTATCTACTATAACATAGCCATATTTCTTTCCATTTAGATAGGTTGTTTTCAATGGCCCAAAGAGATCTATATGTAAGATCTCAAGAGGCATTAAGGTAGAGACTAAGTTCTTAGGAGTAAAGGAGTTATTTGTTTGTTTTCCTTTTTGACAAGTTTCACACATAATTTCAATTTTGTAACTAAGCTTAGGTAGACCTTTGACTAGTTAAAGTTTATTAAGTTTTGAAATTAATCTAAGAATATTCAGATCCTTTGCTTCTTGAATGGCAGTGATTTTAGGTCTCCACTTGCTTGTCAAACTCCTTAGAATTTTCTTCACATGATCAACAATAGGATAATTATTTTCAAGTACCTTTAGTCCTGAGACCATGATATGAAATCTGGAAAACATTGTTTCAATGTCTTCATCTTCTTCCATCTTGAATAACTCATACTTTTTTACTAGGAGGTTGACATTTGCTTCTTGAACTTGCTTACTTCCTTCATGGGTCAGAATCTGACTATCATAAATGCTCTTTATTGTCTCCTTGTTGGTGCACTTGTCAAACTCCTTGAAGGTGATTGCATTTATCATGAATGTTCTGGACTTATGATGCATCTTGTAGATCTTCTTCTGATCAACATTCATCTTATTTCTTGGCATTTCAATACCATCAGTATTCTTCAGAGTAATATTACCATCTTCCACTATGTCCCAAAGTTCAGGATCTTGTAAAATATAGAAACTCCTCAGTCTGTCCTTCTAGTACGCAGAACGTTTTCCATCAAATAGAGGTGGTCTGTTGATGTTTCCTCAAACAACTTCTTCACTAAATCTAGACATATCGAACCCTTGGATCTATTCTCAAATATTGTAAAGTGCTCAGCCTTGAGACCAAGCTCTAATACCAATTAAAGGTGCAAACACAAGAAGGAGGTTGAATTGTATTTGCCAAAGTTGATAAATTTTTAATAATTTATAAATAAATAACAAACTAGTTCGGTTCTGGTAACTTACTTGGAGTAGAAGCAATCAGATTCAGAGACAACAAACAATGAAAGCATAAATAATTTTACACATAGATTTATCCTGGTTCACCATAAACTTGAATACATCTAGTTCCTTCACTCAGAAGGCTTTAATCCACTAATTAAATACATTGAATTACAAATCACTTGACCCTCCAAGCAAGTCTTCCCAACAGCTTTATAACCCCAAACTTTTGAGTAACTAACCACCTTGACCCTACAAGCCAAGTCTTCTTCTAACAACTCCAACTTGAACAAGGAACTAAACCACTATAGATTTGGATACAAGAGATTGGAATTTTAAATGTTTGCTTCTAAAAAAGCTGATAATAATAATAACTCTCACACTCTAATAAATGAACAATCAAAGAATATTTCTCATTCGAACAAGTGTTTATCTCTTTGAACTCTAAGACTATTATTTGCTGCCTTTCGATGATTTTCTTCTTCAACTTTGAGTATCTATTTATAGTTAAAATTTGGGCTTCAATTTAGTCCTTATTTAATTCGTAATTGTATTTTGTTTAGATTGCGTTTGTAAATTATTCATATTGGTTATGATCCTATTTTCTTTAGATTGAGATTGTAAATTGTTCAGAGTGATTTTGTTCGTATTTTGTTCAAATTGAGTTTGTAAATTCGTTAGATTGATTCGAGTCGTATTTTATTGTAGATAAATCTTGATCAAATATTCTACAAATCTTAACCATATCTTCTTTCATACTCTTGAAGTCAAATATATTGTTCTCATAAAATACTTTTGTTATCATAAAAACTCTAAGTATAAAATCAACTTTGTTCCAACACAAGCATTATCTATAACATGACAATCATAACAGTGGTTATTGGGCCGACAATAAAATATGTAGAGGAATGTGAGTGATGTCGATATGATTCATTCCTCTTGCTTAATATAAGTTATGTCTTGAGCGTTTTGATAAAGTGATATGTGAAATGTACGTGGCCAAACTGAAATAGACCAATATAAGATATTGGGTTAATTAGTGATTGCATGTATACTCGTGAATCAAGAAACAAATTATTGGACCTAACGAGGCTGACAAGTCTTATGTCTTGTGTTCAATTAAGACATTTGAATGAAGGGAAAATTACTACATGATAAATATTGGTCACAACAGGGTTAAAATTGTATCACCGATTTTCTCATTTATTGGGTACCAATGATGCATTGCTAGATGTTGCTTATTGTTTATAATATTTAATATTATTTTATTATTTATATTATGGCCAATTAAGTTGAAGTCTACAGGGTCACACGATATAATGTTTTAATCGAACATTAAATATTTAATTAAATAAATGGAATGGACTTGTAATGTACAAGACCCACTAGGGAAACCAATAATAGAGCGGAGCACTGTATATATGTGATATGTTGTGCTTCCTCTTACTTAGTCATATAATTATTTTATTGTAGTTGTCAGCTAGCACTGATCCATTCTGAGGCAACTATTCGCGTGGACTGAGTGGATACACTGCAAGATCATGGTGATGGTGATTTTTATACTCCTTGATGCTTCAAGAGGTAAACACATGAACCTTTATATGAATTTTGTGCTTACGTGATCCATGGCTAGGGGTTTGTTCCACTCTTTTGATTCCACTCCTTTTATTCCTTATCAATTACTTGTTCTTGTATGGTCAAGTACATCTTTTGGTTCCTTATACGGAGACTTCGTTGATTCCTCTGAGTCATGTGGTTCCTCTCATATATGTAAATCTGCAAAATCTTGATCGAACTTTGTCTTTTTATGGTTAAGATTTTTGTCATCAAATTTGGCATGGGTTGATTCCTCAACAATCAATGTCTCTTTATATTATACTCTATAGGCTTTAGAGTTTTTAGAGTATTCCAAAAAGGTTCACTTGTCAAGATTTAACATATCAAACTTGTTAAGATTCTCTTTGGTGTTCAAAATATAACATATGCAACCAAATTGATAAAAATATGAAATATTGGATTTTATTCTTATCCACACTTCATAAGATGTCTTATTGAGAACATGTCTTATGTAGATTCTATTCTAAATATAACATGCAGTGTTCACTATCTTTATCCAAAATTTGTAGAACGAGAAACATAAGAAAGAAGGGTTTGAATTGTGTTTTATTTTAAAACTGTTTTAACAAGATTAAAACAAACTGATGAAAACAAAGCTGATAAATTAAAATAAAAAACCAAACAACCAATCAATCCTGATTCACCACCTTCATGAAAGTTGCTTCCATTCCCTTTAAACTAAAAGATTTAATCCACTAACTCTCCAACTGAATCACACTTCAACTAAACATCAACTAGTCAATCTGACTGTGTTCAAGTCTTCTCAAACTTCTAGCTTAGTACAATCAAGCTATTGAGGGATGCAACCACTATTGGACTAGGTTAAAAATGGGTTTAATGGTTTTTGATAACTCTCATAAGAGGGTGTTTACAATATTGTACTCTTAGAAAATATTACTCAACATTTAGACAAAACACAATATTAAGAGCAAAAGTGCAAAGATGATTGTATTATGTTTATTATGCTACATTGTTGTTATATTCTTCAATGAGGGTTGTACATCCTTTTATAGAGAGCTTTAGGGTTTCTTGTCTGTGTCCTGATTAGAATAAATCAACATATATCACAAATTTTCATACCAAAACTTCAAAGATTGATTCACCTTTAAACCTTGTCTAAAATTTATCCTTGTAATTTAAGCGTATCATGATACAGAGATAGAAATAGTAGAGGATATCATGATCAGAGTATACGACATAGTCCTTTAGACAAATAAAGGATTCAAGGTGTTGAGCAGAAAAATCTATCATTTGAAACAAAGAAATTTTTGGGAAAATGATCTCCAAGTTTAATACAACATTATTTCACTAGTTAGATATTCATCATTCTTCTAGCTACATTAATTTAGAAAATGATCTCCAAGTTGAATACAACATTATTTCTCAGAAGAAAATGTCATGGTATCATAACTCTAGAGAAAATGGGTTAAGTATGTTAACAGGAACACTAAATTCTTCCACACCCAAACTATGATTAGTGTAAAGAGAAAGAAGATGAATGACTAAAGAAAGAAGCCTTGTATTATTTTAAGAATTTCTTTTAGTCATATCCACAGTCTCAAGGTGATACATATTCCTCAAGTTTATAATGAGTTGTATCTGGTTTACTCCAACACATAAGCATGGAGGAGGCTAAGGAGGCCATGTTCTCTATGAGTGCCTACAAAGCCCCTGGCCTAGATGGTTTTCAACCTATTTTTTCTAGACCTTGTGGACGTCTATTTGTATAAATGTTATGAACTTGTAACCTACTTCTTTCCACTCTGGTCATATTGATAGTCATCTTGCGGAAACTCTTATTGTCCCTTTTTTGAAAATGGACAGACCCAATAGTCTCAAAGAGTTTCGTCCTATTTACCTCTACACCAGAGTAACATAATTCGTTGGTATACCCTACGAACCACGAATTGGTTTGTGAGTACCAGTTCGCGGTACTTTTGGGAACCAATTCACTAAAATTCGTAAATAATTCGCCACTTTTAACAAACCAACAATATAAGACTACTTTTAATTTACTTTACATAAATTTTTTTAACTGCATTAATATATTGTCAAGTACTCTTGTACCACTGATGTGGTATAAGCACAAATACAATTATTCTTCTACTTAGAATTGTTGTAGTTATATAGATCACTGAACTTCCAGTATTTTAGAAACAACCAATGTGGGACTAGCATTTCGAATTCTTTTAGAAGATTTGTATTTATTACCGATGTAGGACTAGTATTTTGAATTCTTCTATTTTTTTAGAAGATTTGTACTTATTACCAATGTGGGACTAGTATTTCAAATTTTTCCATTTTTTTTAGAAGATTTGTATTTATCACGGATGTGGGACTAATATTTCAAATTCTTCTATTTTTTTTAATGATATGCATTTTGTTACACTAGTATTTTTCAAATTCATCCCTTTTTATTTAAAATTTGCATTTATTTTTATTTGTATAGAAACTTGTGTTTTTTGTTATTAATATGGACGGCTTTATAATTAATACTGCTATATTTTTTTTTACGGAGACTTGTGTTAAACCAATAATCCAACTTTTTATTTTTATTTTTTATGGAGACTTATTTTTCATGACTTGTGTTTGTTATCATTATAAACAATTTAATATAATTTATTTAAAAATTCATTACTTTCATATAAAAAGAATCATTATTTATTTTCAAATATTAACACATTTTCAAGATATTATTAAGATGAAATACTAATATTTTATTTATTTGATGCATTGCAATATTTTTTTTGAAAGGAAGTTACTAAATAAATTTAAAAACAATGTAATATTATTATTATTAAAATATAATATTTCTATTTTAATATAAAGAATTTTATTGTCTAGAAGTTTGTCATAACATGTTTTCAACAAATAAAATATTTAACCGTTCATTAATTTTATTTTAACTAGCTTTTATCTTGGCCCTCCTAGGATAAAATATTGGATATGCTCGTATATCTCTTTGGGTGATTATTGGTTATCTTTTTTCTTTAGTTATTTATTTATTTTATAAATAAAAATTATTTATTTTATAATATAAAATTTATATATATATATATATATATAGGTATTTTTTGTATGGTTTTTACTTGAAAAATTGCACCTAATTTTTTCTATTTTATATAATTACACTAAGAAGATTACATATGGACACTCTGCATCCACAATTCATTTCTTGTAAATTTGCAAAAATAATTATCAAGATAAAACTAGCAGAAGGTTACACATCATAATATGATATACTAATAGATTAGATACTTCAACTTACTCGGTTACACAACAATATGTGTTAATTTATTCTTTTATCACTTGAATATAACTCACAAGCAAATAGTTCAACTAAATAAGTTAGATAGATAATAGAGTAATCTTTAATTAGATTGTGAATTACTTATTGAAAATATTATAAGCGTTCTAAATTTTAAATCGGTCGTATATGAGCAAATATGGTGGATGGTAACAACAATCAAGGGATAATATGGTGACACTTGACTAGCGAACAATCAAATTGTTCAACTGAATAAGTTAGATAGATATAGGAGTAACCTCTAAATAGATTGTCAAATACTTTTTGAGAAAATTATAAACACCCTAAAATCTAAATTGGGCATATACGAGCAAATACAGTGAATGGTTACAACAACCAAATGATAATATGGTGACACTCGACTATTGAACGACCAAATAGTTCAACTGAATAAATTAGATAAATGAGTAACCTCTGAGTAGATTTTTAGATACTTATTGTGAAAATTATAAGCTCTTTAAAACATAAATTGGTCTTATACGAACAAACACGGTGGATGGTAATAAATAACATCCAATAGATAATATGGTGTCACTCGACTACGAGAAAACACGGTGAATGGTAATAACAACCAATGAGTAGTATGGTCTCGTTCGACTAGTGAACGACCAAATAGTTGATTGAAACAGTTAAATAGATAGAGGAGAATAATCGATGTAGAGTGTCATAACCAATGAATCCTTACTCAGTGACGAGTATTTTGAGAAAGTTATATCGTAACCTAAATCTTATAAAACTCTAAACCATCTAAACTCTATGAACCCTAAATGCTAAACCCTTAACTGAAAATCAAAACTTTATAGATATATAATATATAGATATGGATTTGTTGACTTCAAACGTAACTATTGTTTAAGTTACTTAACTTAATAGAAATTGAATTTCTTTTATTAATCAAAATGACATTATTATGTGAATTATTTTGCTTAATAAAAATTATATATACATAATTAATATACACCGTAGAAATTCATTCAAAAGTATTTACACTAGGATTCACTATCATTTCTTTGGTGCTCCACAAGGGAAAAGTTGTGGCATTCAAAGATGCGCAACATTGTTGAATGACATAGAAACTTATGAAAGAATAAGAGAAAAGGTTCAAGAAGCAGAGGAATCTAGTGTGACTCCATTTTTGAAGTGTTCTACCCTCAAAAAGAAATAAAAAGGGGTGTGTTCCAAGTCTCTTGAAGAAGCTTTCCAACTATTGGGAATAGATGTTGTTGACATGAAGGTGACGAAAGGACTATGTGCCAATGGAATTCCTTTTAATGTTCTGAGAAATCCACAATTTGTGGAAATGGTTATGGCTATTAACAATGGTCCTAAAGGCTACAAGCCTCCCTCTTCTGAAAAGGAAAGAACATTTTTATTAGACGAGTGTAAAAGACACGTTGACAAAGATTTAACTCCTATCAAGGATACATGGTTTCATCAAGGGGTCTCCATTGTGTCAGATGGCTGGAGTAATGTAAAACATATGCCACTAATTAATGTTCTTGCCGTGAATAGTAAAGCTGCGATGTTTGATTAAAGCCATTGAAGAAATCCGACCATCTAATGTTCTACAAGTGGTGACCGATAATGTTGCAAATTGTAAAGCTGCTGGAAAGGAAATACAAAAGGTATATAAGCATATTTTTTGGTCTCCTTGTGTTGTGCATACTTTAAATTTGATTTTTAAAGACTTTGCTGAATCATTTGAATGGCTGAGAAATACATATAAACAAGGAAAGACTATAGTTAAGTACATTATTAATCATAGTCAAGTTCTAGCTATGTATAGAGCAAATTCAAAGCTTGAATTGTTGAAGGTAGCAAAGACTAGATTTGCATCACATTACATTTTACTTAAGCGACTACTTATGTGTAGAGAAGCACTTGCAACTACTGTTGTGTTGAACAGTTGGAAAGAATGGATTAGGCAAGGAGATGAAAACTTAAGAAAAATAGGTGCTTTAGTTGTTGAAACTATTGGTAGTGATTTTTTTTGGGAAGAAGTTGAGCATGTGGTTAAGATAACAAAACCCTAAAACCTCCCTCTTTTGAAAAGGAAAGAACAGTTTTATTAGACGAGTGTAAAAGACACGTTGACAAAGATTTAGCTCCTATCAAGGATACATGGTTTCATCAAGGGGTCTCCATTGTGTTAGATGGCTGGAGAAATGTAAAAGATATGTCACTAATTAATGTTCTTGTCGTGAATAGTAGAGATGCGATGTTTTTATATGCCGACGACTTTTCTGGAGTTGAAAAAACTAGAGTTGCTATTGCTGAATATTTGATTAAAGCCATTGAAGAAATCGGACCATCTAATGTTCTACAAGTGGTGACCGATAATGTTGCAAATTGTAAAGCTGCTGGGAAGGAAATACAAAAGGTATATAAGCATATTTTTTGGTCTCCTTGTGTTGTGCATACTTTAAATTTGATTTTTAAAGACTTTGCTGAATTATTTGAATGGCTGAGAAATACATATAAACAAGGAAAGACTATAGTTAAGTACATTATTAATCATAGTCAAGTTCTAGCTATGTATAGAGCAAATTCAAAGCTTGAATTGTTGAAGGTAGCAAAGACTAGATTTGCATCACATTACATTTTACTTAAGCGACTACTTATGTGTAGAGAAGCACTTGCAACTACTGTTGTGTTGAACAGTTGGAAAGAATGGATTAAGCAAGGAGATGAAAACACAAGAAAAATAGGTGCTTTAGTTGCTGAAACTATTGGTAGTGATTTTTTTTGGGAAGAAGTTGAGCATGTGGTTAAGATAACAAAACCCATTTATCTTTTGATTAAATTTGCTGATGGTGAAGGGCCAAAAATGGGAGAATTTTATGAGAAAATTGATTCTATGCTTGGGGAAATACAAGAGATTATGAAAACAAATAAATATGCAAATTGTTATTCTGAAATGGAAACAATTGTTACTGCAAGATGGACCAAAATGAATTATACCATCCATTGTTTAGGTTTTGTATTAAACCCTAGATTTTATGATACACATTATCTTTCCACACCTGCTCCTGGAGGTATAGCTAGAAAAGATCCAAACCAAGATAAGGAAGTAGTGACTGTAGTTATGCAAGCTTTTGAAAAAATATTTGAAAATGCGGAGGAACAAAAACTTCTACGTGATCAGTTTGCTATATTTCACAAAAAAAAAAAGGGAATATATGCAATGTCTGCAGCTCAATTGGATGTTGTAACCATGGATTCTATTGATTGGTGGTCAATGTATGGATCTGAAACTTCTGAACTAGCAGAGGTGGCAAAAAAAGTATTATCTCAACCAATAAGTAGCTCTTCCGCTGAAAGAACTTGGAGTACTTATTCATATATCCATAATGTAAAAAGGAATCGACTTAATTGTGCAAGAGCAGACAAATTGGTTTATATTCACTCAAATATTCGCTCACAGTCACGATTTTCTGATAGCTACAAGAATGGTCCTTTCAAAAAATGGGATATGAATCATGATAACACTTGTTTGGAAGAATCTTCTGGAATACTTCAAGACCTCAGCTGGGAATTAAATGATGAAATGGATGGAAGAGTGGATGATTGGAGAAATGTAATTAGGGGAGCTTCTATCAAAAAAGGAAGAAAAAAAAAGAATTGAGATCTTTTTTTAGCAAATTGTATTTGTCAAAGTAGTTGATATAAAAATATTGTTAAAGTTAATTTTTATTGATGATAATCATATTTTTTATCATTTAATTTGTTGTTTTTTAATTAAATTTTTTTTTTTTATAATTTTAACGTACCGATTTGTATATTAAAATGTACCATGAACCAAAACAGCGTACCAACTATGTATACCTCCCACGTACCGAATACTTTGAAGATTACGTACCGTGTACCCGAACCCGTACCACGTACCATAGAGAATTGGGAACTAGGTGACTATGCTTTGCATTGTTCTTCTCAAGATTATTCCAAAGTTTTAGTTAGAAGGATTAGGTCTCATTAATGGTAAAACAAACACTCCTCTTTAAATGGGGAAAAACTTGATTCCTTTACTCCAAAATGAAGCCTTAGCTAGGGGGATCCTATGTCTCCTTATTTTTTTTGTTATGCATGGAGAAACTAGTTTTGTTTATCTAGGAAAAAGTGCAAGATAGGAAATGACTCCCAGTGAAGGTATCTAAAAATGGTTCCATAATTTCTTGTTTGTTCTTTGATGATGACTGTTTGTTGTTCACTCAAGCAAAGACTTCCCAAGTTTGTATGGTGAAATAAGTCTGCCATGAGTTTTTTGTTGCATCTGGATTACAATGAATGTGGCTAAATCTAAATTTATTACCTCGAAGAATATCCACATAAACAAAGTCAAAAAATTTACCTCCATCGTTAAATTTCGAAATACAGACAATCTGGAAAGTATCTTGGGTTTCCATTTCTTGTAGGAAAAGTTCTTAACAAGGACTTAAACTATATTATATATCGAATAAATGCAAAACTGGATAATTGGAAGTTTAATATGTTAAATCAAGTTGGTCGGGTCACTCTTGCTATATCTTTACTAACTATTATCCCTATTTATTTCTTGAAAAACCATTGAATATCCACTAGTGTGTGAGAAGATTAATACTAGTGTTCCTCATTTTATTTGGGGCAGTAAAGCTATTCATCAGGTGAATCAGGATATCATTACTAAACCTAAACGTTTATGAGGTTTTGGTATGCATTCAGCTACAAAAACCAACATCTCTCTTCTTAGCAAGCATGTATGGGACTTATTCCACAATCTTGATAAGCTTTAGGTTCAGCTTCTCTATGATAAGTACTTGCACCATTCTCGTATTTTAAATGCTCAATATAAAGTTTGAGATTCTTAATTCGGTTATGCATGATTAAAGCTCTAAAGACCCTTTATCTAGGATTTATCATAAGACTAGGCAATGGTGAGGTCTCTCTATGGTGTGATAAATGGTTAGGTAAAGATTATTTGTGCAATTTAATTACTACTGTGCACATCAGTTTCGTATAGGAATCACTTTTTTATTTGTAGATGATGTTGATATGATTATATGGATATAGTCTTCTACTAAGGTGTATTCTGTTTATAGGTGGTTGATGCATGAAGCGACAACACAACCAATCGCAGAAAATCCCAGAAAATATTATATTCTTCATTTGGATAATTTTTCACTATAGTCTTTCCACCATTCGCTTTAGGGTTTGGTAGCACGTGACTTTGATCCTTCTTTCATAGGTGTGGTCATCACTCAAACTATTCTTCATACTATTTGTGATTGTTGGGTTATTTGATATTTGTTGACCATAGTGAAGGTGCAAACATGAGAAGGTTATTTGGAATGTGTTTGTCTAAGTTGAATTATTTTTAATTATTTATTCAAGAACTAGTTCGAGTTTGGTGATTTTAACTAAAACAAAGGCAATAGCAATCATACTTAAATAATCAGAGGCATCAGTAAAGTAAAGAGTGTAAAAGTAAAGTGACACAAACATATTTATCCTAGTTCACCACCAACTTAGTAGCTACATCTAGTCTCTTTAATTAGAAGGATTTAACCACTAATTCAAACCTTGGAATTACACAGCACCTGACCCTACAAGTCAGTCTTCTTGATCCTACTAGTCAAGTCTTCTCCTCACAACTTGAATACCACAGATTTTTAAAGGCCACTACACCTTGACCCTACAAGTCATGTCTTCTCCACATAAACTGAAAACCACTAAAGCCACAACCGGGTTGGGTTACACAAGTTTGAAACAAGTTGTATTTTACTTCTACCAAGCATATTGTTACAATGGACTTCTCACACTAAAAACTTAGAAAATATTTTATTGAGCAAATCTTTCTCTAGAACTTAAACCTTTGAACTTTGAATACTTAGGAAATATGAGCTCTCAAAAGTTTTTCCGAATTGTATGGATTTTTGAGTTTATTAGTTCATGTTTTCTTCTTCATCCTTGAGTATCTATTTATAGAATAAATTAGGGTTTCACTTTTGTTCTTGTAAAATCTGGATCATATCTTTCATGTGAACAAATTCTGAATGTATCTTCTTCTAAACAAATTGTGAGTGTATCTTCTTGTGAATAATTCTGAATGTATCTTCTTGTGAACAAATTATGAGTGTATCTTCTTGTGAACAAATTATGAACATATCTTCTTGTGAGAAAATTATGAGCATATCTACTTGTGAACAAATTTTGAGCATATCTTCTTGTGAGCAATATTTGACCATATCTTCTTGTGAACAATATTTTAACCATATTTTCTTGTGAACAATATTTTGACCATATCTCCTTGTGAATAATAATATTTTTGCCATATCTTCTTGTGAACAATATTTTGACCATATCTTCTTATGAAAAATATTTTGACCATATCTTTTTTATGAAAAATATTATGACCATATCTTATGAATAATATGTTGGCCATATCTTCTTTTGAACAATATTTTGACCATATCTTCTTGTGAACGACATTTTGATCATATCTTCTTTTCACCTTGGTCAAAGATTTCCTTCAAATATAATTCTAAATTGTATCTAATTTCATATTGTTTTCAAAACCCTATTCACGTGAATCTTCCTTCATACTCTTGATTGATTGGAGCGAGAACGGGTTCGGGCTTGTTCTTGAATATTAAAAAATTCTAATTCACTTAAGTCTTTTCTTCATAATGAATTTTTTCAATCAGAGCAAATGACTTTCTATCAGAGCCATTGACTTTCTTGTAGGAGTGAGATGATGTGTTTCTTGGAAAATAAAAGGGAGGAAAAATTGTGTGACTTAAAATTAGTGTCTTTGGGCAAATCATGTTGTTGAATCATCATAGTATGTGCAACATTAGAGGTTGCATATCAGAGACAACATCTTGAGTGTTGCATCTTATATTAGTGGAATTTGTGCTTTGAATGCATGGCTTGAACAATCTCTTCAAAGGCATGTTGAGTTTGTGCACATTAGATGCACGCAAGGGTTTAGAGGCATGCTTCAAATTCAGTCTTCAAACAGTCGTCAAAGGAAATCTTCAGACCCAATCTTCAAAGACATTCTTCAGACTTAAACTTCAGAGCCAAACATCAATGGCAATATTCATAACTTTCAGAGTCACGTTGCATTCATAGGCAGGCACATATGTTTTTGTATTCCTCTGGTCACCTCCTCTGGTACCTTTATCTGATTTTCTTGTTCTAATTGTTGCATACTTAATGAAGCCATTAGTCCAAACAAATTGTTCTCATAAAATACATTTGTTAACATCAAAAAACCAACTTGGTTTCAACACTTAGGTCAACATTACCAATTCTATAGTTTGAAGTGTGATGAATGGGATGCTAATAATTTTCAATTAATCAATGGGATCATGTTTTCTATTGTTTTGTTGGATTATTTGGAAAGATAGGGATCATGAAATATTTTCTGCCGAAAAATGGACATATTGGTTTACTATCAATAAAATTAAGACTCTTCTACCATATATACTTAGGTTTTTTGTTTTACATCTAGCATTTCTCGTAATACTCGTCATGTCTCCTAGTTTCCTCCACTTGAGAACTACATTAAACTTCATGTTGACGATAACTCACTTGAAAATCTAGAGTGTTACGGGTTTGGGGGAATCATCACAAACTCTAGTGGTGAATGGATATCAGGTTACTTCGGCTTTAGTTGCATCGACACCATTATGAATGTCGAGGAGATAGCTCTGCTTTGGGGATTGGATTTGGTTTAGAATGTTGAACATAAATATGTTAATTGTGAATCTGATTCTCTTGCGTCCATCAATATGGTAAAAAGTGGAATTTCTTCAACTCACCAATGTGCTGCTACAATTGATACTATACATAAATAAAAGACTTCAAATGGAACCTCTCTTTTATCCACACCTTAAAGGAAGGAAATATGTGTGCGAATTGGTTTGTTATGAATGGAATTTCATAGAATTGTTCCTTAGTTATTCTAAATGTGTGTCCACTCACATTTATTCATCTTATTCTCTTGGATTCTATTGGATACGTAACTCTAAGGAGCTGGTTTTCTTCCTTTTGTATCTTACTTTTCTTATGCATCAAAGGAAAAATCTTAAGGATATTTTCTCCAAAAAATACAAAATATCAAATGTTGTTGATTACGAATTCATACATTAGCAAACATTCGGCTTAACCTTGGATTCAAACAATCACCATCAGTATGCAACTATGAATAGTGCTTCTCCAACGAGGGTTTCATAGTAGTTTAATAATAATATATTTGGGTAAGGGTTTATGCTTTAAGGAAGGAGAAGGATACCTATTTCTTGAGAGTTGTTTAACGAGACTCTTTGAGGTAAATACACAACTCTTATGCTCATAATGAATCTCTAAAAAAAATGTAGTTTTGTTTAAAAAAATTATTTTGTGTATAGAGTAGATTTAAATGATTTTTTTTGATTTCCTAGAGTTAACTAAACTTTAGAATAATTTTTCTTAAGTCATGAGAATATTTTTGATACTCAAATTTGTCAACTGAAGTCTTGCCAATTACTCTTGGAGTTGTTGGAGAACAAACGTAGTCGATTCTCCATAATTGTGAGTAGACGACAATCATTACCATATTTTTATTTTTGTTATAATTATTATTTTACTCATTTTCTATTTTAAAGTATTTATTTAAAAATTTGGGGAACACAACCTTTGAATTTTTTTCGATTTCGTTATTTATTTAATTTAATGGTCTTTGTTATATAATATATTATTAGTTTGATTTATGTATGAGTTATAAAGTATTTAAATATTAAATTAAAATATAATTGAATATGTTTTTCCATGAGTTATGATGAAATAAGAAATAATTTTTAAGCGTGTTTTTGAAGTCGTTGTTATAATTATGAAAACTTTATCGGCGATAGGTGCACCTAATTCCCTTGTTTTGATTAGGGGGTTACCCGTTAGATAGAGCTGTCCGTATGAGAAATATGATCCGTAGGAGAAGATGACTATCAATGAGATGTAAGCTCCCTAACTGATGCGTGAGGATGTGTTGCGGGATTGAGAGGAGAGGTCTATCCGTTAGATGAAGTCACTTCTAAGGAAAATGTCATCCTTAGGAGGAAAGGGTTATCAATGAGATGAAGTCGTCTCTTGGTTCTCAAGAATTTATATTTTTACTTGATTGACTTTCTATGATATTTTTAAAGTTGCTCACTTTGATTTCACCTCTTTATGAATTGGATTTTAAATATATATATTTGAATGGTTAAATTATAAGTTTAATGATTTTATTATGTGTATAACATAATCGCCACAAGATTGTAAAACTATTATTCGTGTCTTTTTGTGTTTCCCTCCTAGTTGGTGGTGGTTGTTGTATCCTCACTAAGTCTTTGTGACTTACCGCTTCATGTTGTTTATTTGTTTCAGATTCACACGCAGTTGAGTAGCAAGTAGATTCAAGTTTCGATCACATTTATTTTGGTAGGCCTCTTTGATCGATGACCTTTTTTTTGTAAAGTCTATAGAGTCATGATATAATTTGCAGTTATTTAGAGTCTAGAAAGTCTTTTGGGAGATGTACTGAATATTTAGATTATGCTCTTTGAGTTATGCTTGAATTGAGAGTTTAAACAGGAATTTTACAAATTTGGAAGCGTTGAAGTTACAGAGGATACTCTGTCGAAATTTTGAGAAAAATTATATATATATTTTTTATAAAGGTTATTGAGAACGATTTAGTTGGTTAATTGTTAAATTAGTTTATAGGCTTGTCAGACTAGGAATATAGCTTGTGCGTCTGTCACAGTGTTTAGCTTTTGGGTCGTGACAAAGTTTGTATCAGAGCTCGATCGTATATCCTAATAGTTGCAAACATAGGGTGATAATAGATTCTTGTTAGTAAATTGTGTATCCGGTCACAACTTGAAAAAGGACTATAAGCACTCTATGAGAGTCTCATCTGTTGTTTGAATCTGTGTTTAAATTCATCATCACTATCTTTCCACATTTTCTTATAGTCTTGTTCAAATTTTGATCAATCTTCTTTGATTATGTGGGAATTCCACCCAAAACTAGGAATCCTACTATAAGGGAAATTGTTGATGCCAATGTTGAGGTACCTAGGAGGAGGCGCGGAAATCCAGCCATGGAAGAGTTTGCTGCTGGTCTGCAGGGATTACAACAAGTTGTGCAAAAACTTGTTGGGGATGTCGTCGGACAACAACATGAGGGTGATCAAAGACATGAAAATCCCAATGGTCAACAAGAGGTTAGACAAGTTAAGCTTCAGACGACGACTGCAACGAGGGGAATTGAAGTTACTTTACCAGACTTCATGAAGCTTAAACCTCATACTTTTTCTAGGTCTAGCGCAACTGGAGACCCACAACAATTCATTGATAGTCTAGAGTGGCTTTGGAGAGCATTGAGTTGTTCTGATGTAAGAAAAGTAGAATTGACATCATATCAACAAATAGGTGTGGTTGGGTCGAATTGAGGGACTACTTATTTAGATTTGTGGTTGGGTCGAATTGTTCTACTTTTGTTGAGGTTTGAGTTTGGTCCTTCAGATTGAGCAACAACAGAAAGAAAAAAGAGTTACAAGTAGTTACAAGTATACTTTCTATTTATTCCAAAGATGGTCGTGTTTTGCTTGATCCTGGAGCTACACACTATTTTGTATCCTTGAGGTTTGCTACTCGACTTGGTAAATGTTCATCTTTTCTAGAAAAAGCTTTAGTTATGGCTACACCAGTTGAAGAAAATTTGCTTGCTAAGTTAGTGTATCGTTCTTATGATATAGCTATTGAGGGAAACGTGTTGCTAGTAGATTTAATAGTTATTAACTTGGTAGATTTTGATGTGATTTTGGATACGGATTGGTCGGCTTTGCATCATGCCACTTTGGATTGTCATAACAAAGTGCTGAAATTTGAGATATTGGGACAATCAGTCTTCTCGTTTCAAGGAGAACTTTATTGGGTATCACATAACCAAATTTCAACCTTGAGAGCTAGCAAGTTAAGGAGAAGAGATTGTCAAGCGTACTTAGCCTTGGTAAGGGATACACAAGTGGATGAGGAGAAAATGAAAAAAATTCCAATAGCATTTGAATTTCCAGATGTTTTTCATGAAGAACTTTATGGGTTGCCACCTGATAGGAAGATTGAGTTCTCTATAGACTTGGTTCCTAACACTCATCCTATATCTATACCTCCTTATCGTATGGCCCCAACAGAACTTAAGGAGTTAAGGGGGCAACTTCAAGATCTTCTTGATTAGGGTTTTACTCGCCCAAGTTCTTCTCCTTGTGGAGCACCGGTATGATGAGTTGTTTGACCAACTTCAAGGAGCTCAATGTATTTTTAAGAGAGATTTGCGATTGGGGTATCACCAGTTGAAGATTAAGAGGGATGAAATAACGAAGACAGCTTTTCGCACACGTTATGGACATTATGAATTTTTGGTTATGTCATTTGGGCTTACTAATGCCCCAACAACTTTCATGGATTTGATGATATCATTGTTTATTTCAAGAGTAAAGAAGAACACGAGCGACAATTGAGGTTGGTTTTGCAAACCTTAAGAGATAAACAATTATAAGCAAAATTCTCTAAATGTCTGTTTTGGTTGGATAGTGTCGCATTTTTAGGTCATGTTGTGTCTAAAAATGGAATAAGTGTCGATCCAAGTAAAGTGGAAGTAGTGTAGAATTGGCCCAAATCTACCACAGTAAAGGAGATTCGAAGTTTGCTTGGTTTAGCTAGTTATTATGGACGTTGTGTGAATGATTTCTCAAAAATCGCATCTTCGTTGACTAGGTTGACCCATAATAAAGTTAAGTTCCGATGGACTGATGCATGTGAGGAAAGCTTTCAAAAATTAAAGGAGTACTTGACGTCATCACATATTTTGGCATTACCCATAGGTGGTGAAAGTTATGCAGTTTATTGTGATGCTTCTAGAGTTGGTCTCGGTTGTGTACTTATACAACAAGGTAAGGTTATTACCTATGCATCTAGACAACTCAAGAGGCATGAGGTAAACTATCCTACACATGATTTAGAAATGGTTGCAGGCACTATCCTACACAAGATTTTGAGGCACTATCTATATGGTGAAACCTGTGAGATTTATACCAATCATAAAAGTCTTAAGTATATATTTCAACAGCGAGATTTGAATTTAAGATAAAGAAGATGGATGAAACTCTTAAAAGATTATGATTGCACAATCTTGTATCACCTAGGGAAGGCAAATGTTGTTGCAGATGCTTTGAGTAGGAAATTCATGGGTAGTCACGCTCATATAGCAGAAGTAAAGAGGCCAATAATTAAAGAATTTCAAGAAATTGTTGAAAGTGGATTTCAATTTGAACTTGATCATTCGAGGTTATTTTTATCCCATGTACAAAATTGTCCAACCATAGTTGATGATATCAAAGAAGCACAAGGTCAAGACTCATACTTGGTGAATATGGTAAATAATGTTCAGAATAGTAAAATTTCAGACTTTTTAGTTGATTATGATGGTGTGCTAAGGTTGAAGTCTCGATTGTGTGTTTCAAATGTTGGTGGCTTAAGGAGGAAAATTTTAGAGGAGGCTCATCATTCTTCTTATACTATTCAACCAGGTTCTAATAAGATGTATCAAGACTTGAGAAAATTGTATTGGTGCGAAGGGATGAAGAGAGACGTAGCAGATTTTGTCTCTAAGTGCTTAGTGTGTCAACAAGTAAAGGCTAAGCTCCAAAAGCTTGTGGGGTTACTTCAACTTGTTGAAATACCTGAATAGAAGTGGAAAGACATCCCTATGGATTTTGTCACAGGATTACCACGAACCCAAAAGGGTTATGACTTGGTGTGGGTGATTATAGATCGGTTGACCAAATATGCACATTTCTTGCCTGTGAAGACTACTTATACTGCATCTCAAGATGCTAAACTTTATTTAAATGAAATTGTCTCTTTGCATGGTGTACCGGTGTCTATTACTTCTGAACGTGGGGCTCAATTTACTGCTCAATTTTGAAGTCGTTTCAAACTTCTTTAGGAACTGGTTTGAAGCTTAGCACGACTATTCATCCTCTGACAGATGGCCATTCTTAAAGGACTATACAAATATCAGAAGATATGTTTCGTGCTTGTGTTCTGGATCCTGGGGGTAGTTGGGATCAACATTTGCCCTTGATGGAATTTTCATACAATAATAGTTAACAATATAGTATTCAGATGGCTCCGCTAATAAGGCTTTGTACAAAAGACGTTGTAGGTCTCTGATAGGATGATTTGAAGTGGGAGAAGCTAAACTAGTTGGTCCAGAGTTGATTCAAGATGCCATTGAAAAAGTTAAACTGATTCGAGATCGCTTAGTGACAGCTCAAAGTAGACAAAAAATCTTATTCTGATAAGAATCGTCGTCGCTTAGAGTTTTCAGTGGGAGAACATTTATTCCTACGTGTTTCACCAATGAAATGAGATTTGCGATACAGTAAAAAGGGGAAACTAAGTCCAAGGTTCATTGGACCATTTGAAATTTTAGAAAGGGTCTTTCATATTTCGATGCTCCGGAAGTATCTTCATGACCCTTCTCATGTGATTAATCATGAAGATTGTAGTTAGATCAAAGTCATTCATAAGTTGAGCATCTGATAGTATATTAGATCGTCAATGAGGCGTTTACGCTAAAAAAATATTGTTACAATAATAGTTCTTTGGTGTGGTCCATCCGACAAAGAAACAACTTAGGAACCCGAAGAAGTCATACGTGCAAAGTACCCACACTTGTTTGAAAATCAAGGTCAATATTAGAAGAAAAAAAATTCAAATAAATTCGAGGACGACTTTTCATAAGGGGAGTAGATTGTAGCGCTCAGTTTTTTTTTTTAAAAACAAATATATATTAATAATAAATTAATTAATTAATTAATAAAACACTACCCCATCCACACTCACTCTCCTTCTATCTCACTCCTATCCAACTTATTTTTCCACCTCACATTTTCCCTTCTTCCTCTCCCTCTCGCGGCTAAAATATCTACCTCCCCATTTTTTTTATTTTTTTTCTCCTCTTTTCTCCTTGCTTCTTCTCACTCCACAACACATAAATCCTCAACCCTTATAATGAACTTCACATCCTCAAGAGCATAATTTCTCATACTCCTACAAATACTCTTGGGTAGGATTTTGGGTTAGGGTTTATGCTCTAAGGAAGGAGAAGGGTACCTATTTTTTTAGAGTTGTTTATTGAGACTATTTGAGGTAAATACACAACTCTTATGCTAAGAATGAATCTCTAGAAAAATGTAGTTTTGTTTAAAAATCTTATTTTGTGCTTAAAGTAGATTTAAATGATTTGTATGGTTTCCTAGAGTTAGCTAAACTTTAGAATAATTTTTCTAAAGTCTTGAGAATATTTTTTATACTTAGATTTGTCAGCTGGGGTCCTGCCAATTACTCTGGAAGTTGTTGGGGAACAAACGTAGTTGATTCTTCATAGTTGTGAGTAGCAATGGTCATTATCACATTTTTATTTTTGCTATAATTATTATTTTACTCATTTTCTATTTAAAGTATTTATTTAAATATTTGGAGAACACAACCTTTGAAATTTTTCTTGATTTCATCATTTATTTATTTTAATGGTCTTTGTTATATAATATGTTATTAGTTTGATTTATGTATGAGTTATAAAGTATTTAAATATTAAATTGAAATACACTTGAATATGTTTTTCCATGAGTTATGATGAAATGAGAAATGATTTTTAAGCGTGTTTTTGAAGTCGTTGTTATAATTATGAAATCATTGTTATAATTATGAAAACGTTATCGGTGATAGGTGCACCTAGTTATCCCGTTTTGATTAGGGAAAGTTGTCCGTTAGATAGAGACACCCCTATGAGAAATATCATTCGTAAGAGGAGAGGACTATCAACGAGATGTAAGCTCCTTAATTGATGCGTGAGAATATGTTGCGGGATTGAGAGGAGAGGGATATCCGTTTGATGGAGTCACTCCTAAGGAAAATGTCATCCTTAGGATGAAAGAGCTATCAATGTGATGAAGCCACCTCTTGGTTCTCAAGAATTTATATTTTTACTTGATTGACTTTCTATGATATTTTTAAAGTTGCTCACTTTGATTCACCTCTTTATGAATTGGATTTTAAATATATATACTTGAATGGTTAAATTATAAGTTTAATGATTTTATGTGTATAACATAATCGCCACAAGATTGTAAAACTATCATTCGTGCCTTTTTGTGTTTGCCTTCTAGTTGGTGGTGATTGTAAAACATCTGACTATTAATCCTTGCTACGGTCATTTCTATCATAAGATTGTAGTTTTAATTGATAATATGTGATTTGAGATTTGTAAGCCTTTGAATGGTTGTTTGTTATCTCGGTTTGATGATTCAATTAAGACTATATCTCATGATATGGAAGGCTCCCGGCCAGCGTAGACAATTCATGGACATATTATAAGGTATTCTTATAGCTTTCTCAAAAAGACTAACAAGTATGTATGGGGATATATAAGACAATCCAAATAGGTCTATCAAAATAAATAATAAATATTTTGATGTTTGTCACTTTGTAACTTATAATATTTGTTTTACATCAAATAAACTCTACTTATATTTGTTAACATTAGCCATTTTTTTTACTTATTTTATGTTTTGTTATAAAAGCAATATTTTATGCTGATAGTTTTTGAAAATCTAACGATTAAAAAAAACTTTAAAAATCTACCACTAATGAGTATTGAAATTGTAATAATAATTTTTTTTAATAATATTATCAAAATAAATACTAATAAAAATATTTTAAATTAATTGATTCTATTGTTAAGTGAGATCTTTGTTGGCTATTGTGGTTTTATGCAGATTAAAGGGTTATAGTCTTCGCAATTACACACCGAGAGATCCACTTAAAATCAAAAGAAATTATTACTTATCTAAAATAGTTGCTAATTACTTATCTAAAAATTTATTCGATTAAGTTAAAATATTGTAGTCTCCAAATATTATAAACCTGTGATTGTTTAACTTATTATAATTCAAACTCTATTCATACTTTGGTCAACTTTTTTATATTGTTGGGGATTAAAGCTTAAAAGTTTGAAATAATAAAAATATTTTTATTAAAATTAATATGATGTGTCTCTAGAGAAGGATCTCCATTGCACCTGGTGATTTAAAACACAACTTGTTAAAAATTATAACATTTTGGTATTAAATTTTGAAGGTGGTCTATAATGGAATTTAAAAAAAAAAATTCCAATAGCATGCATATTATTTATTTTTAAAAAGTAGTTGTACTTATACTATAATAATAATATGGAGGGAAGTATTCCCGTGAATTTTTGTGTTAATATAGTTTATTTATGAAATCTGGACATGAGTGTTTTCGGGCAGTGAACCGAACACTAAATTGTCATGGCTTAAGAATAGTAAACAAACCCGTTGATTTAGCACTTGTCTCCATATGTTACGGTTCTTAGTGGTTGTAGGAGATGAGCGAGTCTCTTTCACCAAAAATTAATTCAAACATGGAAGCTGGAAACAATTAGCACCTCTGAACTCGTGAAACTTTTCAGACTTCCTTCATTGTCACAATTCATTCCTTAATGAATTAATTTTTTCAAAAAAAATATTGTGCATGTGCATCTCATCTAAGCCTCTAACGTGCACGTTGGTTTTGCTTCAGCTGAGAGAAGGCCCGCATGGCCGTTTTTTTAGATAAAGTGAAATTTCATGTGATAAAATAGTGTTGTTATGAAATTTAAATATTTGGTAGGAAAGTAGTTAAATCAGTTTCCATTCGAAATGTAAGGAAGAAAATGACGGGTAAAGATAGCAGTATGATGAAGGCATGGGAGGCTACGGTGAAAAAGACACAGGCAGTTGCAAAGAAACGTGCAAATAGCATATTTGGGACAACATATGTAGCTCATGAAGAAGATAACAAGGATGAGGAAAATGGAAGCGAAGCGTCAGAAGTATACCATGCAGAGAGGGTTCTACCGAATGGAGATTACTATAAGGGAGAATGGGCAGATAACTTCCCACATGGGAAGGGAAAGTATATATGGACAGATGGTTGCATATATGTTGGAGAATGGTTCAAAGGTAAAACAATGGGAAAGGGAAAGTTTAGTTGGCCTTCAGGACCATCTTATGAAGGGGAATTCAAGAGTGGTTATATGGATGGGATAGGTACATACACTGCTGCTAATGGAGATATTTATAAGGGACAATGGGTTATGAATTTGAAACAAGGTCATGGTGAGAAGAGTTATTCAAATGGTGATAAATATGAAGGAGAATGGAGAAGAGGTTTGCAAGATGGTCAAGGGAAATATGAGTGGAAAGATAATAACCATTATATTGGAGAATGGAGGAATGGGAGTATTTGGGGTAAAGGATCATTTGTTTGGAGTAATGGGAATAGGTATGATGGGTATTGGGAAGATGGTTTTCCCAAAGGGAATGGAACATTCAAATGGCCTGATGGAAGTTTTTATGTAGGTAATTGGAGTAAGGATCCAAGAGATCAGAGTGGAACATACTATCCAAATCCATCTGCAGGGTCATCACAAGAGGGTCATCTTGATTGGGATCCTCAACAAGTGTATAATGAGTTGAGTGAGTATCAAGTTAGTCCAGGGGAGAAGGTTTCAATTTTGCCATCACAGAAGAGACTTGCAGTGTGGAGGTCAACAAAGGTTGATTGTGGTAATAATAAACCAAGGAGAATGTCTATAGATGTGAATAATGGGAGAGTAAGTGTAGGGTTGGAAAAGCCTAGTGATAGAATGCATTTATGGGGTGGTGGGGACATTGGTGATCAAAATCATAATAATGGTAATAGAACTCCTTCGGATCATGATGATCAATTTTCTAGTATTCCTCCAAGACTCACTCAGCTACAAACATTGAAAGCACCAAAGAAATCAAAGAGGCAGGGAGAGACTATATGCAAAGGACACAAAAATTATGAGCTCATGCTCAATTTACAATTGGGAATCAGGTAACAGTGATTTCAAAAAATAAATTAAACACAATCAATCATTCTTTCTTTTCAATATATATAATAATAATTTCCTTTAATTCCATATATAAGGCATTCTGTTGGAAGACCTGCCCCATCAGCATCTTTTGATCTGAAGCCTTCAGCTTTTGATTCCAAAGAGAAAGTCTGGACAAGATTTCCTCCAGAAGGTTCCAAATATACCCCTCCACATCCATCCATTGAGTTCAAGTGGAAGGACTATTGCCCTGTAGTTTTTAGGTAGGCTTAATTACTCATATCATTAATTTAATTCTTATGTAATAATTGATTATATGAAATAATTTCACAGAACACTTAGGAGGCTATTCAAGGTGGATGCAGCTGATTACATGTTATCCATATGTGGAAATGATGCCCTACGTGAACTTTCTTCTCCTGGAAAAAGTGGAAGCTTCTTTTACTTAACCAATGATGATCGTTATATGATTAAGACAATGAAGAAAGCTGAGGCTAAAGTAAGTAGAATTGTCAATTGTCATACTTAATTACATTGGAGGAAACAAATAATAATAATAATTTGGCTATTGCAGGCTCTCTTGAGAATGCTTCCTGCTTATTACAATCATTTTCGAGCATTTGAAAATGCTCTAGTCACAAAGTTTTATGGCTTGCATTGTGTGAAGTTAACTGGAACGGCTCAAAAGAAGGTATACTTATTATACTAGTATTTATGATTAATTAATATAGAACAACAGAAGATGTTATTATAGTTTGATAATTAAGAGAGAATGACTGGATTTCAGGTTCGGTTTATCATAATGGGCAACCTTTTTTGTTCCGAATATACCATACATAGACGCTTTGATTTGAAGGGTTCATCACTTGGGCGCATAACAACTAAGCCTGACGCAGAGATTACTGAAACCACCATCCTTAAAGATCTTGATCTAAATTTTATATTTCGACTACAACGAACTTGGTTTCAAGAATTTTGCAGGTGATATAAAATTAAATCAATATATTATTCATCAAATAAAGGTACAACTTGAATTAACAATGCGTTACTTAATGTGTTATCTCAGGCAAATTGACAGGGACTGTGAGCTTCTGGAACAAGAAGGAATTATGGACTATAGTCTACTTGTTGGCATTCATTTCAAAGATATATCACCAGAGGGAGAACTTATTCCTTCAGGATCTCATACTCCTACCGGTACTTTTCTTACCCTTAAATTGCTTGCACATGTATCTCCTCTTTTCTCAATAAAAGTATGCCTTAAATGTATTTTTAGCCTCCCCAAATTTATTAATCGTGCAATTTAGACTAAAAGTTTAATTTTTTTTTTATAGCAATTTTGGCCTCCATATTTAACTTCTTTATGATGTCTTAGCACTTCTCTCTTATATGGTTGGATTTATTTGAATTCCAGTTTATATCCAAATATATTTCTTTGTTTGATAAAAGGGGTATATATAAATGATCATGTGAAAGATGTATGTTATTATCATGAATTTCATACATGCGTGAGTGGCTAAGAAAACAGAAATACGATAAATAAAGAAGATTGTTAAAAAAATTAGAGGTCTAAAATCGCACAATTGAAAATTTTAAGGATTTAAAATGCATTTAAACTAAAAGTAGTATAAGATACAAAATTTAGATAAATATTTTTTAAAATTGTTATTTTATTTATTAAAAAATGATAAAATTGTAAATCAAATAATTAAAATGAAATGTAACAATGAAAGGAAAAAAGTCATGCTAAAACTCCATGTTATCTTAATATATATAACATAAAACTATAGATTATATGATACTTCTATACAATCTCAAAGCCTTACCTATCTTCCTAGAAAACTAAGAAAAATATTTTGGCTTTTCATTTCAGGTGATTCAGAGAGTGAAGGAACCCCTCATATTTCACGAGCAGACATGGATCAACTTCTTCTAGATCCTACCAGGTAACAAGCCTTTATGAAATTTTATTATATTAGAGAGTACGCTTGTTTATCGCATAAGTGAAACTAAGATGGTAAATGTAAGGACATTTGATATACTAGAATGCAAGTTTCAACTCAAAATACATTTTTTTTCTTAGCATTTAGTGTGTTAGAATTTGACTTCTAAACTCTTTTGAAAAAAAAAATTAGTATATTTGTTTGATGTGCATTAGATACTCAACGAATTGAATTTAAGAATCCGTTGGTTGTGGTAAACAATTATGACTTTAGTTCTGCCTTGATTGCTAATATATACAATATAGGTTCCTCTATTTGCACACATGTGAGAAAGACACAAATACATGACACCATATATATTGCATATAATATTTAATGAGGTGCAAATATTTAATTAATTCATACGAGATGCAAATGCATAGTTAATTTAGCTCATTACGTTGTTAATGGATTGCCAATTTTTTTTTTTTACAGAATTAATTTATTCTTTCATTGTTAGAATAATAGAAAATAATTTTTAGGATTGGATTAGTATTTCTAACAATTGGATTTATATTAAGGATTGAGACTATGTAGTCATATAAATAAGAATTATTGTTGAATCTTTTGTATACAGTTATTATTCAATAATTTTATTAATTCGATATTTGAAATCCTAGCCTTCTCCTTTTCTATCTTATTATATAAATCTCCGTTGTATCTAAATACTGGTTTGATCTAGCATGAACTATTTGGCCATCATTTCATTGTTGAGTTCCCAAGTTTTTGGAATGTGATTTTACTTGCTATTGTGACTCTCTAGTATGATTATTACTCCAAAATGAGAATCCATTAAATTATGTAATGAACCATTTTAACCAAATATTTGCACACTAATAATCACTTGGTATAAAATGACTTAGCAAAGCTTAAATAGTAAATCCGTTTTCTCGTATTTGTTTGTTTTTTAAAATAAGATCTTGAATACAGTATGTACGTTACAGGTGGGCGAGTATCAAATTGGGTGTGAATATGCCAGCAAGAGTTGAAAGGACAGTGAGAATGAGTGATTGTGAATTACAACTTGTAGGAGATCCAATTGGAGAGTACTATGAAGTTGTCTTGTTTTTTGGTGTCATAGACATACTTCAAGATTATGACATCAGCAAGAAGCTTGAGCATGCCTATAAGTCCATTCAATATGATCCAACCTCAATATCCGCCGTTGATCCAAGACAATACTCAAGACGTTTTCGTGATTTCATATTCAAAGTATTTTCAGAAGAGAGTTGAAATTAATGTATACTCAGCATAGGACTACACTTAAATTAATCTAATCCCAATCATGCTAATTTATTTTTTGTTTTTGAATTAGCAGCTATATAGAATTCACGAACACATCATGTAGAATGATGAAAGCAAGAATAACTTTGTGCTTGCATCTTGTACACCATTGTTAAAATGTAATTCCTTTTCTCTAAGAGATGGAGGAAGAAAATGTGTTCCTTCATTTTGTAACTAATCGAGATGTATATTTTTGTGTAGGAAAATGGAAGATCAATGTATATGTTTATTTTTTTTACTTGCTTACTCTATATATCATTGTCCTGTTAGGTATATTTTAAACTCGTGCGATCACATAGTATCTAATAATTAACTTCTTAAGGAGCATTACTTCTATGATTTAAAGCTATTTTGTGATATGCTTTCTCCATATACTCAATGATTTTTTTAGAAATGATATACCTACGGAATGCTAATTTGTTTCATCTATTTGATCTGGCTTGAACAAGATGCATAGTGTTATTCAGATTGGTAACTCTAATAAATTGGCAAATACTAGTTTTCAGTTCTTAGGGTTTAGATGGTGGAATTATTTACCAAATTGTATTAGGGAGTATTTTTTCCGTAATAAATTTCGATTCCCCGTATTTTTCGGTTCCCCGTATTTTTCGGTTCCCCGTATTTTTCGGTTCCCCGTATTTTTCGGTTTTCAAAATTTGGTTTATGCCATCATGCTTTGTTTTCTTTTTATTATTGAATATTATTTTTTTTAGATGTGGCATATGATTGTTGGATTAATGATTGAAACGTCAATAATTCGCAGTGCACTTGAAGTTTTTCATAAAAAAACTAAACTTATGTTTTCGCTAAAATTTTGGCAACGTTTCCGCTAAAATATAGACATCTATAATTAATAAATAATAAGACTTGCCTAATCACAACATCTCAGCATCAACATGAATAAGGCCTCACAGATTTAAATCAAACTACCACTAGACCACCTAATAATAGAACATTGCCCCTGTAGATTACCACATAATACAATTTTTAGGTACATACAAATGAATACAATTAACATCGCTGACTCATTGGACCTAAATGGTTCCATTAAGATATTTGGATCATTTACGAAGTGATTTATTAAAGAGAAAAGAAGAAAACAAATAGAAGAATGTAATACAAAGTAAGGAGGGAAAATAAGTAGCCTAACAGTAATAGTAACCCATTGGAATAGAAGACAGAAAATTCTAACTTCTCAATTACAATATCACTCTCAACTCTCAAGACTTCTCTCTTCTTTGAGTCATTTTCCTTCCTTCAACAGTTCCATTGCTGATATAATTGCTCCTCCTCGCCATACCACCATCACACTTTGTCACACATGCTCACACGTGTTTACACCATGTTGCCTCTGTTACACATAAGTTCCTTTGCCAAGCACAAGTCCGCCTTCGTTCACACTTTGTTGTACGTCGAGTGCCTCGATCACCTCATGGGTTGTCTCTATCTTATTCATCTGCAGAGGTGGTGCAATCTCATGCAAGCTGATCTAATTTGTTGAATGGAAACATATGTCGCCGATAAAAGCTTGCTAAAAGGCATTGTCTTATGGAAAATTAAGGGACGGATCTTTTGATATGGTGGCAAGAGGTGGTTGAGAATTGATTGGCCTAATATTTTGAATTCGAAACTTTGTTTTTATTTTTATCTTTTGGTAATCTGAATCTAAAACTTCTTTAGAAAGGAAATCGTAACATTTTAGAGAAATATTAGATTACCCGCTAGCTAGTTCAACCCACCCTAGAATTGACCGAGTTTAGCTAACTCGACAAAAAGTATAAATTTTTTGTTTATCCACCAAACCACCCCCAAAGGTATATAGGGGAGCATAGAGTAATAAGCTCCGATGGAGAGATCAACCGATGAACAAAACTGCATAAAGGTTTAAAACTATGCATGGGAAGAAAACGGATAAGTACTGAGTTACAACTAATAATATAATTTAGTCAAAAAAAAAAAAAATAGTATAATGAATAATGGGTGAAATCAGATAAGTCATTAGTGGTAATGGTAGGTGAAGGAGCATATATGTATGTTGAAAGCAGCAAACAACATAGAAGAGTGGATGTGTGCTTTTGAAGAGCCACCTTAGATTTTATTTGACGTGTGACATATAATTAGATATGTGTCATTAATAAAATTCACAGGATTGCACTTTATTGAATTTCTTCCACCAAAAAAGCCAAATTATCACCCATGTACAAAGTTGTGTGAATCTTTCACATTCCTTATAATTTTAACATTGACATCACAAAGCGACCATAAATGTAAATATCATAACTAACAATGATTTCCTTGATTTACAATTACCCTTATGGTCCATTTGTGCAAAAAGAATCAGAAAGAAAAAAAAGATATATACTTAAATAACAAACCAATAATTCATCCATGCACACACTACAAACTGCATTTCTATATAGACTAATAACATATCAACACTACAAATTAAAGCCAGTACCCGTGGCAACTGGCAACTACCCAAAATCTCAGATTTCACCTGACCCAAGAGGTTGCCTTGAGGTATTTCCAGAGGCCCAGGCTTGATAATCTTTCACAAGCTGTTCAAGAAAAATAACTCTCATAAAAAATCAAATGTTATAAATCACTCAATGTCTAAAATTAGTATAAAATTTAAAGTAGCAAGAAATATACTGTAGAACAATAAAAATTAACTACTGTTACTGTAGCCAGCAAGGCAGTATAAGTAGGAGTAATAAAGACCCAAAAGGACAGAGAGGAAATAAAAGTTGAACTCGAAGAGGACTTTTACTGTTATATAAAAACACTGTACATCACTGTTGCAGAATCAAAATATGTTATACATTTATATTATTTCCTTCTTTAGTTATTATATTGTTTCCTTCTTTAGTTATTATATTTTAGGTAGTCTTTTATTGTCAGTAACCTGTAATTATATTACAATCCCTGTAATTAATTTAGGATTCTATTTCTTTCTATATTAAAGAGAGAAATTCATTTGTCTACGCACATTGATTTAAAAAATGTGCTACATGTACCAAAATTTTCATGTAACCTTCTCTCTGAGTAAAATCTGCAGACTCAAATTGCAATGTGAAGTTTCTTAACACTCATTGTATTTTTCAGGGCCAGACTTTGAGGGAAGATGATTGGTAGTACTAAAATGATGGATGGACTCTATTACTTTGAGGATGCTTTTGAAAATAAAGTCACTCTGGCCTTAGTGGTATTAGTTCTACCTCTGTTAGGGACCAAATAATGCTTTGGCATAATAGAATAGGGCACCCTAATTTTAAATATTTTAGGTATTTGTTTCCAGATTTATTCAAAAATGTTGATTGTTCTTCTTTTGAATGTGAAAGTTGTGTTCTTTCTAAAAGTTATAAAATCCCTTATTCCTCTCCACCTTACCATGCATCCAAAAACCTTTTTATTTAATCCATAGTTGATGTATGGGGTCCATCTAAAATTACAACTCAATTTGGAAAAAGGATGGTTTGTGACTTTTATTGATGATCATTGTGACTTTTATTGATGATCATACACGACTATGTTGGGTCTATCTTATGAAGGATAAATATGAAGTACCTGAGATATTTAAATGTTTTTCAAAAATGATAGAAACTCGAGTTGATGCAAAAATCTCCATTTTGAGAAGTGACAATGGTACTGAATATTTTAATAAAAAACTCAGTGTTTCTTCAACATGCTCAAATACGCCTCAACAAAATGGCATAGCTAAAAGAAAAAATAGACATCTTCTTGAAGTAGCTACTGCCATTATGTTTGAGAGCAATGTTCCTAAGTTTTTATGGGGAGATGCTGTTCTAACAGCATCATAATTCATATCTCATCAACAGGATGCCCACTCATGTGTTAAGTTATTGCACACCACTAGATGTTTTCAAAACCTTTTTCCTAGCATGTCGATTGCATACTGATTTACCTTAGAAAGTGTTTGGTTGTACTGTTTTTATGTATACCCCTAACTCTCAGTCTATACTAGATCCAAGAGCTGAAAAATGTATTTTTGTTGGTTATTCTCCCTCTTGAATGAAAGAAAATGAGACATATGGTGCAACCGTGTGTTTGAACTACACAACGGAGTCAGTTTTATATAGGTTCAAGGCAATAAATACAAAAATAAATATGGGAGATATTATCCCTATTTACATGATAGATAATAAATATAAAGATCATAAATATATTTTCAACACTCTCCCTCAAGCTGGAACATATAAATCATATGCACCAAGCTTGATACATATATAATTGATTTGAGGACCTCTGAGAGGCATTGTGAATACATCTGCCAATTGATCATTGGAATTAACAAGCTAGTGGCGACGTCGTCTATTTGATCTTCTCCCTTACAAAGTGACAATCTATCTTAATATGCTTGGTTCTCTCATGAAAAACCGGATTAGAGACAAAGTGCAATGCTGCTTGATTATCACAAATTAATGTCATTTGTGTTGCCTCTTCAAATTGAGACTCTTTGAGTAATTGTTTCCAACCAAATGAGCTCACAAGTCACTAATGCCATAGTCTTGTATTCAGCTTCAGCGTTAGATCTTGCAACTACACTTTGTTTCTTACTCTTCTAAGATATTAAGTTTCCTCTAGCAAGTACACAATACCCAGAAGTGGATCGCTTATCATTGCGTGAGCATGTCCAATCGACATCTGAATAACCAACTATCTGAGTATGTCCTTTGTTTTCATAAATTAGACTTTTTCCTGGAGCACCTTTAATGTATTTCAAGATTCATATCACAACATCTCAGTGTTCTTGACAAGGAGAGTTTAAGAATTGGCTTACCACACTGATTGCAAAAGAAATGTCTGCAAGGATGACTGTGAGGTTGTTTAATTTACCAAGCAATCTTCTGTATTTCCCTGAATCTGAAAATGGCTCCCCATGATTAAGTAGAAATTTGACATTTGAATCCATAGGAGTGCCAACCGGCTTGGCATTCAATAAACCTGTCTCTTCATGAATATCCATAACATATTTCCTTTGTGAAATTACTAGGTCATCCTTAGATTGGCTACCTCAATACCCAAGAAGTAGCGGAGCGTGCCAAGATCTTTAGTTTGAAACTGATGAGATAAATGTTGTTTCAATTGGAGTATGTTTTGCTGATCACTACTAGTTATGACAATATCATCTACATAGACAATCAAGTAAATGCACCATTGGGTTGAGTGGCGATAGAAAAGATAATGATTAGCTTCACTTCGAATCATACCAAATTGTTGCACTAATGTGCTAAATCTGTCAAATCAAGCTCGAGGAGACTGTTTAAAACCATAGAGAGACCTCTAAAGTCGAAAAACCATGGTAGAGGACTCCCCCAAGCAACAAACTCAGGTGGTTGCTCTATATGCACTTTTTCTTCAAGGTCACCATGCAAAAAAAGCATTTTTAATGTCAAGTTGGTGTAGAGACAAATGTCTGATGGCGGTAATAGAGAGTAGTCTAACAGAGGTCATCTTAGCCACAGGGGAGAAAGTATCATTGTAATCGAGGTCAAAAATTTGAGTGTATCCTTTTGCCACCAAACAAGCTTTAAAACGATCAATCTTACCATCAGGACTAATTTTCACCGTATAAAACCAACAACATCCTACTAAAAGACTTTCCATATGGTAAATGAACCAATTCCCAGGTACCACTACTCTGAAGTGCACACATCTCGTCAATCATTGCTTGTCTAAACATTGGGTGGGATAAAGCTTCACCTGGAGATTTAGAAATGGAAACATAAGACAAGGAAGACAAACAAGTATAATGCAAAGGAGAAATACGATGGTAACTCAAACCAATGTAATGAGGGGATGGGTTACGAGTAGGACGTATACCTTTACAAACATCATTAGGAATATCAAGGGTCGGCCGATAAAGGAGGAGGTGGCGGCCAAAGAGTGCTTGGAATGACCTAGGTATTAAGAACGAGTGTAAGGATATGTACAACCGATGGTGGTTGACGACAGCGGTATGTCTGAAGAGGTTGTACAGTTGGAGGATCCACAAGAGGAGTCTTACGTGGGACAACGGGAAGGGCCACCGGAGATGTCTCAGGTGGGACATACGTAATAGGCTTTAGTGGTAAAAGAGAAGGTGAAACAGACTCTGGTAGGTCCACAGGAATAGTTGCAGACAAAGGGTCAGGAAGCGACTCATAGTATGTAATAGACTCAAAAAATGTGACATAAGCCGATATGAGATATCGTCGAAGAGTAGGAGAATAACAACGATAACCTTTTTTGGACCGATGATAACCAAGAAAGACACATTTTAGTGATCGAGCTGAAAGTTTGTCAAGACCAGGAGTGAGATTGTGGACAAAACATGTAGACCCGTAGACACGAGGAGGAAGTGAATGAAGAGGGTTATGAGAGAAGAGGATCGAGTGAGGGACTTTGTTATCAAGAATAGACGAAGGCATGCGATTTATAAGATAGCACGCCGTTAGAACAACATCGCCCCCAAAAGCAAGATGGTACATTACCATGAAGGAGAGTACGAGCGGTTTCAATAAAACGTCGAATTTTGCGTTCGGCTACGCCATTTTGTTGACGAGTATGAGCACAGGATGTTTGATGAAGAATGTTGTTAGAGGTCATAAAATTTTGAAATTGATGGGACAAATATTCACGGGCATTATCGCTACGCAAAGTGCGAATGGATACACCAAATTGAGTTTTAATTTCCTTACAAAATTATGCAAAAATAGAAAATAATTCAGACCTATTTTTCATTAAAAATAACCACTTACAGCAGAAAAAATCATCGATAAAGTTAACAACATATCTAGACTCAAGTGTGAAAATAGTACGAGAAAGACCCCACACATCTGAGTAAACTAAAGCAAACAGGGACAAAGCTCGATCAGGAAAATGACTACGAGTGTGTTTCCCTAACTGACACGACTCACAATTTAAGCTAGATATTTTTGGTTAGATTAGGTACTAATTGTTGAAGTTTGGGAACACTCGGATGATCTAATTGAGCATGGATAGTGAGAGGAGAATTTGCGGTAGGGCATGTCGTTGATGGGTTTGAGAGATAATAAAGGTCATTAGACTCACATCCGACACCAATTTGTCATCCTGATATTCGATCTTGCAAAGTAACATTACAATTAGTAAATGTGACAACACAATCATGAGAACGAGTCAATCGACTGATAGAAATTAAATTAAATGGACATCCAGACGCATAAAGGACAAATGTAACTAACAGAGTAGGGAGGATTTGGACAGTGCGAATCCCTTGAGACTGTGTTTGGGAAACATTGCTGAGACTATCCTAGGTAAATAAACAGAAGTTGTGAGAGAAGAGAAAAAAGCTTTATTACCAGTAATAAGGTCAGATGCACCAGAATCGAGAATCCATGGGTTAGAGAAGGTGAGATGCAAATAGGTGAATTACCACTTTGTGCGGCCGAAATAGAACTCAAGTTCTGACAGTACTCTACCCACCTAAGAAAATCTTCATAAGTAGCCATAGTCAATAAACAATTACCTAAAACCAGCAGCGAAACAGTGGCGGAAGAGGCAATTTTTTCTTTTTTTGCGATGACCGCGCGCAATGAACAGCATTGACGCGTGAACAGTGTCGTGTGATGAACAGTACTGCGAATAATTTGCTGAAAAAAAAACTAACAGCAACAAAGAAGGGGTAAACCGGAATTGGGACATGGTTTGCCGGAAAAAAAATCTCACCGAAGGACAGTGGGTCCCAGAGTAATCACGGTATAGGGTTGTCTCTCTTAATAGGCTCTAGATACCATTTTGAATAAGAGAAAATGAGAGACATATGGTGAAACTGTGTGTTTGAACTACACAACAGGAGTCAGTTTTATATAGACTCAAGGCAATAAATACAAAAATAAATATGCGAGATATTATCTCTATTTACATGATATGTAATAAATATAAAGAACATAAATATATTTTCAACACTCCCAACCAAAAGGGGTATAGATGTTACAATCCTAACACAGAAACTTCCTATTAGTATGGATGTCACTTTCTTAGAACTACAACCTTTCTATCATGAAAAATTCCCTTCAGGAGGAGAGTGTCAATGAACCTTTGCCAAACCCTGTTTTTAACTCTGAGGATATAGAGTTAATTGATCACACAATTGCACATAAAGAGGTAGAACATGTGGAAACAAATGAACATGTGGTGGAAACAGATCCTGAAATTGATGAGGGAAACCTTGTCCCAAACTTAGTTTGTGCCCAAATAGAGGAAAAAGAACCACATTAAAAGTAGGAGCTTCGTGTTTATACTCGAAAATATCCTACAAAGGCCAGAATCCAGTTCATCATTTATGCATCCAGTCAACCGGAAACCCCAGAAGATGGTTTAACAGAGATGCCATGAGAACAAGCAGGTAATTCCAAAATTTCCACTTCTAATGATGATCTAAGGGATTTACCCAAGCTTATGGTGTAGATTATCAGGAGACCTTTGCTCCAGTTGCTAAACTTAATTCCATACGGGTTCTTCTATCCCTTGCTGCCAACTTCAATTGGCCTTTGCATCAATTGGATGTAAAAAAATGGTTTTTTAAATGGGGAGCTAGAGGAAGAAGTGTTCATGAGTCTTCCCCCTGGATTTGATGAAAAAAACTAGGAAGAAATAAGGTGTGCAGACTAAAGAAATCTTTCTATGGATTGAAACAATCTCCAAGAGCTTGGTTTTAGAGGTTTGGAACCATGGTAAAAGGAATTGGTTATATCCACAAGTTGACAGTACTTTGTTTTATAAACATTCAACCACTAATAAAATTGCTATTTTGATTGTATATGTGGAAGATATCATATTAACAGATGATGATAGCTTGGAGTTTAAAAGCTTGAGGGAGAAACTAGCTAAGGTCTTTGAAATAAAGGAACTTGGTCCCCTAAAATACTTCCTTGAGAATTGAGTTTGCGAGGTCTAAGTAGGGTATTTTTATGAATCAGCGGAAGTACGTTCTGGATCTTTTAGAAGAAACTGGATTACTTTGATGTATGTTGAAACACCCATGGAACCGAACATAAAATTGCAGCTCACTGAAGCTGAAAATATGGTAGATGAAGGAAGGTACCAACGATTGGTAGGAAGGCTAATATACCTATCTCACACACGTCCAGACATAGCCTTTGCTGTGAGTTTGGTGAGCCAGCTCATGCATGCACCAGGAAAAATCATGGACACCTTCAAATAGAAGCCTACACTGATGGGGGAAACTTGGTTAGTTGGAGAAGCAAGAAACAAAGTGTTGTAGCAAGAAGTAGTACTGAAGCTGAATTTAGAGCTGTAGCCCATGGAATTTGTGAGGGGCTGTGGGTGGAAAAGCTCCTACAAGAATTGAAGTTTTATAATTCTCCACCTATAAAACTATATTGTGACAATAAATCCGCAATATCTATTGTGCACAACCCAGTCCTACATGATAGGATCAAGCATGTTGAAGTTGACAAACATTTCATCAAGGAAAAAATAGAAAGCGGGCAGATATGTAGTACCTAAATTCCCACTACGGAACAATTGGCATATATCTTAACCAAAGGACTACCCAAGAAACCTTTTGATTATATAACCAGGAATCTGTCCATGGAAGACATTTTCAAGCCAGCTTGAGGGGGATTGTTGCAGAATCAAAATATCTTATACATTTATATTATTTCTTTCTTTAGTTATTACTTATTATATTGTTTCCTTCTTAAGTTATTATATTTTAGGTAGTCTTTATTGTCAATAACCTGTAATTATATTAGGATGGATCCCTGTAATTAATTTAGGATTCTATTTCTTTCTCTATTAAAGAGAGAAATTCCCTGTACATTTGAATCAATCAGAATAGAATTATTGTTCTCCTATTCTTTTTTTTTTTTATCTTATATTCTTCTCCTATTCTTTTCAACTATCACAAATTATTTGCAGATTTATATAATGCCAAAGATATTGCAAAGAATAGGTTAATACTA
>NC_021163.2:37774916-37806126 GCF_000331145.2 Cicer arietinum | reverse complement strand
AAAGGAAAATGCAATCAAGATTTATATGCATGCTGCAACAACCAACCCAGACAAATACCAGTTAGGCAGTTAAGTAAAACTATACGTTCATGTTCATGAAGCAAAATTGAGAAAGAAATAATAACGAAGGAAAAGTTTTAAGATAAGCTGTTCAAATGATCAAACATTAAACATCTCATTGTGAAACTCATTCACTCCGATTCTACCACATGAACCCAATAACAAGCCTCGTTATATAGCATGTATTGAAATTGTATAATTATTATAAGGTCCATTAATCAGGTTCATTAGTTAGAGTTTGTCTACACATTCAGACTAGTGCTTGTACTCGTAACACAATTATTAATATTCAAATATGTTTTTCTACATGGTATCAAGAGGCCTTGGTTTTGGTTTTGGGGGCCTTGCTTCTACATAAAACCCTAGCTGCCTCCATTTTAGTTCTCTTTTCCATAATCATTGTGGTTTTCTTGGCTGCCAGCTTCATTGGAGCATTTGGCTCCTTCCTCACTGCTTGTTGAATAGATCGGCACTGTTCATACGTTAATGCGGTACTACTAACTGTACATACAACTACCCATCTATACAGTACTATCCACCGTTCAGACAGTCCCTATTCATCATTTGCAGGGGTACTTTTCACTGTCCATACAATCAATTAGTCTTTCAAGCTTTAATAGTAAATACGGCATCATTCAAGAATTTACATGTGTTGACACTTTGCAACAAACGGAGGTTGCAAAAAGGGAAAATTGCCACTTACTTGAAATTGTTCGAACCCTCCTCTTTGAAATGTCAGTTCCATTATTGAGGGGAAGCTGTATTTACTGTGGTCTATATGATTAATCGGATCCCATGTTTTAGGTAATGTTAGTCCTATACAGCTTATAATCTCTCATTTTTCTTCTGTTCCTATAATGCAGAGCCTTAACCTTCAAGTTTTTTGGTGCGTTGCTTTTGTCCATGTTCATAAACAATATTGATATAAGTTGGACTCTCGTGCCATCAGGTGTATCAATTTGGGTTATTCACCTAAAAAAATGGGTATTAACGTTATCATCCTCCAAATAGTCAATACTTTGTTAATGTGTTACCTTTCATGAACATGTGTCCTTTACTAACCCTCAACTTCAAGGGGAGAGCACTAATAAGAATCTATAACCAAGTTTCTCTTCCTTGATCCATACCTTCCAAGGTCAACATCTGAGTCACCTGTTTTTGTTCTTGTACCCCATTTGCTATCTGTTTTTCAGGAATCAGTACCTTCAGCATCAGTACAAGCAAGGCTGTGAGCAAATTTTGTTGTACTAGAGGATAGAAAAATCCGACCTGATCCATAAACAACTTCAATCATGTAAGCCAAGGGTAAGAACTGAAAATAATTCCTCAACATCTAATTCTCAAATTTATGATACTTGTGACCTTGATCCTGATGACTCAACCAATAGGGAAAAGATCTTGTGCCAAGTACCATATTTCTCAATCTGTCTCTTCCAAACAAATTTCCATGCAACATCAAAATTTTATTAAAACAGATGACTTTCTTAGAATCTCAACATCTTGTAAAAAATGAAACATGGGTGGTTGTTGAAAGGCTAAGAGGCAAGAAAATGAATGATTGCAATTGGATCTACATGGTCAAGCACAAATCGATGACAATGTTGAGTCTTGATTGATACAAGACAAGACAAGACTAGTGCCAAAATGATTCTCAAACCAACGGTGTGCATTATGAGGAGAAGTTTGATTTAGTGCCAAAGATGAAAAATATTTGTATTTTACTCTCTTGTCGCCCACTCTAAGGGGGAACTACAGTGGTTTGATATCAAGGATATTGCACTCTCTAGTGAGTGATAGAAGATGCGCTCCAGTCTATTGCACTTCCTTGTGTGAGAACCATGTTACTTGAAGAAGTAAGTAAGAAGCAAAGTTTTGGCTCGATCAAGTACAGAGGCATAATTTAGAACTACGGCACAGGGAATGTAAACTATTGTGGATGACCAGATATATCTTCAACAATTCCCCTGAGCCCAATATAGACCAATAGAGTGTACTATCATGTAGCCATGTGTGGTAAAACAGATCATAACAAAAAGGAGTTTTACACTGACATCCAATGAAAATCTCTTATTTTTCCATATCACCCCACCTTTGTACGGTTATTTTGAAATTAGTGATATGATATAGAACAGTGGTAGTGTTTCATTAGAAGATGATGTAAAACTGTTTTACATTGTCTGCATATGTCTATTGAACTCTACCAAAAAAAGGTTCTGCATGAAAAGAACTGTGATTCAAGTATTTATTATGATTTGTTTCCATATTTGATTAGGATCTGAGGACTTGTATATAAATAAGTTCTTAGACTTTTGTATCAAATCATTCTCTTCCATTCTTTCATATCTAAAATCCTATAACTTATCATTCATGAAAATTAACAATCAAATGAATTTTCTGAGATACTTTGTATATAAAAATGCAATCGTTTGTACTCTTAAATTTAGGGGTGTTCGCAGTGCGGTTTGGAATTAGAAAACCATTTGATCCAAAGGTTAAATCACCGTAGTTCGGTTCAGTTTGGATGATGGCTTTAAAAATTCCAATTGGATGGTTTTTCGGTTGATCCAAATTACAAAAATTACAATTGTAAGAAAAACTAACTATTAATACTAATATTAGAAAATTATGGTAAATTAATATGTTTGATGTAAAATATAACATATATTATAAAAAAAAAAAAATTATGAAATAACAATGATTAATTGTGTTTAAAACGTATGAAATCGTAAAAAAAAAATATATTAAATTAAACCAAAAAGTATTATTAAAAAATTAAAACCCATCATATAATATATTGAAACAATATCTCATACTAATAAAAAATAAATAAGTATTAAACTTTATATATGCGGTTTGGTTCGGTTTTAAAAATGAATCCAAAATTCGAGCAGTTTTCACAATACGAAATCCAAAGAGATCCAACAATATTTGATTTTGTGAGGTTTTTTATTTTTACTAGATCGGTTTGCAGTTTTTATTTGAATTTGTTTGGATAGATGTGCAGAATCAAATGTTACATAAGGTAATGTGGGCAACAAAAGAGCACCCATTCTTGATTGTGAATATTTTTTCTATATGAAAGCAAGGATATTATAGTGTATTTGAATTTTTTGGACACCTGGAATTGCCACAAGGATGATAGACGAGACCCCCAAAAAACTTTCGATACTAATAACTTTCGATGGATTCCATATTTTAGGCAGCAATTAATACACTGTGCTACTTTGTTGGAACAAATTACAATTTTGTAAAAAAAATATCTCTCTATATACTCTAAATACATGTAGCTTGACTGTGGTAAAGATTATGCAATATGCATACATCTAAAAGGACTGATTTCTACCCAAGAAATAAAAAATTTAAGAATGAATCCGCTGAAACACCTACTCTTTCTTGAACCACAAGTTCATTCTCAGATTTTGTATAAAAGCTGACAGAATAACCTAACTGAATCATTTTTCCTTTTTCATTATGCATCTCTTTCTGTGAACAGTTCAACTCTACCTAAAATTTGAATTTGATGCAGATCAAAATATGTAGGGAGAGACTACTGATCATGTGTATACAACTGAAATATATTGAAGTTCTCTGAAGAAAAACTACCTCAACAGAGAAAATACATCCAGAATTACACAATTATACAAGATAATACAACTAGGATAGAAAAGCATCAGAACATGGTTCACCAATGATTTCAAGAGCCTTGGAACTCTCCCTTTCCAAATTACCACTCTGATTTTCTAAGATAACTCCTCCTATTCAGTTTCTTTCCCTTTTATTCTAACATAACACACATAACTAACTAGACATAATTAATTACAAGCTGCTCATAGCTGTAACTGCTAACTAATAATAAATAGTCTAACAATATGCTTCACAGAGACCAGCTTTACAGTAATTTGTTTTCCTAGATTATGTTATTCCAGAGGGGGACAGATGGGCCCAATATAGAAACAACACCAAAGGGGGGCCAGATGAGAGAGTTGAGAGTTAGTGAGATTCAGTTATGGAGCTTGTTATATGAAGGACTGAGGCTAGGTGGTGAGATTCATTCTCCCATATTGTATTAAGTTGGTCTATGAGAGTCTCTCTGGATAAGAGTCATTATGCTCTGGTTAAGAGTCTTTTGATTTTAGTTTATCATTTCCACCATTGTAGAGCTCTTGAGCTCATTCTTTTCAATTCAATAATATATACTTCAATTACTTTGATTTTGCGGGTTCTATCAGAGGATGACAGAAATAGCGCAGTAAACTTTTTTGTTCTTTCCAGGATGCTGAGTACCTGTATCTTATTATGATGCACCTATTGTTTGAGGATATGAATTATATGATGACTCTACTTATGAAATAGGATACCTTGCCTAAAAAGGAAGCCAGATTTATGTAGGATATGGGCTATTGAATCGATACATAAACACAATTATATACATGCATTGGTACATAAAAACTTCATTTATATACATTTTTTTGTGAGTTTTGCTCTTATGTTAAGTAGCACTTCTTGTTCCTCTATCCCCTTGTAATTTGTTCTTTCACTTCTTTGACAGAGTGAATTTCTTCTTCCATCCAAAAATAGAAACATGTCTTAAATCAAACTTGTAAATAATATATCAAGCTTCAACAAACCTGTGACATAAACCGGGGAAGCATGATCTTGAGTATTTGTTCAAGGACTTGAGTCCCAGCTGACTCAATTGCTTGCTTTGGTATTGCTTTGAAAGCAAAAGGAATTTCAATGCTCACCTGAATTGAAATAAGCAATCCAAAGAAAATTTCAACCAAAATCACACAAATTAAAATCACAAAAAAACAATAGGAAACTAGAGTATAATAGTACCTCAATTATAGTGTCTGATTTGAGTTGCTGCACCAATGATTCATTTGAGTCGCTCTCACATGATATCCGGTTCACCATTATAGCTGCATTACCATATTAAAGTATTGAAAATGCATTCCTGAAAGTAGCATGAATCACATGGCATGACATATCCTACAGATTTTGTTTTTCCTTTTCTCAAGAAGGGTACAAGAAAACTGCCTCTGATTTTGTGGTTTAAATCAATGTATACATATAATTGTAGAATCATCGTCACATGATTCACATTTACTAGTTTAAACGAATAGTCTCACCTATAGAACTCTTCCTTTTCTTCTGCCCTAGTTGTATTGTGAGTCTACATTTTGGGCCTAGTTTCCTTGCACGAAGACACACACTAAGGGGTCTTGACAGTTGGACGAAGATCAGACAACACGTATTCTGACTTCACAGAATCAGTTTTAGAATACATCTAAAAAAATAAGCCATTTAATCTTTATCTATCGGCTGAGATTTTTCAATAGAAAGTATTATCTCTAGTTCATCCTATTTAGATTCGTCAAGACAAAATCAGCAATTAAAATTATTACCATTCCATATTCACCTAGGAAAAGGCATTCCTTATAAAAAATACACATACACTTTGTAACATACAATCTTAATAAAGTAAACCACCATTTTGTATCACCTCAAACTTACGAACTATCAAAATGCTCCCTCAAATTTTTTAACGTCAATCGAAACTTAAAATGCTCTTTGAACTTTCTAACTCGTAGGCAAAATGCTCCTTAAAATAATTGATGAAAGGAGCATTTTGACTCACTTTAAACAATTTGGGGGAGAAATTTGATAATTAGTAAATTTAGGGTCTCAAATTGCAAGTCACTTACAATTTCAGAACCCAAAATGATTGTTTAATCGTCATAATATTTTAGCATATAATCCTCACCATCAAACTTATCGTTTTGAGCTGCGACCATGGGCGAGCCTTCAAGCTTGCAGGACAAGAGCTTTATACAGCAGCCATGAGGTTGCTCTTCAACCTTGACTAGCAAAACAGGACAAACCTCAAAGGAGAAAAACTTAATTGTGTATACGTAACACCTGAATGTGTCCTCACTCACACGCTCAATCCTCTCCGCATCCAACACTGAATATTGACTAGCTGGCAACTTCATGTATTCAACTACACACACAAAATCAAATTATTACTCTATCTGTTAGAAACAACGAGATCGAAAAGATGAAACTCATATTGAAAATAAGTTTGATGCAAAAGAAAATTCCTTATAATATTTAATATTAAAGATTAAAAAGATAGTAAACTATACCATGAAACACTTTTTTATAGCCTTGTGTTCCCTAACTAACTTCTTAACCAAACTTATTCTAACTTACTCTAGAATTATATTCTCTAACAATATCAATTAATCAATTAAAATTACCCTCTTCAAACTCAAATAACAATAAGAGAATTAATTAACTATGGGTGTGTCTAACATTACTTAGGGGACGTTGGAGTTGTTGAACCGAAACAGACTCCTTACGGCGAGCAACGAAACGGGCTTTCTGGGTGGGAGGAGTTGACGCCGAAGCACGAAGCAGAAGGCGTTTAGGTTGAAAATACGAAATAGGAATGGAACGAAGCAGTGACGAAGCCATCCCAACTGTGGGAATGGATAGGTCGGCCTTGAGAAGAAGAGGTTGTGGATATGGTCGGACACTAAAAATCACATGCGCACGTGACTATTTTTTGAGTAGCGAATGACTTGCATAACAAATGGAAGAAGGCGCAAAAATATGATTTTGGATAGATAAGTAACTATTGTGAATTGTGGATAATTATTATTTGAAAGTGTTACGTGTTGACGTATATTATTATTTTTTCCTTACAAATATTCTTTCTTCGAAATAACCAACATTTCCTTTTCCTTTTTCTTTTTACTCTAACCAACCAAGTTAACTTGGATAAGGGTGGAGTAGTTCAAATAATTTGAGTTAAACTTGAAAGAATTAGAAGACCCTATTAAAATATGGGTGATTGAGAAAATATTAATATAATAATTAATTATAAATTTGTGAGTTGTGTATTAATTATAACAATTATTATAAGACTGAGTGAATAATTATTAATTTTGGTTATTTCAAAATAAAAATTAATAAATTCATTTTGTTTTTGTTTTTGATATAAAGATGGAGTGCAAAGACGTCATATGGTAATAAAGACATATCAAATATATTAACATCTCAATATCACCGAATATCATTTGTAGTACCACTAAAATAAGATTAAATAAATAAAAAATGAACATTACAAGTTGAAGAGATTAGACCAAACTCCAAAGTGAAAAATCCAAAAATAAGTAGTTTGCCTTTTTTAAAATGAACATTACAACACGGAGGACTAGATTAAAACCTAATTGAAAAGTCTAAAACACTATAAGTCACTATCTCGTTAAAAACTTTACTAAAAAAATCTTTGCTAATGAAAGTATCGGCAATAGATCACCAATGCAAACCATGACGACTTAAACTAAAAGTTGTCAATCTATATGCACAACACATTCCCGAGAAACTTTACAGTTCATCTAACGACAAAGAAATAAACAATTCATCCATCTTGAAATCAAATTCTAACGGACCTTGATATTAGAGCTAAAGGCATCCACCACCAACTTAATCGATTTACCCTACCGAATGGATTAACCAAAAGGACGAATGAAGTTGTAAGCATGCTTAAAGGTTAAGATTTCATCAGATGAATTGGCTCAAATTGTAATATTTGTGATGAAAAGGGGAGGATGATCTCACTAATTTCATCTACTAATCAATGGATTTGCTTACATATTGTGTCCGAAAGATGCCAAACAATGGTATAAATAAAATCACTTACAAAAGAGGTTAAATTATTTTGAATAGTGATAGGAAAACTAAGCGGATTTGTCAAAGTCATGTCATCAAACCAACAATCAATTCAAAAATTAGTGGAGGTGTTGGTACCTATCACAATACACAAATTACTTTTAACATTAGAGAAATAATGCTTAATATCAGGCCAAATAGAAGAACTTATACAATAGAGAAACCATTTGTGAGACAACGAGTGATCTGCTGTCGCACACGGGTCAAATACAATTGATAAAATATAAATAGAGGTAATAACTTGAGTCGTTTCGCAAGAACGTTTGATATAATAATAATAACCAAATTGAAAGTTGAACTTAGAAATGGGGTTTTTTAAGATTTTTGATTTAACAGATGAGCAAAACGAATAATCTACTTATTCGAGTTTCAGACCTATCACAAATTCTATCAATGATTTTAATTTCTAATTCGTGATTCTATTCTTATTTGACAATAGAATTGATCAAATAAGCGTAATCAATCCTACGTGAATTCGGTTTCTTTGATTGGATTAAGCATCACAATCATCAAAATATCACAATTAACAATCAAGCGTCGCAAAATTATAATTCAATTAAATTAGAAACCGAAACTAAATTCTATCAAATAGATTTAATCGATCTTATTGAAATTCAATTTAAGCAATCAGAATATCAATATAATCAAATAAACAAGAATAGAATCATGAATCGAAATTGACAGTGTAACTTGAATATCGAGGTGTTGATGAAACTCTAAACTCGTAGGTTAATCTTATAAAATTAGTCTTCCATGAAATTAAAAAAAAAAAAAAAACTGTTTATTTCTTGTTGCAATCTAAATCCTAATATTTCGTCTATAGAAAAGAAACAAAACTGCCAATATATAGTACTCGATATTGGACTTTATGGTTTAGGGTTTAAAAACAAGTGACCCACTAATTAAAATTATTACAAAAGTCCAGATTAGGAAATCTGTAATTTAGGCCATATAAAGTTCGGCATTAGGCTTTTATTCCAACACAAAATTTGTAACTATGATGTTTAGCTTTTCAACGCCTGCTCGTATGCATCAATCGGATAGCCAAAGCTCAAGTTATGGCCTATAGAGCAAACAAGAGTCAAAATGTAAATGATAAAATTAAAATGCAAATAATAAAATTATAATTCAATTTCGACCCAAAGTTTAGAAACAAGTTAAAAATATTATTCTAAACTATAAAGAGCTTTTAAAATACCAAACTAAAAAGCTAGAAACATGTGCCAAAATGCTATGATCAAATTCCCCCACACTTAAACTTTTGCACTCCAAGCAAAACAATGCATGTGATTCCAAATATTCTTATGAATGCAAAGTGGTGAGAGAAAAATATTTCTAGCTTAAGGTAATCATGAATAGTTTTTTTATCACAATCAAGGCAAACAAGATGACAAGTTAACTAAAGAATGCATCATAAGTGATAGAGTCCTCCCAAGATATAAAATTCTCTCAAAGTTTTTGGGCTACTGTTTACACTCAAAACACATCATTAAAGCTAGCACTACCATAGGCTTGACAAGTCTCTATAATTTATATTTGAAATACATGCACATAATGATCAAAAGGTATTTATTCAAGTTGTAACGTGGCCAAGGTAAGGGTGAGATAATCCTAAGGAGACTGGGCTGAAAATCAAAGAGGATAAATAAGTAATGATTGAAAAAGAAAAATAGAATTAAGAAGTAACTCAACAAAACATCATTAACTTTTATTTTAACACTCTCTTTGCTCACAACACAACCACACACACACACACATGTATATATTTCTTTTTTTCTTTTTTTCTTTTTCTTTCTTTTTTTTTCTCTTTTTATTTTGTTTTTTTTTCTTTTTTGTTTTGATAACCCTTAAATTTAAACAAATAAGTTGAGCATCCTTACACTTATTTAAGGAAAGACTCCTTTATCCCTCAAGGTTGGGTCAATTCATTGTTTTTCACTTTTATGCTTGTAATGAACTATATAACAAAGAATGGGATGATTAGGCTCAAAGGGGTTTAAACAAATGGATAATTGTAGGGTAGACTTATTTGGCTAGTAGCTTAATCAAGAAACAAATGCATATATCATTTCAATATATGCATGCAGACAAGAGTCAAGTCAAGCCCTGGCGTAACTAGCAATCATGAGTGAGATAACACACAAGAAAAAGATGGAAAATGTATTCCATTCATAATAAGGCTAAAAAATCTCACAAAGGTTAATGACATATCACAAATGATACACAATTTAGCATTTTAATCCAAATAATTTTACCAAGAATGAAAAGATACTATCCGATCATGCCAGTCCAAACAAACTCTCAATATTTACAATCATAAAATCTGATGAAAAAACATGCAGTGCAATGTCCATTTCTTTTTTAATTTTTTAATTTTTAATTTTTTTTTGAAATATAACAAATAAAATCCTAAATAATAAAATTTGAAATATAACACATAAAATCCTAAATAATACCCCCACACTTAAATTACACATTGTCCTCAATGAAAGTAACAAATATTAAATAAGAGCAAGGAAATAGAGCTCCATGTTTAAACTTCAGTGTAGGTGGGCTTTTCCAAGGAGAGTTCTTCTATGGTAGCATTTTCAAGCACAAAGCTCTCATGGAATAGCTTGAGGCGTTGTCCATTTACTTTGAACACTTTCTTGGTGTTTTCACTTTTTATTTCCACTACACCATGAGGAAAAATGTTAGTAACAACAAAAGGGTCAATCCAATTCGATCGAAGTTTCTCAACCATAATTTTCAGACGGCAATTGAAGCTTTCTCTCAAAACCTGTTTTCTCCATCTCAAGGTTACAACTCTTGACCTCCCAATAAGCATGATGCTCTATTTCCACCGGTAGGTGTCATGCCTTACCAAACACAAGTCGATAAGGGGACATCCCTATTGGTGTTTTGTAGGCTGTTCTATGAGCCCAAAGAACTTCTTCAAGTCGGTGGCTCCAGTCTTTCCTGTTTGACTGCACCATCTTTTCTAAGATATGTTTGATTTCTCTGTTTGAGATTTCAGCTTGCCCATTAGTCTGGGGATGATAAGGTGTAGAAACTCTGTGCACAACCTCATACTTCCGAAGCAAAGCAACTATGGTGCAGTTGCAAAGATGAGTGCCTTGATCACTTATGATGGCTCGGGGTATTCCAAACCTGCAAAAAATATTTGATCTGATAAAACCTGCAAGAACTTTAGAATCATTAGTCCTAGTGGGTATTGCTTCCACCCACTTTAAAACATAATCAATAACTAGTAAAATATAGACAAAACCAAAAGATACATGAAAAGGGCCCAAAAAGTCAATGCCCCACACATCAAATGCTTCACAGAAAAGCTTAGCTTGTTGAGGCATCTCACTCCTATGAGTGATTGTTGTTTTTGCTATTTGGCATTGTTCACAAGTTTTATAAGTCTCAAAAGCATCTTTAAACAAAGTGAGCCAAAAGAAACCCGAGTGTAAGACTTTTCTTGTTGTTAGTTGATGACCAAAATGTCCCCCAGCTTGAGAGGCATGACAAAAATAAAGAATGGATTGAGCCTCATGGTGGGAAACACATCGCCTAATCACTTGGTATTTGAAATCATTTTTAAGTTTTTGTATTTGTGTTTTGGATGCATCTGTAGGAAAGACTCCAGCAACTAGATAATTAACTAAATCAGCAAACCAAGAAGTTACCTCACGCAACTGTAGTAGTTGCTCATCATGGAAGTCATCTTGAATGGGGATGGGGTCCTCATCTATTTCTATTATGCTCAAATGATCTGCACCAAATTTTCAGCTCCACTCTTATCTTTAATCTCAAAATCAAATTCTTGGAGTAACAACATCCATCGGATCAATCTCGGTTTTGCTTCTGGTTTCTTAAGCAAGAACTTCAAAGTTGCATGGTCAGTAAAAACAACTACCTTCGAACCTAGCAAATATGATCTAAACGTATCAAGTGCAAAAACAATAGCTAAAAGTTCCTTTTCGGTGGTAGTATAATTAGCCTGGACATAATCTAAAGTCTTAGAAGCATAATAAATAACATGGGCAACCTTACCAACTCTTTGTGCAAGAACTACTCCCACTTCATAGTTAGATGCATCACACATAATTTCAAAAGGGATGGTCTAATAGGGTGGCTGAATTATGGGAGTAGAGGTTAGTGTTGCCTTTAAGAAATCAAATGTCTTCTTGCATTTGACATCAAAGGTGAAACTGACATCTTTTTGCAGCAAATTTGACATCGGAAGAGCTATCTTGCTGAAATCCTTGATAAAGCGTCTGTAAAAACCAAGAAAAGCACGAATCTTGCGGATGCAAGATGGGTAAGGCAAATTAGAAATCACATCAATCTTGGTAGGATCCACTTCTATCCCATTTTTAGAGATCACATGTCCCGAAACTATGCCTTGTTCAACCATAAAATGATATTTTTCATAATTCAGCAAAAGGCTAGTTTCAATACATCTATGCAAAACTCTATCTAAATTATTCAAGCATGCATCAAATGAGGAACCATACACAGTAAAATTATCCATGAAAACTTCAATACAATTTTCTATCGAGTTAGAGAAAATACTAATCATGTAGCGTTGGAAAATGCCAAGAGTATTGCATAGGCCAAAGGACATCCTTCTATAGACAAATGTGCCGAAAGGGCAAGTGAACATGGTCTTTTCTTGGTCCTCTGGTGCAATATGGATATGAAAATGACCAAAAAAAACCATCAAGAAAATAATAATGTGACTTACCAGCCAACCGTTCAAGCATCTGATCAACGAATGGTAACGGAAAATGATCCTTTATAGTTGCTTGGTTTAGTCTCCTGTAATCGATGCATACCCTCCATCTGTTCTGCACTCGTGTGGGGATAAATTCATTATTTTTATTTTTTAACCACTATGAGTCTAGTTTTCTTAGGGACTACCTGCACCGGACTCACCCATTGACTATCAGAGATAAGGTATATAATGCTTGCTTGCAAGAGCTTTGTCGCTTCTTTTTTTACAACATCCAGAATTAATGGGTTAAGTCGCCTTTGGGGTTGCCTGACTTATTTTACCCCATCCTCCAATAGTATCCTATGCATACACATGGATGGGCTAATACAAGGAATATCAGCCAAGGTCCATCCGACTGTTTTCCTGTATTTTCTTAAAAAGCTTCTCTTCCTGTTCATCTTCAAGTTTTGCTGAAATAATCACAGGTAACTTGTCACTTCCTTCTAAATATGCATATTTCAAATTTTAAAGAAGTGGTTTAAGCTCTATAGTCGATGGTTGTTCAATGGAAGGTACAACACCAGTTGCCGAAGCTAAGTCTGCAAAATCAATTTTGATAGTAGAAATATCAATATTAGCAAAATGTTAAATTTTACAATGCTATCACCAAATTCCATGGATAGAGTTCTAGAATGCACATCAACTTTTGTTCTAGCAGTTTTTAAGAATGGTCTGCCTAAGATGATAGGCGCCCTGTTGGACTTATTCTCTCCCTCAATGTCAAGAATGTAAAAATCCGCAGGAAATATCAATTCATTAACTCGAATAAGTACATCCTCCACAAGTCCAGTAGGACGAGCATTGCTCTTGTTCGCCAATTGAATGGTAACACCTGTACTTTGTAAAGGTCCAAGAGCAGAGGAGTTAAAAATAGATGTAGGCATAACATTAATGGAAGCTCCTAAATCTAACATAGCATTTTCAAATTGACTATTGCCTATGGTACATGGAATGGAAAAAGTTCCTAAATCTTTGCATTTATGAGGCATGGGCTGAATGAGGGCTGAAACATTTTGCCTCATGTTTACTCTTTCATTACCTTTTAACCTTTTCTTGTGTGTGCACAAGTATTTAGAAATTTTGCATATCTTGGAATCTGTTTAATTGCTCTAATGAGGGGAATATTCATTTCCACCTTCCTAAATGTATTCAGGATCTCCTTGTCCTTATCTTCCTGGTCCATTTTCTTAGTCTTCACTGCCTTTGAGGAAAATGAAGTGGTATATTTTGTTCAACATCAACAGTTTCAGGTATCAAAGTGTCCTTAGCAACCTTGTTATTTTTCACAGCAGTTTCAAGTGTCTTGGGTATTTCGACAGCTTCCCAAGACCTCAAGTTAATTGCATTGACATTGGGAGCATTTGGATTTACTACTAACTATGCATGCAATTGGTTTGACCCTTGAGTCTGCAATTGATTAATTGAAATGGCTAGCTGACCAATATTTGTTTCCAAATTTTGAATGGTGGAATATGCTCTTTGTTAAAATTGGAGATTCTGGACGGCCATCTCTTTAACGAGGTCCTCTAACGAAGGTGCATTGTTTTGTTGTTGAGGAATATTTTGCTGCTGCTGCCTAAGTTGCTGTTGTGCAGATGAATTCTCCCATCTCAGGTTGGGATGGTTTCTCCCACCAGGATTGTACCTGTTAGATGACAGATCACAGTTGGCTTGAGGATTGTATATATTTACTACATATGCTTGAGGAGCATCAACAATTGGATCTTCTTGCAATGTAGGACATGAATCTGTAGGATGCTCTAGAGAAGTGCAAATACCACATACCATTGCTTGGTTTTTACCTATTGCCAATTTTTTTAACTAAAGATGTAAGCTCATCAAGTCTGGCTTCTAAATTCTTATGGGAAGAAACTTGAATTTCATTCTCACCCCTTGTCAACAATGCTAAATTGCTTCTAGTTATAAACTGTTGAGAATTAATAGACATGTTCTCAATCAAAGCCTTTGTCACTTCTGGGGTCTTATCGACAAGTGCTCCCCCACTAGCAGCATCCAAAATACTTCTATCCACCGGTAGCAAGCCTTCATAAAAATACTTGATGAGCAATTATTCCGAAATCTGGTGATGAGGACAACTCAACACTAATTTCTTGAATCTCTCCCAATACTCATGTAATGATTCTCTGTCAATCTGCCTGACATATTTCTTTTCTAATTGAAGCAGCTCTTGAGGTAGGGAATAATTTTTCTAGAAACAATATCTTGAGATCATTCCAACTTGTAACAGAACCTGATTGAAGGTGGTATAGCCAGTCCTTGGTAGCATCTTGGAGTGAAAATGGAAAGGCTCTCAGCTTAATATGGTATTTTGTGACTCCTTGAGACTTCATGGTAGAACACACAACATGGAATTCATTCAAGTGTTTGTGGGGATCCTCACCTGCAAGACCATTAAACTTTGGAAGCAAGTGTATTAAACCAGATTTAAGTTCAAATGGTACAATAACTTCAGGATATATGATACACAATGCATTATAATTGACATTAGGTGCAACAAGTTTTCTTAAGGTTCTATTATTCGCGTCAGCCATATTTTGCAGCAAGTTGTCACTTTCACTATCGGACTCTAACTCGTTAACACTAAAAACTCTATTAAGTCTACGATGTAAATGAAATGTATTATCTCTTTCAAGTTCAAGGGAATGTAGATTTACAGAACTACCCCTAGTCGTGCATCATGATAACAATGCAAAATCACAATTCTGAAAGTTCCAACAATATCCCTATTGCTAAAATTAAAGTGAAAAATCGAAAATCCTATCGAATAAAATCCAAAAAATATAAAAATACCATAAAAAATTTCTAAAAATCAAATAAAGGCAACACAATTTTTTTTGGAATTTTTGGAGGATATGAAAAATTGAAAAAAGTGTCTACTAGCAATCCGATTATCTACTAGCAATTTTAGTTTGGAACTTTTTTATTTTGAGACAGTCGCCTGAAAACTGCGTTTTTTTTTACTAGCAGCGTGCATAGGAACTCGCAAACAAGCCTATCTGACCTGTAGAGCAACAAAACGCGAAGAACAATTGTTAGGATGGTTAGTAATATTCTAAAACTTGTTAATATTGGTTAATATTGTTAACAAAGAGTCTCCGGCAACAACGCCAATTTGGTCCACTGTCGCACACGGGTCAAATGCAATTGATAAAATATAAATAGAGGTATTAACTCGAGTCATTTCGCAAGGACTTCTGATATAATAATAATAACCGAATTGAAAGTTGAAATTGGAAAGGGGGTTTTTTAGATTTTTTATTTAACAGATGTGTAAAACGATTAATCCACTTATTCGAGTTTCAGACCTATCAAAGATTCTATCAATGAGTTTAATTTCTAATTTGTGATTATATTCCTATGTGAATTCGGTTTCTTTGATTGGATTAAGCATCACAATCATCAAATATGACAATTAATGATCAAGCATAGCAAAATTATAAATCAATTAAATTAGAAACCGAAACCAAATTCTGTCAACTAAATTTAATCGATCCTATTGAAATTCAATTTAAGCAATCAGAATATCAATATAATCAAATAAACAAGAATAGAATCATGAATCGAAATTGATAGTGTAACATGAATCTCAAGGTGTTGATGAAACTCTGAACTCGTGGGTTAATCTTATAAAAGTAGCCTTCCATGAAATTAAAATAAAAACTGTTTATTTCTTGTAGAAATCTGAATCCTAATATTTCGTCTATAGAAAATAAACAGAACTGCCAATATATAGTATTTGATATTGGGCTTTAGGGTTTAAAAACAAGTGACCCGCTAATTAAAATTATTACAAAAGTCCAGATTAGGAAATCTGCAATTTAGGCCATGTAAAGTTCGAAATTATGCTTTTATTCCAACACAAAAGTTGTATCACTGATTTTTAGTTTTCCAACGCATGCTCGTATGCACAAATCAGATATCCAGAGCTCAAGTTATGGCCTATAAAGAGAGCAAGAGTCAAAATATAAATAATAAAATTAAAATGCAAATAATAAAATTATAATTCAATTTCGACCCAAAATTTAAAAAAAAGTTAAAAAATATTATTTTAAGCTATAAAGAACTTTTAAAATACCAAACTAAAAAGCTAGAAACATGTGCCCAAATATTATGATCTAAGAGGGGATAAGAGAATTCATAATTGGCCAAAGAGAAATTTTTTGCGAAGAGTGAATATTATCAGGGCAATCAAGAAACAAATGCCAAAAGTTATCACTATAATGATCACAACACACACATATCGTAAGATATGTTACTCCTCTAAACCACAAGTTATCCTATTAGGGAGGCAATTTTACCAAATCTCCCCATTAAAGTCTTGACCTTGGAAGGAATAGGAAGTTTCCATAACCGAAGCCATTATCCTTGTACCTTAAGCTCATCTTTATTCATTAAATGTTCAAAACACACTCTATATGCACTTTGACGCTATAAATTCCTCTACTATTAAATGTCCCTATCATTTCATCTTCTTGATTCAAGCGCATCAAATGAATTTTTAAGATCTCCATGGCAATACGACCATAGAAGATGCTTCTAGTGATTTGCTCTCGCTAAGTACTTGTATTGTGATCTATTAGTTGGTCCATTTTATAATAGTGTGAAGAAATAGAGTAAGAGTTTGAACTCGGGGGTAATTCATGCAACAAAGCCGTAAATTAGTTCAAACATTAATAGATTAGTCATTTCCAATCTTCCAACGATGTCCTTCTACTAACACCATTCGAGAAGTCAAAATACTATGCCAAATATAACTCGGGTTATCACCAATACCCACACCCCAAAAATTCCCAAGAGAAAAGTATTTAGCTTTAAAGATTTTTGATAATGTGACATCCCGCTTTTTCAAGGCGTTAATTAATGAAATTCTAAACGTAAAGATACAAACTAGTTTTATTTATAAGATTATCTTAAATATTCATTTACTTTAAAACCAATTAATAACTCATTGAATTGTATTTTCTAAAATGAGGAATTAGAGTGGTCGCAATTACAAAGAGTAAACTTAATGCGTAAAACAAAAGGTACTCATAAAGCCAAAACTCTTAGCGTTTTAGTATCCATAAGAAAATCTTAGCTTGTCATAACTCTAAACGCTTGTGGAAAACTCTCCCAACAAGTCTAACACCACTACAAAAGTATCTTGGAGCCTCCAATTGCATGTTATTTTGCTTCCTCGCATTTCTCCTGTTAGGTTAGCTTGAGACATTATTCGCTCGAGTAACACTACATGTGATGTCCTATCAAATGTAAAAGTCGTCTCCAAATAACAAACACTTAGCAAATTAGCTTAAATATATATTCTAATTTATGCAATTTTAGGATATTTTGTGTTAAATTACTTAGACATTTAGCCCAATTTTAATTCATTTTGTGAATTAAGTACCAAAAATATATTTTGTTAGAGTTTGTAATATGTTTAATATATGTATATATTTATATATATATATTTTAAGACCCGATTAAAATTATTTGTCGAAGAATAATTTAAATATAGGGACTCTATATGTGTGATTGATGTATGATTAATGTGTGATTGCGTGATAATTAATTTCGACGTGAATTTCGACGTGGAAATTCCAGAATCATGTGCATTAACATATAAACATTGCATTAGGGTGTTGGCACGTGAGTCATGTTTGTTATAATATGATATTTATATATATATACTCTGTTATTGTTTGTTATTATGCTGTAATTGTTAACTGTTATTTGTTAATTTCGGTTGGTGACCATTTACATTATTGTGGAAATTGGGCTTTGCGCTAAGATGATACCCGAGTTTGTTCCACCGACAGCTACCTTGATGACAGAAACATCGTTAGAATTCCCTGACCGAGACTCGCCGATTGCTTGGGTATGCGACCCTATCTCTTACAGGGCTACTTATATGGGGAAGGTAGTGAGGATAAGTAGGATAGTTGGAGCAGTATACCTCGTGGAGCTCACTCGCGAGAGGATCGACTATCCGGCACCTTCAAGATTGGTGCTCGGGATGAGTGGAGTATGGGAAGATGTAGAGGATTCCGTAGTAAGAGTTGAGGTAGAGGCCACTGTAGGAGCTGGAGATACATTGGTTGGGTCAGTGTAAGACCCATAATTTTAAAGTACACTTTATGTATTTTATATGTTTTGGATTTTGGCTCGGAGGCTTTTTAGCCAAAGTTAATAATATTATGGAGTGTATAGGATCAAAAAGTTATTTTGACCCCGTTTAGAATTACTCGTCGATAAATAAATTTAAATTAAGTGCGGTAAATCCTTTACGGAGAATTTAATACATTACGGGTGAAATGGTAATTTAACAAATATCTAGATATTTTGAGATATTTGTTAAGTTATATTTAATATTTATATATGTTTGCTTGGAGAGAATAGAAAGAAAGGAAATTAGAAGGAAGGAAAAGGAAAAGAAAAGGTTATATAAAGGAAAGAAGGAAATAGAAAGGAAGGAAAAACAAAGAAAGGAAAAAGGAAGGAAGGAAAATCTGATTTTCCATCTTCTTCCTCTGCTACCCGCGGCCACCTTTCCCCTCATTCTCCCATTTTCATTTTCGTTGCTTTTCTTTCTTCAAGACTAGTAACCCAAGGTTGGGTGAGTGCTAGAACAAAGATTTCGCAACTCCACTCTTCCTCTTTGATTCGAAAACGAAGAAAAACGGTATTTGAGATTCAAACACAAACCCCTCCGTTTCTTCTAGATCCAAGCTTCATTTCGCGAAGAGTTAGAAGGGAAAGTTGCTCACTACCACGCTACGGTGCTAGGGGACCAATTTGGAGGCGACGTTGCGAGCGGAGATTTTTACCGGATTTGCTCGCGGTACCAGAAACGCACGTTAGAGTGTTTATAGTGATGAATGTTTCGTGGTAAATGAATTTGAATGTCATTGTGTATGATTATGGGTAAATGAAACTTGATGTTTGTTAATTGGTGTGGTTGTTGTGAATTATGGTTTGAATGTGAAAGTATGTTTGAATTTGTTTCTGTGGAATTTGAAAACCATTAGAGTTAAACGAGTATTAAAAATGGGGAATCTTTTAATACCTCGGTTTACTTAATGTGTATTTGAGGAAAATGTTTAAGTTAACTGGGCGTTGAGAATGGGGAATCTCTTAATGTCTCGGTTACTTAACTATCGTTTTTGAAAATCGTTTCGGTAAATGAGTATTAAGAATGGGGAATCTCTTAATGACTCGTTTACTGAATGTTTTGCGAGAAAATCGTTTAAGTCAAAAGTATATTAAGAATGGGGAATCTCTTAATATGACTGTTTGCTTAACGTTTTGTTTTGAAAATCATTAAGTTAAATCGGTATTAAGAACGGGGAATCTCTTAATGACTTATTTAATTAATGTTGTTTGAAAGTCGTTTAAGTTAAATGGGTATTAAAAATGGGGAATCTTTTAATATCTGCATTTGCTTAACGATTGTTGTGAATGGAGTCTGTGTATGCTCATGCATTTCATTTGGTAAATTGTGTCGACCCGTGATAGGTGACACCTTGGTAAACTGTGCTGACCCGTGATAGGTGGTACGTTTACGATTTACGTTTTTGGTAAATTGTGTTGACCCGTGATAGGTGACACCTCGGTAAACTGTACTGACCCGTGATAGGTGGTACGTTTACGATTTACTTTTTAGTAAATCGTGTTGACCCGTGATAGGTGACACCTCGGTAAACTGTACTGACCCGTGATAGGTGGTACATTTACGATTTCCGCTTTTTCTTTTAGTAAATCGTGTTGACCCGTGATAGGTGACACCATGGTAACTGTACTGACCCGTGATAGGTGGTACATTTACGATTTCCGCTTTTTCTTTTAGTAAATCGTGTTGACCCGTGATAGGTGACACCATGGTAACTGTACTGACCCGTGATAGGTGGTACGTTTACGATTTACGTTTTTGGTGAATTGTGCTGACCCGTGATAGGTGGCACCTCGGTAAACAGTACTGGTCTGTGATAGGCGGTACGTTTACGATTCCCGCTTTTTCTTTTAGTAAATCGTGTTGACCCGTGATAGGTGACACCATGGTAACTGTACTGACCCGTGATAGGTGGTACATTTACGATTTACGTTTTTGGTGAATTGTGCTGACCCGTGATAGGTGGCACCTAGGTAAACAGTACTGGTCTGTGATAGGCGGTACGTTTACGATTCCCGCTTTTTCTTTTAGTAAATCGTGTTGACCCGTGATAGGTGACACCTCGGTAAACTGTACTGACCCGTGATAGGTGGTACGTTTATGATTTACGCATTTTAGTAAATCGTGCTGACCCGTGATAGGTGGCACCTCGGTAATTGGTACTTTGGCCTGCGATAGGCGGTACAATTATGATTTACGGCCCTTCGAGGAGGGTTTTGGTTTGGAATTCCGAGTCCATGCATTTTGGCATATACGCATTGCATTAGGGTGCTTGGCACGCGAGTCGTGGTTGATTTGAGTTTTATGATTAAGTGATTTGAATTTGAGTCGTTGTGGTAATTGCGTTGAAAATGCTAAGTGTTATGTGTTGATTGTTGTGTGTAAGTATGATGGTTATCGAGATCCCAATTGCCGTGGTAATCGTGTAGGAATTGCTAAGTGTTAGGTTGTGAACTTGATTAGGAATGACTTGAGTAAATGCATGAATTTTTGGAAAAACGATCAGGGAAATCGATTTCCCAATCGATTGGATGAGTTGCAGGAAGTTCACTATTTTAACCTAATCGATTTGCCAATCGATTGTATAAATATATCTTTCAAAATCTTTTAAGAAATCGATTTGGAAATCGATTGGCAGAGAGGCAGGAACTCAGCAAAACTGCCGAAATCGATTTGGAAATCGATTTGGCAACCCAGGGACTCATCAGAACTGACAAAATCGACTTAGAAATCGATTTGGTCATGCAGAAACTCAGCAGAACTGACCAAATCGATTTGGCAATCGATTGGCTCAGCAAAAGTCCTTATTTTGAGTTAGATAATCGATTGCTCAATTGATTTATCAATGCTTTGGTCAGTTATGTATTACTTGATGTTTTGAGAACTTTATTTTGATTTCATTTTTAATTGGCAAGCATTATATGATCTTTTCGCATATGTAAAATCCCGTTAAGGTGCATGCTTAGTTGAAAAGTTATTTTAAGCATTTAAAAACTTAATTGCTATGTGTTAACTGTTATTTTTTTGGTTGGTGACCCTTTTCAATTATTGTGGAAATCTGGGCTTTGCCCTCAGATGAGAGTCAAGACGATCCTACCGGTTCGTACCCTACGGACGGAAATAGAGATGGGAACGCTTGACTGCAGCTACGTTAGGAGGATCTCACGGGGCGCGTGGAGATCACTCAGGGTGTTTAGTTGTTTTGTAAAATGATCAGACTAGGTTGTCACAGAGGGAACGGATGTCTTTCTTTTGGGGTTGCGTTTTTTTTAAACTGGAGGACTGTACTACTTTTGTTATGTTTATATTTTGAATTCTTGGATTAAGAATCTTTCCGCTGCTCGTAAATTCTGTTGACCTATTTGTCGTTGTATTACGACTTAAATATTTATCCAAACGTGTGTTACCTTATTTATTTTCCTGTTGTATTTTAATTCCTTTTGAAAAAAAAAATACACTCACGCTTTGAAAAACGGGGTGTTACAGTCAGGGACTGGAAGAAAGGATAAGGGGACCATGCCAGTAGGAAGAGATTTTGCAGGATCGTCTAGGCAGGTCGAGTCAGAGCTTCCATTTCTAGTGAATGATCCCCTATCGACTTTCGCCGAAATAGCAGACTATTTTGAGATCCCAGCGCCGCCGAAGCCACCTATCTCGTGGGTGGATCTGACTTCTGAGGAAACCAATCCTTCTATGGATGTTGATGAGGATGAGGTTACTTCAAAGATGGAAACTGCGCCATAAGGCACTTGCGGAGTGTGTGGAGGTCACCCATGTTATTGTAGTTGCTAGTGAATGATCAAATTAGTTTGGTTGTATAGGGACTTAGTGTCTTTTTTGCGGTCGTACTTATTTAATTTTGGGATGACTGTATCTATAACTTTTATTGTCAGTTGATTTTCGTTTGGGGGGTCCATGTTCCATTTTTTTTTTTTGACGTGACCATGGGGGATAGCATTCTTGGAGAAGTGCTTTTGTGAAGGTGTCTGCCGAGAATACCCCAGGGGTATGAGCGATGTTTGATAAGTCTCATAGCCCCGATGTATTTTCTATTTGTATATTTTGGATTATCGTCTCAAACCTATTTTAGTTTGTTGGTATTTATGACGTAATTATTCAGGACTTTTGTCGTTTGTGTTAGTTACGACGAATTATTTTTATTATTTGTTTTTGAAAAAAAAATATACCCGCACTATTAAAAATCGCGGTGTTACAGTCAACAACAGAGCATTGATTACATTAAGACATTTGCTCCAATGGCCATGTTATAAGCTATTTGTATCCTACTTTCTTTAGCTGCAAATAATAACATTACAATTTTTTCAAATGAGTATGATGGGAGAACTTATGCTCTTCTTAGGGATATAAATTCAGAAAATTCAAAAAGTTATATACATTTATCAAACTAAATATACAAAAGAGCTTCTTAGGAAGTTTAAGATGAGTGATTGCAAGCCTACGACTATACCAATGCACCCTACCCGTTCTCTTGAAAAAGATGATTTAGGCCAAAAATTTAACCATAAAACCTATAGAGGAATGATAGGATACCTATTTTACCTTACCGCTTCCAGACCTAACATCATGTGTAACATCCCAAATTTCATAATTAACTATTTTATTAATTAAATAGGATTTTAAAGAAATTACTTTAGTGTTAAAATTATTTTAAAATATATGTTGATTAATTTTATGATTAGTTGCCCTTATATGTGTGAGTTTCTTATGGTTTGACAATCGTATATATATTTGATTTAATGAGTAATATAAATTATAAATATTATGTTTAGTTACTTAATTTATTTTCAAAAAATTATAATAGTATTTTAGCAAAAGTATTTTAGAGGACAAGATTTTGAGTGAGTTTACATATAGATTTGCATTAGATATTTGTGGTGATATTTTCGTGTGCGTTAAACTATATAATAGATATGTGCATAGTTATATTTTAATTATTTAAGACTATTTACTATTTTAATTATTTGTTTTATAAATAATTATCTTAAGATAGTAGTAATATTGTGATTAATTTCTTTATTTCTATATATTTTCTACGATATGATGGTTTTATACACATTTATTGGGATTTAGTAATAAATATAAATTATTTACGATATGATGGTAATACGTTAGTAATGAAATTGTGTTAACAAAATTAGTTCCGGTAATAGTTGGTTTTATTTAATAATAATAATAATAATAATAATAATAATAATAATAATAATAATAATAATAATAATAATAATAATAATAATAATAATAATAATAATAATAATAATAATAACAATAATAACAATAATATTGTCTCCCTTCTATTCCTCATTTAGGCCCAACACTAAGAAAAGAATACTGAAACCCTAGCTGCTACTGCGAACCCTATTTCACAAACCCTTTTATAAATAAAATCAAAATCCTAGCAACCATCACCATCACCTCCTCTTTTTCGGCATCAAAAGCTTATAAATTATTTTCCTTGTGAACGACTTGGTGGGGCTTAGAGCTTTATACTAGGAAGAAAAGCGGCCAAGGTAAGGACTTTTCCCCACACAAATTATAGTTAGGTTGTTAGTTGAATGTCATGAAATAAATAATTGCGATTACTTGTAATTTAAAAGAAATAAATGTAGACTAATAAAACCCCAATTTTTGTGAGATTGAATTTAATATTCGACTCCTATGTAGTAAAGTATGAACTTTTATGCGATGTATGATAAACAAAATTTAACTATTCTTATGTATATTAGTTGGAGTGTGAATTTTATAGTTATATATGTTAAAGTGTTAATTTTTATGGCCTATATGATATCAAATTTTTATCTCTATGTGTATGTGGTGATAGTCATAATTTTTATCATTATTTGTCTATGAATATGTGATACTCATGATATGGATGAGTGTATGTGTTCTTAATGATGTGTGAATAAGGTGATGATTTTAAAAAAGTGATTTTGAATGTACATGGCATAATTCTTAGTGGGCTGTGTGGGAATATATCTATTTCATATTACATCTTCATGACATGACATATGCATATTCGTGAAAGTTGCATTAGTGGCAGGTGTGATTTTCTGTGTGGAAGTTGCCTTAGTGGCAGATTTATATCCGGATCATGTACATTTAGGAGCAATTATCATGCATATGTGTTGATAAAAAAATTATTAGTTTGTTCATTCTTTTCTTTTAAATGAGAAGTTTTTACGTTTATGAGTTTTAAGTTATTCTTCTATATGTCTTGCTTTGGTTTGATGTGGATGATGGAAAAAATTGACCCTTACAACAACATTTTAGGTACTAATGAGTTCGAGAAGATTTAAGAGTAGTTAATGAATATTGACGTGTGGCGAACGGGGGTAAACATGAGTTTTTTTTTTCAAGAAGATTTTGTAATAATGGAATTGTCCAATATTTTTAAGTTCTTTTAATCTTTTGTTACAAATTTTTAAAATGTACTAGATTTCTAGGAATACGCAAGTGATTCTCTTCTGTTAAAAATAATCTTCTTCGTATTATTTTAGTTTTGAATAAATATTTTCTTAATGATATTGAATAACGTGATTGTTACTAATTATGTGAAAGGAATAAGTGTTGAGTATTAGAAGAAAAAAAAAATTCATATACTTTTTAAGTAATAAGTATTTTTTTTTTAAGTAACGTTTTGGATTAAAAATCCGGGGAGTTACATTATAATGTAACGCCCCAGATTTTTTAATCCAAAACGTTATTTAAAAAAATACTTATTTCTTAGAAAAGTTTATGAATCTTTTGTTTTTTGAATAATTAACATTTATTCATTTTACATAAATAGTAACAATCACGTTATTCAATATCATTAAGAAAATATTTACTCAAAACTAAAATAATACGAAGACGATTATTCTTAACAAAAGAGAACCACTTCCGTATTCCCAAAATTCTATTGCACTTTAAAAGTTTGTGACAAAAGATTAACATAACATTAAAAAAAATATTGGACAATTTCATTATTACAAAATCGTCTTGAAAGAAAAACCCATGTTTACCCTCCAATCGCCACACGTCAATACTCATTAACTACTCTTGAATCTCCTTTAACTCATTAGTACCTAAAATGTTGTTGTAAGAGTCAATTTTTTTACATCATCCACATCAAACCAAAGCAGGACATATAGAAGAATAACACAAAACTCATAAACATAAAAACTTCCCATTTAAAAGAAAAAAATGAACAAATTAATAAATTTTATCTCAAGACATATGCATGATGAATGCTCCTAAAACTACATGATCCGGATATAAACTTGCCACTAAGGCAACTTCCACACAGAAAATCACATCTGCCGCTAATGCAATATCCACACATAAAATCACATATGCCGCTAAGGCAACTTCCACACAGAAAATCACACATGCCACTAAGGAAACTTCCACGAAGATGCATATGTCATGCCATGAAGATGCAGTATGAAATAGATATATTTCCACACAACCCACTAAGAATTATGCCATGAGCATCCAAAAATCAATTTTTTTAAAATCATCACCTTATTCACACATCATTAAGAACACATACACACATCCATATCATGAGTATCACATATTCATAGAAAAATAATGATAAAAATTATGACTATCACCACATACACATAGAGATAAAAGTTTGATATCATATAGGCCATAAAAGTTAACACTTTAACACATATAACGATAAAATTTACACTCCAACTAATATACATAATAAGAGTTAAATTTTGTTTATCATACATCGCATAAAATTTCATATTTTACTACATAGGAGTCAAATATTAAATTCAATCTCACAAAAATTGGGGTTTTAGTAGTCTACATTTATTTGTTTTAAAATACAATTAATCGCGATTATTTATTTCATGTCATTCAACTAACGACCTAACTATAAAAGTGTTTGTGAAATAGGGTTCGCTGTAGCGGCTAGAGTTTCAGTATTCTTTTCTTAGTGTTGGGCCTAAATGAGGAATATAAGGGAGACAAATGTTATTGTTGTTGTTGTTGTTGTTGTTGTTGTTGTTGTTGTTATTATTATTATTATTATTATTATTATTATTATTATTATTATTATTATTATTATTATTATTATTATTATTATTATTATTATTATTTTATTATTAAATAAAACCAACAATTACCATAACTAATTTTGTTAACACAATTTCGTTAATAACGTATTACCACTATTTCAAAACTAATATTTATAAAAAGTAATTTAAGTAATTACTATTTTAAAATACATTAATAACGAAAACTCTCATATTCACAATATTGACTACAATTATTAGTATACTATTTTACAAAATAATTACATAAAAATACTATCATCTTCATAGAATAGTCAAAATGATAAAATAATTAAACTTAACATAAATAATTTATATTTATTACTAAATCCGAATAAATGTGTATAAAACCATCATATAAGAGAAAATATATAGAAATAAAGAAATTAATCACAATATTACTACTATCTTAAGATAATTATTTATGAAACAAACAATTAAAATAGTAAATAGTCTTAAATAATTAAAATATAACTATGCACGTATTTATTATATAGTTTAACGCACACGAAAATATCACCACAAATATCTAACGCAAATCTATATGTAAACTCACTCAAAATCTTGTCCTCTAAAATACTTTTGCTAAAATACCATTATAATTTTTTTTTGAAAATAAATTAAGTAACTAAACATAATATTTATAATTTATATTACTCATTAAATCAAATATATATACGATTTTTAAACCATAAAAAACTCACACATATAAGGACACCTAATCATAAAATTAATCAATATATATTCTTTTTACAACGCTTTTTTGAAAAAGCGCTGTAAACGGTGCATTCAATATATGCATTGTTATGCACCTTTTAAAGCGCTTATTGAAAAGAGCGTTGTGAAAGGTGCACTCAATAGATGCATTATTATTCACCTTTTACAGCGCTTATTTGAAAGAGCGTTGTAAAAGGTGTATTCAATATATGCATTATTATTGATATCGTTTCAGCAAGTGTACTGAATGATTGCAAGTAATAATAAAACGGTAGTACCGAGTGTCGAACTCAAGGATTGCATTTTACTATTGAATTATATTTGATTACTAGAATTGAACAAAAAGGTTCCCAAGTTGATTGAAATAATGTTTGAAATTAACAAAAATAATAAAATTGATCTTTTATAATGAGAAAAATGTCAGGGATGAGTTTCACTTCGAATTCAACCTTGGTGTCTAATTTGATCCTAGTTACTGAATTCCTTTATTGAATTATTACCAAATTCTCTTTATTATTCTTGCCCTAATGTCTTAGTGACAGAACCTTTAATTCCAAAGTAACCCCTAATTCCTTAGTGGATTTAAGATTAGAATTAAGCATTACCGTATAGAAATTCTCTTGTAAATTATTGTTTTGCAACTAATTTAATTGGTTTCATGACCTGCATATATCCCTAGACTACAAATTCATGAATTTCTCATCTCAAGCATTCGTAAAGTCCACTTCCGTTTCAAAATACAAATCGTAGAACATTTTAATGTTGGTCAAGCAATAAAAAGCATTAAGCACAGAGATGAGAAAAAAAATTCAATAAACTTATTCATATAACTAGGAATCAAATCAGAAAAATAAGGGTTTCATCTGGTTACACTCATCCCTAACAAATAGGGTTTAGTTACTCATGACAGAGATACAAAAGATAAGGATTAAAGAAGAATTACAAGAATGATTCATGGATGATTCTTGATAAACCTGCTTCAATGGCGTTAGAAACGGCCGTCTTTGAGTTTCTATGCTAGGGCACAAGTCTCCCAAATTCCCAAGAGTCAAAAAGATCCCTAAAACAGTAAAAATCTGCGTTTTTATGGTTGCTGGTGCGCATCGCGCGGCCCAGGCGCGCGTTGACAGAACTGAAACACGAGAAATGAGCTCCAGGCGCGCGTTGACAGAACTGAAACACGAGAAATGCGCTCCAGGCGCCCAGGGAGCGCTCCAGGCGCACAACATATGCTGTCTGATGTATTTTGTATTGTTCTCATCTTTTGCGTCTGAATTTGGTCCCTGTGTCTTCATGACAATTGTAGATATGGATCTTAGCTTTCATTAGCACTTGGAGTGACACTAATTGGACATCTAGAACTCCAGATATGGCTGAAATACTCCATATATATCATGTTGATTTTTCACCAAAATTCAGCACTGCACTAAAACAACACGCAATGTAAAATTACGACAAATTCCTACTTAATCAACGAAATAAAAACAAAAAACATTTTATTAACTCAAAGAACAAAAATCAACAAAATGTATCAAATAAATCCTGAATTTAACTGATGATTGAGGATAAATAAGACTAAAACAGTGGGAAAATATGCATATGATGAAGAGTCATCAATTATGCACCTTTTACAATGCTTTTTCAAAAAAGCACTGTAAAAGGGTACCTTTTACAACGCTTTTTCAAAGAAGCGCTGTAGAAGGTGCATTCAATATATGCACCTTTTACCGCGCTTTTTGAAAAAAATGCTGTAAAAGGTGCATTCTTATTTTTGTTTTATTTAAAAACGTTGTAAATGAAATTTTTAAAAAACGTTTTTTGGTTTTTTGTGGCATTTTTTTAGAAAGCGTTGTCTTTTAATTTTTTTCCAAAATCATTTTCATCCAGAATCAGTTCACACAATCAGTACACAACAACAAAATTATATAACTTAACTTTATAACTTTACACAAAAAAGAACTATATTCATATACATATTCAGATATTGACAACAACACATATTCATATAACTACATATTTACAAATTTTCAAATGTTCCCTATTTATATACATATAACTAACAAAACTACACAGAACAGAACTACCATATATTCAGATCCCTTGCAGCATGCTATTTCCTAGAAAATCAAATATTTTTCATTTCAATCACATACTAACACCAGTCTTCCTTTAATTCAATTAGATCTTACTCAGAGTATGTTGGACTGTAATTGTCAAAGTATTGTGCAATATAAAAATTGAACATAAATAATTTAGAATCAAATATATACATAGTTTATATATGAAAATCAAATAATGAAAATACCGTACCGTTTCTGGGATAATAGTTTGATTCCTATCAACAATCTCCTTCATGAATCGCTATATATAGTACCCATAGTCGATGTTGTTAGTTTGACGAGGGCACTATAAAATAAAACATATAAGTCAATAAAATATTTGTGCATTGACTGTATATGAAATTTTAAAGGCATATATTTCAAACCTTTATTGGAATCCATGTAATGTTACTTGACTTTTGCTTCGACACTACAACACCTCTTTGAGCTCGAAAAACTTGTAAAGCACTATCGAATAAATAAATGTGATTATTATAGCATTAACAAACATATTATTTATATATATATATATATATATATATATATATATATATATGTAAGAAATAAATGAATATTACTTACGTGTCGAACATAGTCTTTATATCGGAGTGATTATTGTAATTGTCGTGCAAGGGATTTAAATAGTATATAACTTCAGAGGTTGCATTGATTGCAAATAGCACCTAATGTGCCCTACAACTACTCAAATTTGGTTGGCAATTTTGTTTACACAACTAATAAATTAAGATCTCATAAATTAAAAAAGATATAAATAAATAATATATAATTACGTACCCTGAATTATATGGTGCAAAGAACAACTTATCCTTTTCTATATTTCCTAATAGGATATCTACAATGTATTTCTTTACATTCACTGGATCGAGCTTACACATCGAAAGCTTATGCGGAGACAAGAATGAAAATCTATTTGACAATCTCCGCGTGCACACCAACTTCTCATACAAAAACCTTCAATGAAAATTTCAAATTAGATTAATTACCAATAAATTAAATTAATTACCAACAAATGCAATTAAAAGTAATTTTTACCTAATGTATAAGCTGATGACAGTAGCACTCAGCTCTTTATGGTTGAGAAGTTCGTATATGTGCTGCTTTTCAAGTAGTTCTTCATACTCATCTCCGAATATAGCTTTATTCATGCTTATGATGCGTGAATCTTCGTTGCTGCCCATATACCTTTTTACTTGTATGTCAAGACACGACCCATATCTAGCAAGGCATGACTGACTTATTTTGGGAGCAGCAACGACTGATTTTCCCCGATCCAGCTTTTTAGTAGCAACTTTGGCAGCTTTATTACCCTATAGCTTTTGAAGTTTGCCAACTTTATTACCCTTCAATTTTTGAAGTTTGCCGGCTTTATTTTTACCACGAACATCCAGTTGTGGTGCGGCAGCTGGTTTATTCTGGGAGCTGGTTTGCTGTGTGAGTGGTTTGTAAGTCATGAGCTTCCCTGATCATGTTTTTGATTTAATTCCCAAACACACAGTACATATGAAATACTTGATTGATCTAATGTTTTGAATTGAGAAATATTTCAGGCAAACAAGAAGACACCATACAC
>NC_021163.2:37744954-37774266 GCF_000331145.2 Cicer arietinum | reverse complement strand
TCATTCATCAGAACAACTTTGATTAAATCGATTGGCAAATAGATTTTGTCAAAATAGCTGATGTTCTGTAACACGCACAATCGATTGGCAAATCGATTGACGTTTATGTCTGAGCCACTTTGATCAGCACAATCGATTGGAAAATCGATTGATGAAAAAGTCTGATTCACTGTGATCAGCACAATCGATTGACGAATCGATTGAAGCTAATTTTTAAGTTACAGAAAGGATTCAGCTCATTGCCAAATTGATTAGGACTGTGATTATGAAGTCGACTGAGCAATCGATTGTTTTAATATCGTTGTTGGAACAAAACACCTATAATCGATTACTCAATTGATTTGGATATAATCAAAGTATCAGTTCTGATTTATGTATTAAAGGAATCGATTGGCAAATCGATTCATGCTTATATGATTCAAGATTCAAGAAAAACAAGACCTGCGAAAATCGATTAGACAATCGATTAAAGCATTATAAAATCGATTAGGAAATCGATTGTCCTAGTATTTTCTTTGAATATATATAAGCTGATTCAATCACTTTTGAAAAATAACTTTCACAACTTTTGATAATCTTTGACACAACTTTTGGAAAAGTTTTCACAACCTTTGAACAACCTTGAGAGAAAAGTTTTACAACCACACAAACATTCATTGCCCCAATACTTTTTGTGTGAGAACCAACATAGTGATTGAGTCAAATTCATGATACTTCTTTAGTTCTTTGTAAAATACAATTCTTTGTAACTGAAGGTTTAGAAAATCCAGTTTGGAAACTGGTGGCTATCTTCGTTGTTGAGAGGACTCATCAAGAAGAAGCTTTACTGTGATCTTGGAAGAGTTTGTAGAGGAACTCTGGCATACAGTGGTCGCCAAATAGAATAGAGAGAGAGTTTTAAGATTGATAGGCCGGGAGCGCTGGAACATCTGTAAAACACTCTAAGATTCTATTGAAAAAGGCCGAAATCGTTTAATTTCGGGATTGGACGTAGGTCGTCTGATAGACGACTGAACCAATATAAAATCTTGGTGCAATCTCTCTATCCCTTATCTCTTTACTTTTCATGTCAATCTTGTATGCGATCTAATATTTCCGCTGTGCACAAACTGTATGAATCTTGCATTGTTAATATTGGAATTAAAATTGAACACGTTGAATTTGATCTTAATTCTCTTATTCTTAATCAAAAGAAGTCATATTTTTCCAACATGGTTTATTGGATTGAATCTGAAAAAATGAGGTTAAATGTTAGTTTATTGAAACTGAAAAAATGACAAACCTTACAGAATAAATGTGACAAACCTTTTCCAGCGATGTAACTGAATCGTTTCTGGGAATCTTCTTATCATTCCCTTTAGGCTTTGTCTGAATCTAAATAAATGTGAAATTAAAGTTAACAGCAGAACAAAATCACAATTAAATATAATCCTCCAATTAAATATACATATCAATTAAACATACATTTCAATTAATTAAACATACCTTATAAAGGGCAACAAGATGTGTGGGCCATGCCACGTAACTACCAACTGCTTCGCCCAAAAACTTCATATATGCATCGTTGTTCGGTATAGGTAACGGTGCATTTGGTTCTAAAGCAATAACATATGATACTTTGACATGACCCGCATGGATTGGTGTGTTGTGCAATACTTCTCCCGAAGTATTGTACAATGTTCCTTTCCGACCTTGCGATGAGTAGGGGAGGATAAGTACAACACGCAAGGAGTGACACCCTAAATCAATGGTTAATACATAAGTATGTGAAACAATTAGGTTGAATGAATTTCTTATTTTATTAAGTAATTAATTACCTCGGGAAGACTTTTGAGACCAATGTTGCAACTCGCGTTTTCACTCTCCATTTGTATTTCACGTTTGAGCTGATTCGGAAGTTGCTTGTCTTTATTCTTCTTCACCAAGAGTGCCACTTTCTCTGATAGGAATTTGAGCTTCTCTAATACTTCCTCATTAGATGGATTTTGGCGCTTCTCTTATGAAAAATAGCTTTTAGGAGTTACGCCAAATCTTTTCCCCCTCACGCGACCGGAATATTCAAGAACATTAAACACTTTACCAAAAATGTCCCTACAACTAGCTTTGTTGTCCTCTTGATTTTCCGAACTTTGTTCGAGATTCTCCTAAAATACACGTAGGATTAAAAAGATAAGTTCAATATCATTTTTAAAATACAATATTAAAAAATATTAAAGTGATAATATACTTACACAAAGTTCTATTACTTTTTGAACATTTTCGTTATCAACCACTCCATGCTTATTTACACGAGCTTCCTTCCACCAGATATGACGACCCAACGGTTGATCCGATTGGGTGTCTTGTTGCTATTCGTTAAGATCATAAACAAAATATTAGTTAGAAACTATAGTTTATAATGTACCACATTATATAAAATCAATGTTTAATTACTTACGTGTTTTTGCTCTAGACGTGCATATCCCGTATGTGATTTTTTGTATGGGTGCGTCAAATTTTTTGCCCTATCGCGATTTGCCTTATTTATATTCTATATAAAAAAAATAAAAATCGTGTAAAAATTTAAAATACGCTATGAATATGAATAATAAAATGCAAATGCTAATAAATTAATCACTTACCACAAACGCGGGGTCCGAACGTTTTGATACAAATGCGCTCCATTCTTCATTTGATATATAATGTTTATATATTCTTGGAGCTTCAGCATTCATATTTCCTTCACAATCTTTTTGATAGAAATTTGAGAGGTGAGATCTAAAACCCCAGTGTATTTTCCCGGCAACTCTCAACACGTAATTCTTTCTCACCTCGTCAACAACAAAAGCAGTCTGCAAACGAAATAAACATATAGTTTGAGTAAAGTATTTCAATGGAAAAAATTATAAATGAAAAAAAAGTGGATCAAAAAAGTTACTTGTATATCATTCCACAATATTTCTTTCGCATCCTTCAACGCCTTATCTTTCTAATCGTCAATTGTGATGAGGATATTCTGACGAACAACAACCCCAATGTAACTTACAAACATGGAGCTGTTGGGGTCAATTGGCTGACCACTCTCATTCCATCCAACCTAATAAACTCATATAGTAAGTACATGCTTTCAAAAAAGATAAAAAATAAACAGCAAACAGAGTATAGTATACCTCAAATTTTATGCCACTGCTCCTTGCTTTTATGACATTTTGCATGATGGTTGCACCACGTTTGACTTCATTTTCGTAAGTCTTAGTGTTGACAACTTCCTCATTTTGACAATCTAAGTCCTTGTTGGTATCCATTTATCTACAACAAGTTCAACATACAGTTCAGTATAACTTCAACAAGTTCAACATGTAGTAGTCTAAGTACGTATCGGTATAAGTTCAACATGCATTTTAGTGACAACAAAATATTAATAACATCAATACTTGAATAGTGAGAAGAAATACGTAGGGTTCGTAGGAGAAGGAACATGTAGGGTTCGTAGGAGAAATGCGCAGAAATACGGTTCGCAGAAACTGAAGTATGGTTCGCATAAATACGTAATGAGGGTTACGTATTTCAATGAGAAGAGATGGTTCGTAATGGGAGAGATGATCGTGGATGGAAATATGGTTCGCAATGAGAGAGATGATCGTGGAAATATGGTTCACAATGGGAGAGATGATAGGATTCGCAATGAGAAGAACGATGAAGAGGAGGAGGACATTATCATAGTGAAGTTTATGTAATGAAAAGGAAACTGAAGCGGTTTACTGTTATATATAAAACCCTTTTTACAGCGCTTGTGGGAAAAACGCTGTAAAAGACCTGCTTGTTTTCTTATGTAATATGACTGTCTTTTTAAAAGCCTTTTACATCGCTTGTTGGAAAAGCGCTCTAAATGACCTCCTTATTTTATTTTTGAAAGCTTTTACAGCGTTTGTTGGAAAAGTGCTCTAAAAGACCTCCCTTATTTTATTTTTAAAAGCCTTTTTACAGCGCTTGTGGGAAAAGCGTTGTAAAAGACCTCTTTGTTTTCTTATGTTATGTGGCTATTTTTTTAAAATTCTTTTACAACGCTTGTTGGAAAAGCGCTCTAACAGACCTCCTTATTTTATTTTGAAAAGCCTTTTTACAGCGCTTGTGTGAAAAGCGCTGTAAAAGACCTTTTTAACTTGGTATAAAACAAAACTTTGTGACCTCCTTATTTTATTTTAAAGGCTTTTATAGCGCTTATGGACAAAAGCGCTGTAAAATTACATGTTTATATTGTGTTCAGTTCTAGTAAAATACCTATATTTGGATTTTTTTTCTTCCAAATAATTAGTTAAATACCTATATATATATATATATATATATGATCATCTTGTTCTTTGGTATAAAATGTGTAGCCGTTAATAACATAACCAGTGTAAGAAAAGACATGTAAGCTCGGACCATTTGCTAGCCACCTCAATCTATTTGAAATTGATCCGGGGTCTATATCAAATTTTGACATTATGTGATTTTTTAACCATGTTACAAAACTTCGATTGTGCTCTCGAGTTATCCAATTTTGATTCCTATTCATGTTCAAACGAGATAACTGATCAATGTGTATTGTAACATACGGTTGAACCTCATCATCATTGTGCAGAACATACAATTGTGCCTGCTCCCATTCTGTCCTTGATATAGTCAGTAGTCTCCTTCCAGTTATCCCTTCTCCTGATAGTCTTCCCGAATGACGAGACATGGGAAGCCCTATGGATTCAACATTGGACAGATATTCAGTACAAAATTCAGCAGCCTCTTCAACAATGTATCGTTCAGCAATACAACCTTCTGGTCGACTTCTACTTTTTACGTACCCTTTTAATATTTTCATATATCGTTCTATCGGATACATCCATCTCATATAAGCTGGCCCACAAAGTTGTGTCTCCTTAACCAGATGAACAGTAAGGTGAACCATTATATCAAAAAACGATGGTGGGAAATACATTTCAAGCTCACACAAAGTAACAACAATTTCCCTCTGCAATGTCGGTAATTTCTGAGGGTCGATCACTTTACTACAAATTTCCCTGAAGAAGAAACATAATCTAGTTAAGGCTAGTCGAACGTTTTCAGGTAAAATGGAATGTATACCTATTGGTAGCAAATGCTCCATTAGAATATGACAATCATGGGTCTTCAAACCTTTTAACTTGAGGTCTTTCATACAAACAAATTTTTTAATGTTTGAAGAGTATCCTTCTGGAACTTTAACTTCGTGTAGAAATTTACATAAAACAATTTTTTCCTTTCTAGATAGAGTATGAGTGGCTGGAGGTAGATATGTGCGATTTCCTTTCTTTACGGGACCCAATTCATTTCTTATTTCCATATCGACCAAGTCCAATCTTGCATTGGTGCTATCTTTAGACTTTCCTGGAACATTGAGTAACGTACCAATAACACTATCAAATACATTTTTTTAAATATGCATCACATCGAGGAAATGTCTTATATACAATGACTTCCAATATGGCGATTCAAAGAAAATTGACTTTTTCTTCCACCCAGTTTTGACCAGGTCTCCCGCAAAAGTTTGCCAAATTTATTGGTCAAACCTTGTACTTTTTCAAGTATTTGCTATCCAGTCGGTGCTAAAGGAGCTTTACCTTCTTCTAATTTTCCATTCAATGCATTTCTCCACCCACGATACTGATGACTATAAGGTAAAAATCTATGATGTCCAAGAAATACATTCTTCTTACAATGTTTCAACCGCATCCAATTTGTACTCTCTTCACATATATGACATGCACACTGACCTTTAATGCTATATCCTGATAAATTATCATATGCTGGAAAATCATTAATTGTGCCGAGCAACATAGCCCTCAAATTGAAACATTCTTTCTTATACCCATCATAAACTTCCACACCTATCTCCCACATAATTTTTAAATCATCAATTAAAGGAGTCAAGTATACGTCAATATCATTCCCCGATTGTTTGGGTCCAGAAATTAACAGAGACAACATCATAAACTTACGCTTCATACATAACCATGGAGGTAGGTTATAAATCAACAAAATCACAGGCCACGTGCTGTGTGAGATGCTTTCAAGACCATGTGGATTCATTCCATCAGTAGAAATTGCAAGTTGTAGATTTCTTGACTATATCCCGAATTCAGGATACTCTTGATCTATTTTTGCCCATTGTGGAGAATCTGCAGGGTGTCGAAACTTTCCATCTCTAATTCTTTCATCTGCATGCCATGTCAAGTGTTTTGAATCTTCTTCACTGCGATACATGCGCCTAAATCTTGGTATTATAGGAAAATACCACACGACTTTTGCTGGAGTAGATTTTTTCTTCTTATATCGAGAGACATTGCATTTTGGACACGCCTTTAGTAATTCATATTCGTTTTGAAATAAAATGCAATCGTTAGGACACACATGAATCCTTTTGTAACTCATGCCAATAGAGCACAAAATCCGTTTACCCTCGTAGGTTCGACTGGGAAGTTCATTATCATATGGCAATATATCTTTTAAGAGTGTTAATAATTATGTGAAACTTTTATCAGACCATCCATTACTCGCTTTTAAGTTGTACAACTTTAATACGTTGACAGTCTTGTGAATTTAGTATAACCATTATATAATGGTTTCTCTACATCACTCAACAAACTCTCAAACATTTTAGGATAATCCAGAAGATCTTCAACTGCTTTTGCAATCTCCTCAACTCGGTCTGGCTCATATGTATCTATGACGAAATCAGTTGAAGCATATGTCGAACCATTCTCAAAATTAATGTTCTTTCAAAATTAACTTTCTCACCGTGTCTTATCCAACATGTATAGCTTTGATCAATTCCATTCCATAATAATTGTCCTTCCAATTCATCTTCTTTAACGCGTTTTCCAAAACAACATTTTAAACAAGGACAAGCGACTCTATTTGGATCTTTTGCATTCTTCACTGCAAACTCAACAAACTCCTTCACTCCATTTTCATACTATTTTGACAATCGATTGGAAGACATCCATTTCCGGTCCATATTATATGACCTATATAAATGCAGTTACAAAAATAATAAGCTACTGATAATATTATACCAATATATAGTACACATATCTAATATTGGAAAATGGAAACCAAGGTCCATTATTATGTAACAATTTCAAAACAGAACATGTCAACAAATTTCAAAAAAGAAAAGATTTTATATGATTTATTATGTAACAATTTATTAGTTTTTGTGACAACAACAAATTAATAAATACAGTACCTGAGACAACGTATCCAATTTGTTATAAAGGAGGAACAGTAGATGGCCGCACAATACATAGAGGAGAGCAGGGTTCCCAGAGTAGAGGAAATGAGGGTTCGTAAATTTGTTTTTATTTATTTAAAGTAAATGATTTTTATTTAAAGTGAATGATTTTACAGCGCTTGTAAAAAAAGCGCTCTAATAGGTCATTTAATTATTTGAAAGCGCAAGTCTTTTACAGCCCTTGTAAAAAAAGCGCTCTAATAGGTCATTTAATTATTTGAAAGCGCAAGTCTTTTACAAAGCTTGTAAAAAAAGCGCTCTAATAGGTCATTTAATTATTTGAAAGCGCAAGTCTTTTACAACGCTTGTAAAAAAAGCGCTCTAATAGGTCATTTAATTATTTGAAAGCGCAAGTCTTTTACAGCGCTTGTCCAAAAAGCGCTGTAAAAGCTAAGTAACATCAGGTGGGAGCGCTATATTTTACAGCGCTTGTTTTTAAAGCGCTCCAAAAGCGCTGTAAAATATTATGTGATGGCGCTTCATTTTACAGTGCTTATGTACAAGCGCTGTAAAAGCCTTGTAAACATTATGTGCAAGCGCTATATGACCCTACAACAGCGCTTGTAAAAAAAGCGATGTTATATCCTCTGTTATTTTTAAAATATATTTACAACAGCGCTTGTATTTAATAAGCGTCGTAAAAGGCGCGCTATAAAATGTCATTTTTGGCGTAGTGATAAACATGACAAGGGCATTCATAATTTATTTAAGTGCAACATGATTTAACAACACACATCACATTTAGCATTCAATTATGGACGACCATACCATAAAGTCACTCACTATAATCTACAAATAAAACATATAGACTTAGTTGGTAATTACTTACTATATTTAATTGGGGTGAAATGAAACATATTTCAAGTACATTGTTAGCTTCTACTAGATAATTATTACTAACAACTTTATTAACTAATGTAAGTCGAACAAGACAAATTATTATCGCACGTATTTTAATATCGATAATTTCTAATTATTTTTAAATAATAAATTTATAGGATGTTACATCATGTATGTGCAAGATTTCAAGCTGGCCTTAGAAAATCACATTTAATTATTGTTAAGATAATCCTTAGATACCTAAAAGGCACTACCAATCTTACCTTGTTCTATAAGAAATCTCCTAAATTCAAATTGAGTGAATACGTTGATTCTGATTATGCTGGAGATAAACTTGAGAGAAAGAGCAGTAGTGGCAACTGTGCCTTTCTAGGCGACAAGCTATTGTGATGCTGATTATACGAGATACAAACTTGAGAGAAAAAGCACAAATGGAAACTGCACATTTCTTGGTGAAAAATTAATTTCATGGTCAAGTAAGAGACAAAGGACAATTGCAATGTCAACAACAGAGGCTGAGTACATTTTAGCAGCTGATTGTAGTTCTCAACTACTTTGAATGAAAAATCAACTTGAATACTATAAAATCCTAGAATCCAACATTCCCATTTATTGTTATAACACTTCTGCCATTCGCCTAACCAAAAAGCATATACTTCATTCTAGAGCGAAACACATAGAAATCAAACACCATTTCATTAGGGACTTTGTTCGAAAATGGGTACTAAACATTCAGTTTGTAAAAACTGAAAACCAATATATTGACATATTCATCAAACCACTACCTGAAGATAGGTTTGAGTTCATCAAGAAAAACCTAAATCATACTTTCATACCTGACTAATGTTGTGATAACTTCAAAGTAGTTTAGCTTTACATTTTTTTTTTTGTATTTTCTTGTAACATATTCATGTTAAAAAAAAACAAAAAAAAGAGCAAGTTTCACTTTTAAGTTTTTTTGTCTGATGACAAAAGGGGGAGAAAGATATTTGATAAAGTGGGGAGAAAATGATACTTAGACTCAGGGGGGCCCTAAGTTAGGGGGAGTCAAAGAAAATTAAAGAAAACTTGTTATAAAAAATACAAGTTTTGTCATCATAAAAAATGGGAGATTGTTGGAACTAAGTTGGATTTATATTTATAATTTTGATGATAATAAAATTATTTTATGAGAATAGTATATTTGATTTCGCAGAGTATGAAAGAAGATTCGTGTAAATTGAAGAAAATCTAAATTAAGATTTGATTCAAATTTATAAATGAAGAAAAGCTAAAATAAAATTTGATTCAAATTTATAATTGAAGAAAATCTAAAATAAGATTTGATTTAGATTTATAATTGAAGAAAATTTAAAATAAGAGATTTAGATTTATAAATTGAAAAAATCTTTGACCAAATTAATCAACTTGATACTCTCAATGAACTTTAAATTAATTTCGCTAATGTTGCTGACAATGAGTTTGACTTGTTGTAGATTTTGTTAGTATTGTATGAGCTGATTATTTTAGCATAGATCAACCTTTTGCTTTAGACATTATAGTTGAAGAGTTATGGATGTTTACTGATGTGAACAAAGATAAAGAAGTCTAAGTATGGTTTTAAGGCATCCTATCAAAGTTACTGTTAAGCATTGCAACTATTATTAAATGTCTGGATGAAGGCATGATAATTGAAAATTGATATGAATCAAACAGTTGGGTCCTTTACTTTCTCTATTAACATAAAAACCAAAATCATAACCCATATTATAACGAAACTCATCTATTTTATTCGATGGTACTAATGTCTCATACATGAAGAGTGCATCCAGGTAATAGGATTAGATGAGGTATTTTAACTTAAGAATTGCACTCAGGTTACCAAACCTAGAAAATTTAAACAAATAATACTCATGGCTGGCAGACTTGATCAATGGGTCTCGTTGTTACTAACAACCACTTCATTGTCCCCAAAGGAACCAACTTCTGCATTATCAATAATCATCATAGTCTACTCTTTGGCATTGCAATGTTGCGCTACAGTACGACGACTTTCCCACTCATTGTTTTTTTGGATTAGATTGTTCAACATAAATTAGGCCAACTTCCACGTTAAAATTTATCTGTGAGTGAAATAAATTTAAACTAATAATTTTTCTTTTGTCAATATTGTAGATCTATAAGTTGTGATAATAGATCTCAAAGAAAAATTTGATTTTGAATATTTTATGTTTTTTCAAAAAATGAACCATGTTGAATACTATTTTTTCTTTAGTAAATAATGTAGATTCATTTGTTGTAATAAAGGATTTAAAAGAAAATTTTGTTTTTGAATATTTTGGAGTTTATACAAAATGTGGTTTTATATTAAGATGATCTAAATGTATATTTAAAACTAAAAAAAAAATAAATTTTTCCCCTTGCTCGTCACAAATGCCTGAACCCAAAACATATAGTTCAGGTTTAGAATTTCAAAATTTTATTTGGTACAAAATGTTTTAATCATGGTTTTAAAAAGGGGTTGAAAACTTAAAAAAAATTTATTTAAAGTATTGTTGAAAATTTAAAGGTTTTGGAAATGTTAGAACTTTGGAATTTCTTTTTTTTACAAGTGTTGGTGTTGTAAAATGTATATTTAAAACTAAAGAAGAAAGAAATTTTTATTGTTGAAGTGGTTCTAAAATGTATATTTAGAACTAAATAAGAAATAAATTTTTATTGTTGAAGTGGTTCTAAAATGTATATTTAGAACTAAAGAAGAAATAAATTTTTGAAAATAAAATTTTCCCCTTCCTCATCCCAAATGCCTGAACCCAAAACATATAGTTCAGGTTTAGAATTTCAAAATTTTATTTAGTACAAAATGTTGTGATGATGGTTTTAAAAAGGGTTGAAAATAAAAAAAAAAATTGTTTATTGGTGTTCTAAATAAGAGTTGAAGATATTTGAGCGTACATGGAAAAAGTTTGAAAAAAAAAAGCATGACAAGTGGGTTTAAATGGAAAACAAGTATGGTTGATTTATCAAAAATGAAAAGAATTTGAGTGTAGAAAACTTTTTGTGATTGTCAACTCTTAAGTAAATTTTCAAAGGTAGTTGAGAATTTTGAGAAAATCCAGTGTTTGAAAGTTTAAAAGATTTATGTGTGTGATAATTTGAAAAAAGTCCCTTATATCAAAGGATGAGATTTTGACATTACGTGTTCTTTGAAAAAAATATTTGTGAGAAGCTTTGTCTAAGAATTTTATCCTAAGAAAATATTTCGTCCTAAGTTATTAAAGACAAAGATTTGAATTGAATTTCAATAATTTTGAAAAAAATATTGGAAATTGTTAAAGTATGGCATAAGTAATTTGAAAAGGATTTGAAATTCGTTTTCACCTAAGAGCCTAAACCAAAGTCTTTTTGAAATTAGGGAACGTAATTAGATATGAAAACCTAAAAGAAAGGAAAACCCAAATTGATATGGATAATGGCCAAACCTAGGGTTCATTTGAGAGTTGTTTTAGAAACTTGTCTTGATTAAGTCAATTGATTGATTTACTGTACAAAGAAATTGAAAGATATCGTTGCAATAATCAGATAAGTTCTGTTGGCGTAGCATATATGCTTTTGTAATAAAGTACCGGCGAGGTAAGGGTACTTTCCAACGATATTATATATCCTTGAATGCAGAGTGTGTCTGTATACTTGTTCTCTATGCTAGTGATGAATAAATACACATGATTGTTTAGGTGAAAGAGTTAGTGTACGCTCATGCATTTCAAAGTTACTGGTGACCATGATGAACCACGAGGTTGTTCCAAGTGTTAATGGTCAATCTTATCCATGCGAGGATTATTGACTAGTGCTAGTCTGTGTTGAGCCTGCACCATAGTAAATCGTGTTAGTGTGTGTTGAGACCACACTTTTGTAAATAGTGCACTGACATATAAGCATTGCATTAGGGAGCTTTGTCACATGGGTCATGGTAGCAAATGAACTAAGCAAATAAAGGACTACGAATGTTGACCACATGGATTGTTGAACGATGATAGATGTGGAAAGTGTTTTGAGATATATTTTTGATGTAAAATTTACCAAGGAAATGTGAAAATGAGGAGAGATTAATATTTTGTATGGGGTGTGGAAGGAATTAAGAATGGCCAGGATGGCAAGTTTTTTCAAAGGGACAAGAGTTTAATAGTAAGATGAATGGCAAAAGCAAATCAAGTGAGGTCGGTTGACATTTTGGGATCTGACAAAAGATGGTTTATGCCAATTGTGGTAGTCAAATATGAGACTCATTTTTGGAAAAATACATACAAGAGTAAGCTAAGTAATGATTTGGAAATAATTAGGATGTTTCAAGGTTGGAGGCATAAATTTATGGTTTATATAAATGGACAAGTAATAGAATGAATACAATGTGTATGACCTATCACAATAAAAAGATAATCATCAAGCAACTAAAAAAGGACGCGACAATATTAAGAAGTGTTAGAACGAAAGTGGACAATAGATGCAGAAAACTTGTTTTTCAGATTTGTCCTGATCTGCGAAGTAAGTAGGAAGATGACTAGTGAAGTGTGATTTTGAGGTGTTTGGCATGAGACAAATATATATTTTTTAATCAATGAATGACATTCAAGTTCGAATTTTGTTGGAGACACGACTCTTGAAAAAAAAAAGCATTAGACTAGAAGGAAGTTTGTGTGTCATAGATGCTATAGTTTTTCATGTTGTAGGGAAGATTTGAGAAGCTTAGATCATCATCCGGATGTTAGGATGTAATTATTAAAGTTACAATTAGAATAAGATTATGATGTTAACTCTATGGTTTGGAGTAGTTGTGCGACTGAAGCAAATATAGGGTATGTGGGAATTGGGGAAATTATGGTGTTCTTGGCGGAGATGATTGTTTCGTACTAACTATATTGGCGTCATACTTAGTGTTTCAGTTTAGTAACCAATGGTTGTTTCATACTAAGTGGATGTATATGAGATTATGTGACATGTTTGGAAAATTGTGCTTCGTCGATGGGATCAAAGTGATAGTCAATTGAGGAGATTGTTAGATCTTTTGTGCCTCATGATAACCTAGAGTGCATGTTGCAGCGAGCGCTATTATGGTTAGGTTAAGACGGTTTATGCCACCATCATGGTTGTCTACTACATATTGAAAAATTGAGGAACTGATCATTCTCAATCTCTTGTTGATAGTAGAGGAAAACATGTTGAATGGAACATGTGAGTCTTATTGGCTATGATAGCGTTTAAAGTTAATAAGCACCCTATGAAAAGGGATAGACGACCACCTTTTCACATAGGCCCAATAAAACGAGTTGTATCATGAAGGTTGAGTGCAACCCTAGTGTGTGTTATATTCTTACTTTAAGTGAGGGTCTTACATTACTTTAACCTATAAAAGGTCTTACTTTAATTTTTAAGCTAGACATATTCACAATAAGATATGCACTCAAGGTCTTACATACTTACTGTTTTATTTGTGTCTTATGTTGTTGTTGTTATATATATATATATGTTTATGATTTTCATTATTTGTTATTAGTAAAGTTATTGTAAGTATGTCTAGCATAAAAATTAATCTATGAAAAATTGTTCAAATATTTTGTTTGATGTTAACTGACTATTTGAATGTTTTGACAATGTTGAAATTTCAAAAATGTTTTTTTATTGATTTTTAAGAAAACGGAGCTTTATATATCGACTATAATGATAATCTATGTCATTATATTTTTTAAGCTAAGGAACTAAACTTTCATTGGATAAAAAATTATTTGCAAAATTTAGAAAAATATTAATTTGTAATTTTTTGTTTTCTGTTATCAAATAATTTAGCCATGATTGGACTGCGACTCGTTTAAGAACGAAAAGACTAAGTAAGATGATGTGACATAAAGTCACAAAAGATATAGATATTTTTTTAGAATATTAATATTTTAATGAGAGATTAGTGAAGATATCTAGATATTTTCTTATATAGTAATACTTTTTAATGACCAAAAGGAACCACTCACTTTTTTTATGAGTGGACTAGAATAACTTGTCTAAGAAGAATTAGATAGATAATAATGAGTTAGTAAAAATATCTAGATATTTTAATTAAAATAGTTTTAAGATGTTTTTTTTTTTAAGTTAATAAGATATTTTTTTTCCACTTGTAAGAATTATGTTGTTGTAGAGAGGAAAGATCACCCTCCTATAATTTTTGTGGCAAAGAAAAAAAAACACCTCACTTTCTTTTGTGTGGACAAATGTATTTGATTGCCTTTAAAAGATGGAGACAAATGTATTTGCTTGGTAGACAATGTATTTTTGTCAAAAACAAAAATTTGATTTAATGGAGTTTGAGTTTTTGAAACAAACATATTTCTTTTGTTAATATTATAGATTTATAAGTTATGATAATAGATCTCAAAGAACAATTTGATTTTATACATTGTATATTTTTTCAAAAAAATGAACTATGTTGAATAGAATTTTTTCTTTAGTAAACGTTGTAGACCCATTTGTTGCAGTAAACGATCTAAAATAAATTTTTGTTATTGAACATTTTGAAGTTTTTACAAAAAAAGTGGTTTTATACTAAGATGATTTTTCCTTCACAAATATGATAGATCCATGACTTGTGATAGTAGATCTAAAGAAAAAATCGAATTTGGAAAACTTTGGATTTTTGCTCAAATAATAAATTTATGTTAGTAAATTTGATCATGAAGTTTTTGTTATTTTTATTGTTGAAGAGGCTCTAAAATGAATATTTACGGCTAAGGATGAAATAAATTTGTCCCCTTCCTCATCACAAATGCCCGACCTCAAAACATATAGTTTAGGTTTGGAATTTCAAATTTTTTTATACAAAAGGTTGTGGTCATAATTTTAAAAATGGATTTTTGTTTAAAATGTTGTTGAAAACTTTAGGGTTTGGAAAATGTTAACAAAAAATCTTGAATTTAGAACTTTGGAAATTTGATTTTACAAGTATCGGTGTTGTAAGTAAGAGTTGAAGAAATTTGAGGTTATGTTGGAAAAGTTTGAAAAATATAATCATGACAAGTGGTTTTAAAAGGAAAATAAGTTTGGTTGATTTATCAAAAATAAAAAGGAATTGAGTGTAGAAAACATTTTTTGATTGTTAACCTTTAAGTAAATTTTCAAAAGTAATCAAGTTGGTAATTTTGAGAAAACTCTAATCTTGAAGAACTTTTTAGTGTTTAAAATTTGAAAGATTTATGTGTGATAATTTAAAAATAGTTCCTTTATGTCAAAAGATGAGATTTTGACATTACGTGTTCTTAGAGAAAAATATTTGTGAGAAGTTATATCTAAGAGTTTTATGTTAAGAAAATATTTTTTCTAAGGTGTTAATGACAAATATTTGAGTTGAACTTCAATAATTTTTTTTTAAAAATATTGAAATTTTTTAAAGTATGTCATGAGTGTTTTGAAGAGGATTTGAAATTCGTTTTCACCTAGGAGCTAAATCAAAGTGCTTTTGAAAATAGGGAACTTAATTAGGTAGCAAAACCTAAGAGAAAGGCAAACCGAAATTGATCTGGATAGTGGTCGAACCTAGGGTTCATTTAGGAGTTGTTTAAGAAACTTATATTGATTAAGTCAATTGTTTGGTTTAAGGTTTTGGAAGCAATATGGTTTTGAAGAAAAATTCCTTACTGACTGTCCATTTGTTTGAGGATGAAAAGTCGTGCTACGCTTCAAACGAGTTCTTAATGAAGTTTTGAACGACTTCCAAAATTGATCCCCACAGTTAGAAATAATAGACATCGGTACACCATGAAAAGAGACAACTTCGTCTAAATAAAGTTAAGCATATTGAGATTTATAATAAGTAGTATTCACAGGCAAGAAATGTGCAAATTTGATCAACTGATCTATAATCACCCACACCGAGTCATACCCCTTTTGGGTTCGTGGCAATCCTGTGACAAAATCCATAGCAATGCCTTCCCACTTCCATTCAGGTATTTCAACAGGTTGAAGTAACCCAGTATGCTTTTGGTGCTCAGCCTTTACTTGTTGACACACTAAGCCCTTAGAGGCAAAATCTGCTACATCTCTCTTCATCCATTCCCACCAATACAATTCTATCAAGTCTTGATACATCTTATTAGAACTTGGGTGAATAGTATTAAAAGAATGATGACCCTCCTCTAAAATTTCTCTCATTAAGCCACTAACATTTGGAACACACAATCAAGACTTCAACCTCAACACACTATCACAGTCAACTAAAAAGTCTGAAATTTTTCCATTCTGGACATTATTTACCATATTCACCAAGTATGAGTCTTGACTTCGAGCTCCCTTGATATTACACTCATGGTTGGACAAATTTGTACATGGGCTAAAAATAACATCGAATGATCAAGTTCAAATTTAATTCCACTTTTAACAATTTCTTGAAATTCTTTAACTATTGGCATTTTTACTTCTGCTATATAAGCGAGACTACCCATGGATTTCCTACTCAAAGCATCTGCAACAACATTTGTCTTCCTTGGGTGGTATAAGATTGTGAAATCATAATCTTTCAAGAGTTCCATCCATATTCTTTGTCTTAAATTTAAATCTCACTGATGAAAGATATACTTAAGAATTTTATGGTCGGTATAAATCTTGCAAGTTTCACCATATAGATAGTGCCTCCAAATCTTAAGAGCAAAAATCACTGCAACCATTTCCAAATCATGTGTAAGATAGTTTACCTCATGCCTCCTGAGTTGTCTAGATGCATAGGCAATAACCATACCTTGTTGCATAAGTACACAACCGAGACCAACTCTAGAAGCATCACAATAAACAACATAACTTTTACCACCTAGGAGTAATGCCAAAATAGGTGTTAACCTCAATTACTCTAATTTTTGAAAGTTGCCTCACATGCATCAGTCCATCGAAACTCAACTTTCTTTTGGGTCAACTTAGTGAACGCAAATGCGATTTTTGAGAAATCCTTACAAAACATTGATAATAACCAGCTACACCAAGAAATCTCCGAATCTCCTTTATTGTGGTAGGTTTGAGCCAATTCTACACTGCTTCCACATTACTTGGATCAACACTTATTCCATTCTTAAACACAACATGACCAAAAAATGCCATACTGTCCAACCAAAACTCACATTTAGAGAATTTGGCATATAATTGCTTATCTCTTAAAGTTTGCAAAACCAACCTCAATTATCGCTCATGTTCTTCTTTACTCTTGGAATAAACAAGGATATCATCAATAAACACAATCACGAATTGATCCAAGAAGGGTTTAAAAATGTGATTCTTCAAATCCATAAAAGGTATTGGAGCATTAATAAGCCCAAAAGACATAACCATAAATTCATAATGCCCGTAACGCATGCGAAAAACAATCTTTGTTATATCATCCCTCTTAATCTTCAACTGGTGATACACCAGCCGTAAGTCAATCTCAGAAAACATTGAGCTCCTTGTAGTTGATCAAACAACTCATCAATGTGTGGTAAAGGGTAGTTATTCTTTACAGTTAATTTATTCAATTGTTTATAGTCTACACACAACCGCATGAATCCATCTTTCTTCTTTATATATAATAGTGGTGCTCCCAAGGAGAAGAACTTAGGAGAATAAAACATTCATCAAGAAGATCTTGAAGTTTCTTCTTTAACTCCTTAAGCTCTGTTGCGGCCATATGGTATGGAGGTATGGGTATGGGATGAGTGTTAAGAACCAAGTCTATAAAGAACTCAATTTCTCTATCACGTGGTTGCCCAGGAAGTTCTACAAGAAAGACATCTTAAAATTCACATGCTATTGGAATTGTTTCCAATTTCTCCTCGGCCACTTGTGTATCCCTTACTAAGGCTAAGTACCCTTGATAACCTTTTCTCATTAACTTGCTAACTCTCAAGGTCGAGATCTCGTTATGTGGTATCCAACAACGTTCTCCTTGAAACGAGAAGATTGATTGCCCTAGTATCTTAAATTTCACCATTTTTTTATGACAATCCAATGTGGCATGATCAAAAGCCAACCAATCCATACCCAAAATCACATCAAAATCTATCAAGTCAATAACTACAAAATCTACTGGAAATACCTTGCTCTGAATAGCTATATCACCAAAACGATACACATACTTAGCAAATAATTCCCAGAGGCGTAGCCATAACTAAAGCCTCCTCTAGAAAAGATGGACATTTACCAAATCGAGTAGTAAACCTCAAGGATACAAAAAAATGTGTAGCTCCAGGATCAAACAAAACATGAGCATTTTTGGAACAAATAGAAAGTATACTTGTAACTATTGCACTGGATGTCTGAGCATCTTGACAAGTCAAAGCAAACACTCGAGCCTGACCTCTTTCTACCGGTGTATGACCTCTGCCACCAAATCCTCTACATCCCTGCTGAGATATTCTTGAACCTCTAACAGGAGAATTCCCACTTTGTCGCATGGATGCAGAATGAGCCTGAGAAGATGTCAAAGCTATTGGTACTAATGCATAACTAGAGGATGAATGTGTCATATCTACAGGACAATCCCTCATGATGTGACCTACTTGGCCACAATGATAGCACACCTTATCATCTCTAGAATAATTTCCAAAGTGAAACCTACCACCAATAGAACATTGTGTAGCTGAAACACTAGAATGTCTCTAAGGGAAAGCGGATTGGGATGTTACTCCAAAATATGATCTATGACTCTACATTGTCCCAAAAGACTGCGCACTATGACCACATCTTTGAGACATGAGTATTTGTTGCCCCTAATAAGCAAACATATATCCACCATATTGATTCAGATAGTTACTGTCAGATCCTTCAACCCTTTGTTTCTTTCGTGAATATTTTTTATTACCTCATTTTTCCTTTTGTTGTTGTTCAATATGAAGTGTCAAACTCAAAACCTCATCAAAAGTAGAACAATTCGACCCAACCAAAAATCTAAATAAAGTAATCCCTCAATCATCTGATGAACCTCTTGACACGCATTTCCTTAGTGATAGGGTAAAGAGCGTGTTTAAAGAGCTGTGTAAAATAAGCACTATACTCTGAAACTGTCATACCCTTCGTCTATCTTAATCTCTCAAACTCGTGAGCTAATCCATCTCTAACACTCTCCGGAAGAAAACGAGCCATGAATAATTGAGAGAAATCTCTCCATGCTGACGAAGGTGACCCCACTTGTCTACCATGTGATACTATATCAAACCAATCACATGTCACACCTATTAGCTGAAATGATGTCAAGTCTGCTGCGCTTCCCTCAAAACAACCCAATGGTCTCCAAAACCGCTCTGCACTATCAATGAATTGTTGTAGGTCCTCAGTTGCGATAGACCCAGAAAAAGTAGGGGTTTAAGCTTCATGAAGTCTGGTAAAGTAACCTCACTCCCCTTTGTTGCAGGAGTCATCTGTTGCTTAACTTGTCTAACGTCTTTTTGACCATTGAGATTTTAATGTCTTTTATCACCCTCATGTTGTTGTCAAACGAAAACTCCAACAAGTTGTTGCATAACCTATCGTAATCCTTGTAGACCAGCAGCAAACTCTTCCATGGCTGGAATTTTGCGCCTCCTCCTAGGCACCTCAACATCGGCATCCAAACCACGTCCACCAACATTAGGTCTACGCCGATTTCAAGCCCGAACTAAAACACGACCTTGTAAACATGCCTCTTGGGCTTGGGCAATTGACTCATCAACAATTTCCCTTATAGTAGGATTCCTAGTCTTTGGTGACAAGTCTATAAACTAACTTAACACTTAAGCAATTAAATAGTTCTAAATAACCATTTCAAAAAAAAAACATTATACTTTTTCTCGAGATTTCGGCAGAGTATCCTCTGTAACTTCAAAGTTTTCAAAATTTTAAAATCCTATTTAAAACTTTTAACTCAATCATAACCCAAATAGTAAAATCTAAATATTTAATACATTTCCCAAAAGACTTCCTAGAATCAAAATAGCTGCAAAATATATCACGACTCAGAACATACACCTACCAAAACAAATGAGTGAGACTTGAATCTACTTGCAACTCAATTGCATGTGAATTTGGAAAATAAATGAACAACATGAATGGGTAAGTCACAAAGGCTTAGTGAGGAGACAATAACCACCACCAACTAGAAAGGAAATACCGAAAAGCACAAATAATTGTTTTACAATCTTGTAGGAATTATGATAAACAATACTATCTAAAATATAAATAATTCTCAAGTAAAGTATACACATGATTAAATTATTAAAATTACAATTTAGTCGTTCAGGTAGAAATATTTAAAATCCAATTCATATAGAAGTGAAGCCAAGATAAGCAACCTTAAACTATCATAGAAAATCAAACAAGTAAAAACATAAATTCTTGGGAACCAAGAGGCAACTTCATCTCATTGATAGCCCTCTCCTCCTAAGGGTGGGGTTTCTCTTAGTGGTGTCTCCATCTAACGGATAACCATCTCCTCTCAATCCCGCAACTCATTATAACGCATCGGAGCTTACATCTGGTTGATAGCTCTCTCCTCCTAAGGATGCCATATCTCATAGGGGCGACTCCATCTAACGGGTAAATCTCCCAAATCCAAAAGATGGAACTAGGTGCACTTATTGTCGTTAACAATTTCATAATTATAACAACGATTTCCAAAACACATATTTAAAAATCATCTCTCATTTCATCGTAACTTATGGAAAATATATTCAACTGTACATCAATTCGATATTTAATGCTTTGTAACTCATAAGTAAATCAAACTAAAAACATATTATACAACAAAAAAAACCATAAAAATAATTAAAGGACGAAATCGAGATGAATTCAAAAGTTGTGTTTCCCCAATTTTTAAATAAATACTTTAACATAGAAAACGAGTGAAATAATAATTATAGCAAAATAAAAATATGTGACAATGATTGTCGTCTACTCACAACCATAGAGAATCGCCTAAATTTGTTCTGCAACAACTCTCTGAATAGCTGGCAGGATCTCAACTAACAAATCTGAGTATCAAAAATATTGTCAAGACTTTAGAAAAATTATTCTAAAGTTTAGCTAACTCTAGGAAACCATAAAAATCCTTTAAGTCTACTTTAAACACAAAAATAAGATGTTTAAACAAAACTACATTTTTTTTTCTTCTAGAGATTCATACTATCATTAGAGTTGTGTATTTACCTCAAAGAGTCTCAATAAACACCTTTTAAAGAACGGTTGCTCTTCTCCTTCCTTAACTCACAAAATCTAACCCCAAAATCCTAACCAAGATCATTTGTAGTAGTATGAAAAGTTATTCTTTTGGAGATGTTAAATTTATTTTAAGGGTTATTGTGGAGTGAGAAGAAGCAAGGAGAAAAAAAAAACAAAAACAAAAAAGATGGGGGGAGGGGTTGGTGTTTATGTCGAGAGAGAGAAGAAATAGGGAAAAGTGAAGTGGAAAATAAAGTGGAGTTGATTTGGTTTTATTTATTTATTTATTTAATAATAATAATAATAATAATAATAATAATAATAATAATAATAATAATAATAATAAAAATGGTGCGTTTCACAAGGAAATTGAGAGGTGTTGTTGGAATCATCGGATAAGTTATGATGGCATAATGTAAGTGCTTGTGTAATAAAGCTTCATCGAGGTAAGAGTGTTTTCTAACGATATTATATATGCTTGAATGTAGAGTGTGTCTGTATACATGTTCTCCTTGCTAGTGATGAATAAATGTGCACCTGATTGTTTATGTATTTGACCTGATTATGCATTCATAACCGATAATATATGTGTTACGAGTTTCGTTAATGATAAATTGTCATGGGTATTAAAAGTGTTTCATGAGTATTAAAAGTAAAGTCTTTTAATAACTGCATTTACATTATAATTTTATTAAAAGAGTAGAGTTTGCTCAATCATTTTATAGTTAGTGGTGATCGTGATGGACCACACGGTTGTTCCAAGTGTTGATGGTTAATCTTATCCTTACAAAGATTATTGAGTAGTGCTAATCTGTGTTGAGGCGCACCATAATAAATCGTGATAGTCTGTGATGAGACTGCACTTTGTTAAATAGTACTAGTGTGTGTTAAGGTTATACTTTTTTTATTTATGCCCCTCGAGGAGGGTTTGAAATTTCAGAATCATGTGCACTGACATATAAACATTGCATTAGGCTGTTTTGTCACTTGAGTCATCACTAGTGTATTTTAACTTTGTTACATCATCAATATTAGATCGGTTGTTATACATTTAATGTAATAAGCAAGATGGTGTCAAATTTGTTATTATGGTAAACTTCGTTAGATCTGTTCTAGTTGAACTTTTCTAATATACACATTAAAAAAACGGTGGCAAATTTGATATTTTAGTAAACTTTATTAGATTTGTTCTAATTGAAGTGATCTAACATACATATATAAAAAAAAAAAAAACTTTGTTAGATATGTTCTAATTGAACTGTTCTAACATACACATTAAAAAAGATACTACAAAAAAAAAATGGTGGCAAATTTGTTATTATTACAAATTTTGTTAGATCTGTTATATTAGACCGTTCTAACAAGCAATTTAAAAAAATTTACAATCATCCATCCCTTCTTCATCGTTCATCCATACCGCAATCAAAGAAATGACTTCTAATTTTGTGAAGTTGGAGAAATTCGATGGAGGAAATTTTATCCGTTGGCAGAAAAAGATGAAACTCCTTCTTACAACTTTTAAGGTGGTGTATGTTCTGAACAACACAAGACCGCTGGAGAAGGAAGTGGAAACATTAGCAGAAACAAGAGAAATGCAGAAGTGGGACAATGATGACTATATATGCATGCATCCATTGATTGAAAATATATCGAACCTAAAGATTATTGGATCTGTGTTGGTGACAATGCTGCAAGACTTTAATAGAAGATTATGTTTGATTCGCCCCCACCAATCGGATGTAAATGAGATAACCAATGAATCCCCTTCAGGGTACTTTGGAAAACCTTGATATGATTTACACTTTCACACCAAGAGTATCTTTCAATAGTATGTTACAAAAGATTGATTCTTATTCTTTACTCATGCATTAGAAAAGAATAAGAATGGGTGAGAAAAGTGGATGACAATCTCTAGAATTCTGTGTCTGCATTTTGTTCAAAGTGATACTATTTATAGAAAAATAATGTCACTTGAGAAAGAGTTACAATTCTTGGTTCTGCCACTATTTCAAGAAGGGATATATACATATAACATTCAGACTAAAGCATTGTATTGGTCTAGTGGTTGATCAATGCATCTTTTTGTGCATGACTTGGGTTCGAACCACCTAATAATCTCCTTTTTAATAATGACAATCCAATAAATTGAAGATCGCAAAAGAAATATTAAATTTTTTAAGAGATTCCCCAAAATCTATACACAAATATATATATATATATATATACACACATATATATATATATATATATATATATATATGCATAAATGTTATATATATATATATATATTTTCCTAACATCCTATTATAATTCTCCTCACCAATATTGTTTCCCCACCTACAAAAAGGTAAAAACATAAGACTCATCATAATGAAAAAGAAATTTCAATCAGTGCATTAAAAATAAGTAAACTCGTAGATAAACCCTATGATTTTTCGCGTGACTTGACAAACGTCAAAACAAGATTCATAAAATTTGGAGGGCTTCTCGGACTTTCCATTAGTTTCAGGTAGACTACAAAGACTTGTTCTTAAGCAACAAAATTGTTGGTAATCAACTGATTGGGCGGTGAAGCCTGAGCTTTATATCAATGTTACACAAAATATCCGTCTTTATAAAGAGCCCCTAACTAATGAAACTTTAGTGAGCGTTCAATAAGAGAAAAGTTGAAAAACCACAAAATTGATAAAAGTAAAGACGTCTAGATTAAATAAGGATGTTGAAATAGACAAAGTTCGTAAAGTAGAAAAAAGATTTTTTTCTGAATGTTAAGATAATTTGGACAAAATAAGTGATAAAGAGTTTTGAATTTGAGCTTGATCTATGAATTTATGCTTGAATGGCCACCAAGTACTAGCAAACACTTTTTTTTTGTTGACTCGGTTCATTGGCAACAAATAATGTCTCGCTAGAATGACTTTCCAATTGAAGGTTGACCAGAAGCAACTCTAAGGAAGGAAAACACAGTAGATGATGGCAATCCAGATTCCAGTCTACCGACGTCAAAGAGAATATCTTCACCAAAAGTATAGTCAAAGGCATTAATCAATTTGATATTCCATGAATCTTGTGCTTGCTTTACTTCTATCAACTAAAGATAACTAAAGATATAATGACTACTCTGTTGGAACCAAGTTAGTCTCTTGAACATTTCTTCTATGTGGTTTTGTTGGAAATGATGAAAGATAATTGGCATTGATGATAGCTTTTAATGTGTGAATTGAAAAATGAGAAGTCCCACATTGGAGGGAACACACTCATTTATGACCTTTATAAGGAGTTAGTTTCACAATTGGGTTGTGCCCCTTGGGAGGACGCAAGCAAACGGACCACCACACGCGCGCCGCCCGCCTGGCCGGCCCGACTTGGCTCGGTTCAGACTAATCTCTTGTCCTTTGCTCAATCAATAGCTTTAGTTGTTTGCCATGTCAAAACCCTAAAGCTGAGTCTTTCCACACTCCTGGTGGCCAGTTAATGGACTTCGTGCTCTTGGATCCCCCCTTTTTTCTCAGATCCAGTTGCTAAACTCATCTATAAATAGAGAGCTCTGGGCCGGGTTCATCTGCTACTGACTACAACAAACCATTTCGGTTTGAGGGAAGTCACTTCAAACGATGGCAACAAAAGATGCTGTTTTTCTTAACCACGAAAAAGCTTGCCAACGTTTTGAAGGATGACATTCCTGTTGTACCAGAAAAAGGTGAACAAGCTGAAAAGGATAAAATAGCTGCTGAATTAACCCAATGGGAAAATAATGATTACTTATGTTTGGGATGCTTTAAAGAAGAAGTACGATACTGAGGAAGCTGGAGCCAAGAAGTATGTTGTAAGCCGCTACCTCAAATATCAGATGACAGATGACAGATCAGTGGAAGCTTAGTCTCATGAAATCCAGAAAATTGCTCACGAAATCATCACTGAAGGTATGTCCCTAGATGAACAGTTTCAAATTGCTGTTATTATTGACAAACTGCCCCCTGCTTGGAAAGAATTTAAAAATTCTCTTAGGCATAAAACTAAAGAATTCTCTCTAGAAAGTCTGATAACCCGCCTTAGAATTGAGGAGGAATCTCGCAAGCAAGACCAGAAAGATGAAATTCTTCTTGTAGCTAATAACAAGAAGAAGAAGTCCATCGGAGCGGTTCTGAAGCCAAACGGCAAACAACTAAAGAATCATAACCGTACTTCAAAGAACAGCAACAGGAATGGGAACCACCAAAGGGTCCCAATTGCCAGGCAGCCACCACCTCCTAGAAATGGCCCCCTTTCCTTCTCCTGCTACTACTGTGGGAAATAGGGTCATATGGCACACAAGTGTAGGTACAGGCAAGGCGCTGTAAATCAGGCCAACCTGACCGAAGAGCAATTCGTTGCAATGATAACTGAGATCAACCTCGTTGGTGGATCGGATGGATGGTGGATAGACACTGGCGCCTCACGCCATGTCTGTTATGATCGTGCTATGTTTAAAACATACACTGCTGCTGAAGATAAGAAAGTGTTGTTGGGAGACTCCCACACCACTAATGTTGCTGGTATTGGAGATGTGGAATTAACATTCACATCAGGAAAGACCTTAATTCTGAAGGATGTAATGCACACTCCAGAAATAAGAAAGAATCTGGTCTCAGGGTTTCTTCTCAATAAGGCAGGGTTCACTCAGTCTATAGGGGCAGATTTGTACACCATTTCTAAAAATGGTATTTTTGTTGGGAAAGGGTACGCCACTGATGGCATGTTTAAATTGAATGTTGAATTGAATAAAATGTCTCATTCTGCTTACATGTTGTGTGATTTTAATATTTGGCATGCTAGACTCTGTCATATAAACAAACATGTGATTTCAAATTTAAGTGTTTTAGGCTTGATTCCAAAATTATCTAAAAAGGATTTTGAAAAATGCGAATTTTGCAGTCAAGCCAAAATAACTAAGAAATCCCATAAATCAATTGTTAGAGAAACTGAACCTCTAGAATTAATACACTCTGACATATGTGAGCTTAACGGAACGCTAACCAAAAATGGAAAACGTTATTTCATCACTTTTATTGACGATTGTTCTAATTTTACTTACGTATATCTCATGAAAAATAAAAGTGAAGCGCTTGACATGTTTAAAATATTTGTGACTGAAATAGAAAATCAATTCAACAAAAAGATTAAAAGGTTTCGTAGTGATAGAGGAACAGAGTATGATTCTGACTTATTTAATGAGTTCTATAAAACCCAAGGAATTATACATGAAACAACTGCACCATATTCACCTGAAATGAATGGTAAAGCTGAAAGAAAGAATAGAACTCTTACTGAATTAGTTGTTGCTATAATGCTTAATTCTGGTGCTGCATCTCATTGGTGGGGGGAAATTATTTTGACTGTTTGCTATGTTTTGAATAGAGTTCCTAAATCTAAAAGCAATACATCTCCTTATGAGATAATGAAGAATAGACAGCCCAACCTATCTTATCTTCGAACCTGGGGTTGTCTGGCTTATGTCAGAATCCCCGATCCCAAGCAAATCAAACTCTCTAGTAGAGCCTATGAATGTGTATTCATTGGGTATGTAGTAAACAGCAAAGCGTATAGGTTTTATGACCTAAACGCGAAATTGATCATAGAATCAAACGACGCTGACTTCTATGAAGATAAATTCCCTTTCAAATCAAGAAATAGTGGGGGCAGCGGACCAAGTCAAGTTCCTGTAACAACGAGTACTGAAAACAACAAACAAGACGAAACGGAACCTCGAAAGAGTAAGAGAGTAAGAGTTGCTAAAGATTATGGACCAGAATACATGGCCTACAACATAGAAGAGGATCCTGCGAACATTAAAGAAACTCTGTCATCCTTAGATGCTGATCTATGGCAAGAGGCTATAAACGATGAGATGGATTCTCTAGAATAATTACTTTCAAAAGGAGCTATTATTGTGGATCATGTACGCACTGATGAAAATTTAGCTGATCCTTTGACGAAAGGATTAGCTAGAGAGAAAGTCCAAAACACATCCAAAAGGATGGGACTAATGCCTATAGATAAATGAGTCACTTATGATGGTAACCCGACCTAAAAGACTGGAGATCCCAAGAATTAGGTTCAATGGGTAATAACAAGTCATAGTGATATGAGATGAACATGCTATGTTTAAAATGAGAAGCATGATTCCTGAAGCGAAAAAGGATGAGATAATAGAAACTCTTAATGAGATCTATACTCTATATGGAGTGGGGTACCTAGTGGCTACAGGAGTACTCTTGATAGACTCACCTACGTGAATGTGGAAGTGGAGGCCGCTTCCTATGGAATTTCGAGGCAGAATTCCTAGAGCGTTCACTAGACTGGGATACACGTGCAGGGCCCTAAATGCACGGGCTTTTTAGAATACACCTAATGAAAAGGTTGTGTGGTGGGATAAGCCGTTACCAGCTGTGTTGATCCACTGCGATAGTACCGCGGCTATTGCAAAAATTGAGAACCGTTATTATAACGGTAAGAGACGACAAATACGTCGTAAGCACAGCACTGTTAGAGAATTACTTTCGAAAGGAGCTGTTATTATGGATCATGTACGCACTGATGAAAATTTAGTTGATCCTTTGATGAAAGGATTAGCTAGAGAGAAAGTACAAAATACATCCAAAAGGATGGGACTAATGCCTATAGATAAATGAGTCACTTATGATGGTAACCCGACCTAAAAGACTGGAGATCCCAAGAATTAGGTTCAATGGGTAATAACAAGTCATAGTGATATGAGATGAACATGCTATGTTTAAAATGAGAAGCATGATTCCTGAAGCGAAAAAGGATGAGATAATAGAAACTCTTAATGAGATCTATACTCTATATGGAGTGGGGTACCTAGTGGCTACATGAGTACTCTTGATAGACTCACCTACGTGAATGTGGAAGTGGGGGCCGCTTCCTATGGAATTTTGAGGCAGAATTCCTAGAGCGTTCACTAGACTGGGATACACGTGCAGGGCCCTAAATGCACGGGCTTTTTAGAATACACCTAATGAAAAGGTTGTGTGTGGGTTTGATGTCAGAGATAGAGTTCAAAACTACGGTTACTCTTGTTGAATCTGAATCCTACTCGCTATGCAAAGGTTCAAGTCGAAAGACACCTTTGTTTATGCACAATCTTATTGAAGCGTCTGACGCTATTCAAGAATCTATTTTTAAATTCAAGTGGGGGATTGTTGGAAATGATGAAAGATAATTGGCATTGATGATGGCTTTTAATGTGTGAATTGAAAAATGAGAAGTCCCACATTGGAGGGAACACACTCATTTATGACCTTTAGAAGGAGTTAGTTTCACAATTGGGTTGGGCCCCAAGGGGCACCGCAATATTGTGAAGGAGGGAGAACGCAAGCAAACAGACCACCACACGCGCGCGCGCCGCCGCCCACCCGTCTGGCCGGCCCGGCTTGGCTCGGCTCGGTTCGGGTGTATTAAAGTTTTTTAACATATGGAAATTAATTATTTATTTAATTAATTAATTGCTTGCGATATGTCACATATTACGAAACTGCCATCCACAAGGTCAAAGTCAATGTTCTGATTCATTCAAACCCTAAACAGACTAATCTCTTGTCCTTTGCTCAGTCAAAACCCTAATTTGACTTAGCTTCAGTTGTTTGCCACGTCAAAACCCTAAAGCTGCCTTTGCCACCATTTTTTCTCAGATCCAGTTGCTAAACTCATCTATAAATAGAGAGCTCACCTCACTTGGAAAAGCACACCAAAAGCTCTCCGTATCTGAGGCTTTTCTCACTTCTCCCCCTTACATTCTTTTTCTTCTTCTTATTTTCTTGAGTAGCCTTCGTGCTATATTTGAGTAGCCTCCATGCTATATTTGAGTGTCAGTCAATCGACTGGCATACTGAGGGTGTAATTCTAGAACGGTTTTTCTACAGTGCAGTAGAACTCCGATACAGTGAATCTGAGCTGTTTTATCCTGGGGACTTCGTGGTTGATAGTCTGCCTTGCACAATTTTGGGCAGTGCCTCGA